>NC_035107.1:187902562-188235449 GCF_002204515.2 Aedes aegypti
ATTGGAAGAGGCTTGGTTGGCCGGATCGCTGCTGGTGCTCGTTCCTGCTGAGGTTTTGTTAGACCCAAGGGAAGTTCCGTCGTAAAAAACATTCCCCGTAAGGCACAAACGGTAGCCCGGTTGTAGCTGGACTACTAAATCGTTGATTTTTGATTCCTGTAAAAAACATAAAAAAGAAGCAACATATTAGTAAGAATAATATATTTGTAGTATAATTATTGGCTTACGTTTCGTGTTCGCCAGGACGAAATTAATTCGTAGAGAACCGAATACCTCCACTTGATTTGTGTGGGTTCCAAGGATGTGCGGATTTGATCCGCCGTAATCGTCAACAAATCCGTCAAATCAACTCCACACTCTGCAAAAAACGTAAAACACATATTATTATAAAGTTTCAACTTAATTTCTTGTCGTTCTTACCATTAAATATTTCCAATAAATGGCCCGCAATATTTAATTCACTTAGCAATTCTTGCGACTGTCTTTCTATCGACGCCATCTTGACACAAGAAGAACATAATAATGAACGCAACATTCATCTGTCAAAATGAACCTGGCTGAGTACGTGATTTTCACGTTAAGGTGATAGGGAACGACAGTAAGAACGATAGGCAGTTCATTTGATGTTGACCTGTGTGTCGATGATTGTTACGTTTGACAGATGAATTTTTGAAAAATGAATCTTTCCAGGTTCTACGTGATTTTTCACGTAGCCTTGACGTGTGGATTTTTTTGAGTGCAGAGATGCATTTGAACAGTAGAAGCATTAACCTAAGAATGCTAATGTCGCTGCTGTTCGTACCAACTTCTAGTTTGCCACGAACTGACAGCGTGAGTAAAACAACATCATGGCATAGAACAAACAATGAAAACTCATAATTTAAGGTAATAAAAATTGAAATCAGTTTTGTGACAACTACGCCATTAGCGTTCTACTACTAATAATTCTATTATTTGAACGCGTTCTGTTCATGTTCTGTTCAAAATTGTGCTCACGAGAGCTGTGTTCAAGTTCAAACAAATAGCTTGTTTGATCACAGGACTCTGATCATCGCGTGGCAACCATTACCGTCATTCGTTATTCTCCTCGATGGATGCAAAAGCAGAAGCATTACAATTCATAGTAGTTTTATTCGTGTCAAGTTAAAAGCTGTATTAAATAAGTGAATGGCTATGGACCAATGCACGAGTTCACTAATTTGACTTTTGAGCGGTGCCGAATTCACTCGTTGTCATGGTCACATAAATAACACGGCACCGCTCAAACGTCAAATGATGAACTCGTGCATAGGTCCATTAAATAAGGTGAAACATCTCGGAATGCAAAGATGGCCGGCACAATGGCCGACTTCTCCACCTACTCACGTTTTCAAAGGCACAAAACTGGAGGAATAGTTGGCAAATGTTCCTGATCTTCTTATTTTAAGCTTTCTGCTAGTGCACAAAGCCAAAATAAAAAGTGCACTGTTATGGGATGCTTTCTTCGCGAGATTTGTGCCTTTGAAGTTTTAGTGCAATCTTAGAAGTTGATTCCAAACTGTTTCACCTTAATCTGATTCTTTTTTCTAGGTCGTACTAATAAGCCAGTGCACTCCTCAAAACATCTCTTTTAGACCCATATTCTGATGTGAGCAGGATTATCCGATCGATCATTTACGCATTCCTTCAAGCGCAAAATAGAATACCGGTCTGCAGATAATTATGACTTATTCATAAATAAACATGCATTGTATTTTTAAATCTTGTCTTTTTACATTGCCCGTTGAATTAATTGCCAGAATATTTGAAATTTGTTGTGCAACAAATGATGCACATCCGTTATTCGAATATTGATTGACTCTGTTTGCGACAGCAGCTCAACAAGCTTTTGAATATTGCTACTACCCATGCGATTCCACAATCCATGCCGGATCTAACAAAACTGTCTTCCGGTTTTCCGAATCGTTATGCCAAAGAACTAAAATACAGGGTAAGTTTCTATATTTGCGTGTTCCGAGGTGATCTTCTATCTATATGTGTAATTTTTGATCATTCATTCCAAGTTTCAGTTGCCTCAATAAGTGCCTATAATTCCCCTGTTGTGGCGCAGCAATGACCTAATCAACAGATCCACGCTATACTAAAATCAGGATAGAAAAGGGGGTGGATTCTTGGGTAGATTGTATAGTGGAATCGTGGGACTGTAAGGCCAAATGCGAGTTTGTCAAACAATTTGGGGAACACGAATTCGCGATCAGTCTAGTAATCCTTGTGTTTGTTCAAAAACTGAACATGAACACGAGAGCAATCAAAGGAACATTTGTGAACGCTCACAGAACATGAGCGTTCAAAATGCATCTCTGCTGTGAACCAAATTTAAAGCAATATCGATTCCTCCCCCTTCCTTTCATTGGTCTGCTTGCTGATGTGGCAGGCGTCATTGTTGCCTAATCATAGAAGTTCACCAACATTTATACACTGACGGTGTCTTTTAATCCCAAGTAGTCATCTGGTTCATTGTTGGTTGGTTGATTGGCTGCATAATGCAGCCCACAGACGCTCAGACGATTTGACCAACATTGACTCCGCCCCCAGGTTTGTACTATGTTAAAAGACACGGACAACGTCTTCAGCCATTTAGCTGCACAGACTGTAACTTAACACTAGACAACGGACAAGCATGCTCCAGTGGCACAACCGTGAAACATTCCTGACGAAAAGTTTCAAATGGCTGAAGCGGGAATCGAACCCGCACCCCATGACACGATGCGATTAAATGCCTGACGACACTAACCGCACGGCCACGAGGCCCACAAATGTTGGCGTTATGCTTGACCGTGTGTGAGGCTGCTTAACGAACCAATTTGACAGTTTGTAAAACCGATTTGACGGGTGGCGAATCGGTCGGCCAAAATCAAACAAGTTTGATTTAGCTCAAACTACCGGTAGGCGGAGCCAAATGTTTGACGAACTGATCGTATCGTCTGTATGGATGTTGCACCAACAAACTGTAAAATTTCAGTTTGTTTGTGCGCTGCTAGAACATTTTCGATATTGTCCGCGATCGCGATTACGATTGAAATTGCAAATGCAAGAAACAGCATCAGCACAAAGTTGGTCCAATACAATAATCACCACAGCAAGTGAATACCATAAAAAGATCCACAGGAGGAGCATAATGCCACCACTTCGTTCCATCCATCAACTTGTCCGGCAGGGTGCTTAGATTATTTTTGGGGATTCCTAAGCAATTCAGAGCAATAAAAAAAAATATTGTACAAGAAATAATTGAAAGTCCTTATCAAGATTTTCCCGTAATTAGTTTAATAATCACTCAATGATTTCGTATATTTCTAAACAGACTAGTTAAGCGATTCTATGAGTAGTTTCTCCAGTAATTCCTCCAAAAATTCGCATCTTTAGCGACTTGGTCATTATTCACTATTTGCAACAAAAAGCCACTTTTTCATTATTTATATTTATATATTTCATTCCTTAAGAAATTTATCTAGAAATTACTTCAGGAATTCGTCCTATTTCTTCATGATATCTTCTAGAAATTGCCCTATCCTGTTGCTATCATGAATATCTCTTGAAATTCTTTCAAGATTTTCTTTAAACATTTAAAAAAAATCTCCAGAGATCCTGAAAATATTACATCAGAAACTCCTTCAGGAGACACTACAGAAATTTCTCCTAATATTTCCCAAAAAATCTTTCAGGGATTTCTCCAGAAAATTCTCTAGCGATTTTCAGATTTTCGTCGACTTTCAGAAATTCCACGATGGATTTTCCATGAAACCCTAAAATTCTTCAAGGTATAAGTTCAGAAATTCCTTTAGAAATTCATTCATAGATTCTTGTATGAAATCATCGAGGAATTACTTAAGAATATCTAGCCTCAGGGATATTTGCAAAAATTGCTCAGTATATTCCTCTAGTCATTTCTTAAGAAATTACTCTAGAAGTTTCTCCAACAATTCCTTCAGATATCTTTCCTAGGATTCAATGTTATTATTGAAGAATTTTTCCCAATTATTCCTTCAGGGATTCCTAAGAACGTGTCTATAAAGTTTCCTCCAGAGATTTATTCAAGAATTTCTACAGGAATTCCATCAAATAATCTCTTCTTATGAATTCTTTCAGAAAGTCCATAAGAAACTTATTCAGAAATCATTCCAATGCTTCCTCCAAACGTGTCTCCAGGGATTCTTCCACAGATTCCGGCAGGAGTTCCGCCAGTGATTACTTTGGCATTTTATACCACTTTTTCTAGAAACTACTCCAGAGATTTCTCCCAAGAATGCTTTAGGGTTTACTTAACAAATCACTTAAGAATAGATTCAAAAATTCCTGTAGAGATTCTTTCAGAAATAACGCGATGGTTTCAATTAGGAATTTCTAAATTTCTTCCATTTATCCTTCCAGATTGACTTCCAAGGTTCTCATCGAACTTCCTGTGGAAGTTCATTCAGGAATTCCTTTAAGGATACCGTGATTTCTCAGCAAATGCCTTTGAAGATCGCACTACAAACTACTTCAGAAATTTGTACAATTATCCCACAGCATTTCATCATGCCTGGAGGTGCATTTCTTTAGGAATTCCAAGAGGATTTCTCCTGAGAATTTCTCTAGGGATTTTTCGGAGGTGACCCATTTCGCATAACGACGTTTCGCATACGGCCGTTTGGCATAATGGACGTTTCGCATAAATCAGTTTCATATAAGAACAGGTAGCATTTTAAAAAGGCATTTTTCTTCTTCTTTCTGGCGTTACGTCCCAACTGGGAGAAAGCCTGCTTCTCAGATTAGTGTTCTTATGAGCACTTCCACAGTTATTAACTGAGAGCTTTCTTTGCCAATTGACCATTTTTGCGTGCGTATATCGTGTGGCAGGTACGAAGATACTTTATGCCCTGGGAATCGAGAAAATTTCCAACCCGAAAAGATCCTCGACCGGTGGGATTCGAACCCACGACCCTCAGCTTGGTCTTGCTGAATAGCTGCGCGTTTACCGCTACGGCTATCTGGGCCGCCAAATGTCTGATTATGCCAAATGTGCATTTGCGAAACGTCCTTATGCGAAGTATCCTACTCCCGGATTTTTCCAGACTTCAAATTTTCTTCCTGCAATTCGTCTTGGAATTCCTACTCCGTTTGGGAATTCCTCAATGAAATCCACAACGGATTTCTCTAGAAAATCTGTCAGAAAATCCTTCAGGAATATTTGCAGGGAATGTTTATGGTGATCTTAAAGAAATTTCTTCAGGGATTCCTCCAGAAATATCTCAAAGGATTCCACAATCTTCAAGTAATTCTTCAGGCCTTACTTAAGCAATTCTTCTTCATTCCTATTCCTAGTTTTATGAAAAATTCCTGATTGAATCTTTGGATGAATTCCGGAAGAAATACATAGAGTAATTCGTAAAGGAATCCTTGAATAAATTACTTTCAGTAAGGCTGATACAAATATTAAATTTCTTTTATGTCCGAGACCACTTGGAAGGTACGAGGGGGGGGGGGGCAAAAATAAATAAGGAACAAAAAAATGAAAATGAAAAAAAAAGTGTTTTTTCGAATTTCTATTTTTAACGATAATTGTTAAACTTTTTTCAAACGTTTTCTGGATCATTATTTTACTTGTTTTTTGCTTTAAAAATGGATAAAATCCTAACTGATGTCAAAAAAATGATGGATCTTTTTTTTCTCCCCTTCAAAATTTTCGGATTTTTGAAGGGGGGAGTGACATAAAAGAAAATTAATATTTGTATCAGCCTAATTTGAAAAGAAAATACAAAGTAATTCATAGAGAAGTTTCTTACAATTGCTGGAGAATTTCCTAAAAGAATTTCTGGATGATTTATTGAAGGAATTTTGGGGGAAAGTTCTGGAAGGATCTCCGAAGGAACTCTTTGAAGTATCACTTCAAGAATTCCATGAAGAGTACCTGAGGAAATACCTGAAAAAATTTCAAGAGAATTTTTTGCAAGTGTTCTGGACGGAATCTCTGGAACAATCTCTGATGTAAATTCTAAAAGGCTTTGAAATCTCTTGATACATCTCCTGAGACATTTCTGACAGTGGTATATCTGGAGGAATCTTTCGGTGAGTTTTTTCAAAATTTTGTAAATACTACTGAAAGAGTACATGGTAGAATATCTGCAGGGTTCTATGAAAAAAAAAGAATAGTGAAGAGTTTCTTGCTGAAACTATGCTGTATTTACTGGAGGTATGGTTGGAGAAATTTATAGTGGAATCCATGAAAAAATCAGGAGGGATACCTGGAGCAGTGCTGGGAATGGTAATAGTAGTAAGCTTGAGTTTTTGCGAAAATCACGTGGCTCTTCTAATACAGTAGTTCAAAATAGTGAATCTCATCAAGTAGCCTATGTTGGGTACATGAATTTTCTAAATCAGTAGTTAAATTGAAGGCTGTAAATGCGGGAAATGCAGCGGGAAATAGAACATTTTTCTACAGTAGTTTTGGGTTGCCCTTAGCAACGGGTGTTTTGCTATTTTCAAGGCATTTTGCCTACAGCAGCGATACGCGTGAGTTTCATTGGCTCCGCTGACTGTGATTTGCTGCACTTGCCTACTGTAGTGTGAATTTCAGATTTTTTTCCAACCCTGACCTGGAGGATTCTATAAAAAACACTTGAATTTCTAAAGCAATTTTTGATTTATTTTTTTTTTTGGGAACTTTGAAAGAACTTCATGGAGGAATACCTTAAGAAACTCCTGGAGAATTCATTGCAAGTATTCTAAGAGGAGTCTGTGAAGAAATATTTAAAAGACTCTGAAATCCTAAGATGAATTTGTGGAATAATTCCTGACGAAGGTATGCCGGTGGAGAAATCGTTGAAAGAAATTCAAGAGGAAAATCCGAACGTATCTGCAGAAGAGTTCTATGAAGAATATCTAGAATAATGTCGGAGTAATCGCTGGAAAAATTTATATAGGAATACCCGGTGAAAATCATTAAGTATTTTTTGCTGAAACGTAGCTCTCTCAGCTAGTAATGTTACATGGGAATTTGTATAGATATTCCTGACGAATTCCTGAATAATTCATGAGAAATTTTTTTTTGCCTCCTTTAAGAATTCTAGAAATAGTTACTGACCGAATACCGAAAGAAAACTGACGGAATCAATGAGGAACTTCTGAGAGAATCCCTGAAAATTTCATGTGGAAGATTTGAAGTATTTTTTTGAGGAAAGATTGTAAAATTTCATAAGCAATCTCTGGAGGAATGGATAGAGGTGTTTCCGAAGTACCTTCTGGAAATATTCTCTGAACGTATTTTTTATTTTTTTACAAGAATTCATAAAAACCCTTGCAGTAATTCATACAGAAATTCCTGAAGCAAATCATAGAGAATCCTAGAGAAACCTCTGTCCTGTGCATAAGTTTATGAAAAAAAAATCCTTAGAAGAATTCCTAGACGAATTTCTGAAGGTAATCCCTGTAGATTTTTTCAGAGTAATTCTTGAAGGAATGCCAGGAAGGATTTCTGGATACATTCCTGGATGAATTTTAGAACGAATTCGTGGAGGAGTTTCTGGATTCCTCCAATATCTAAATTTGATGGGGAGTTCTTTAAAAACAAATCAGGAAGGGGCTCTATATTACATTATGAAGAATCATAATTTATGAAGAATTTTCTGGATTAATCTCTAATGTTAAACTCTGGAGGATTATCTGGAGGAATTTCTAAACAAACCTCTGAAAGAATCTCTGGAAAATTTTCTGAAGGAGAACTGGATTTTTCGCATGAAATTTTAGTGAAATTTCTGAAAGAATCTCTGGCAATCCTGGCAAAATTTCGGAAGAAAATTCAGGATGAATCACTGAAGAAATATCTGGAGGCATCTGAAATATTTCCAGAAGGCATTCCTAATTAAGGGAGGAATTCCTGGAAGATTTTCTGGAGGAATCCATGAAGAAATGTTTCCCGAAAAAGGAATTTTTTGAAGAATTTGTTGGTGAATTTTTTAGGGATTTTTATAGAATTTTTTTGGAGAATTTCTGGAAGAAATCCCAGGAAAATTTGATGAAGGAATCTTAAAAGGGGTTTTCTTTAGGAATTTCTGAAGGAATCACTAACAGAAATGCTGGAGGATATTCTTGAGGAAATCATGGTAGAACGAATCGTGGGCTTCGTAGCCGTGCGGTTAGTGTCACCAGGCATTTAGTCGCATCGTGCTAGGAAGTGTGGGTTCGATTCCCGCCTCAGGCTGGTAAACTTTTCGTGAGAAATTTTTTCCGACTGTGCCACTGGGCGTTGCATGCTAGTCCGTTGTCTAGTGTGGTGCTTCCTTCAAAGGGCATAAATGCCCACTGGAAGCATCAACGTGTCAGTGTCTTTTTAAAAACTGGTGAATGCATTTCTTGCATCATATCTGGGAGAAATTCTAAAAGAATCTTTTATTGTGCAACTTCCTCAGGAATTCCTGACCTAATTTTGGAAAGAATTTGTGAAAGAATTGCTGGTTGAATTTTGATGGCATCTCCTATGTTTATTTCTGGTGGATTATTTTAAGGAACGCCTAGAATATTTTGCAAGCTCCCTGAAGGAATTTCTGGATGTTTCCCGTATTTCAAGAGGATTCTATAGAGGATTTCGTGAAGAAATTTTTAAATAAGTCTTATACCTTATTTAGTAATTCCTAGTGAGATTTCTGGATGAATCGTTGCAGGGATTCTTGGAGGATTTAACGGACAAATTTCTGGTGCAATTTTTGAAAGATTTTCTAAAGGAGAAATAACTTGAGTAATTTGGTGGAGATTTTTTGTAGAAGTTTCCGGGTATATTTCTGAAATTTCACAGTGAAATTTCTAAAGAAACCCCTGTAGGAAGTTTAGGGAGAATTTCCAATTCTATTCCTTGCAGGATATGCTGTAGAAATCCCTTACTTTCTACTGGAAACTTAAATTATAAATCCCGGTACATGTGTTGCCATTGGACAAATACCAATGGATAATAATTTGCTAAAATTCCGCACTAACAAAATTTTTAATTAATTTGTCTTGATTCTTTATAAATATTTTCTTGATTCTGTAACGCGATATCATAGATTCATAATAACTTATCGATTTTTGTTTCATTCAATTAATATCGGAATCAATTACTACCTTTTACGCATATTCTCCATCCCGGTAACATTGTAGGAGCAGCAAGATTTGACAGTTCGTCATGCGGTCGTACAAACATAAATTGGTTTGACTAACTTGGGGGCGGAGCCAATGTTAGTCAAACAGTTGAGTGCAGCTGATCTGGCGATACTTGAGTAGCAACCACGAGCGGCCAATTAAGCTTAAGCTTCTGAATTTTCTATTCTCTTAGAAGTTCTCTTTAATCTTGAAAAGAACTTTCAAGTTTGAAAAACCGCGGAACTAATTGTATATCTAGTGTTATATATTTAGTTTATCAACCCGAAAAAGGTACGTTTGAACGAATTACTAATGTTAATTTTTTATTACTTCCAAAGTGATGCATTCAAAATTGGCTTGCGTGTCATAATTTCTGGCTCTTTTACTACCGCACGGTGGATAAAGTTGTTCTTGTCAAGAGTGTTTTTTTCAAAACAGTTACGGTTTAGAAGACAGAAAAAATGAAATGTATGTGATATACTTAACTTCAATCAATGACAACAGAATTATAAACTAGGAAATGATTGCAATCAGCCCACTGCTAAGAAGCCATGTTTTTGAAGTGAGAGTCAAACACAAGAGTAATTACTCACTTTGGCCAAATCGTATCAATAATAATTTTCCATTTTGTTAAACTGTTTTCGAGGTTCAGCATAAAAAACGTTTTCGTTTAGAATCAATAATACATATATCAAGCGTTTGCAACTGTGTGTTTATTCAAAACAGCATAAAGTAGTGTTAAACACATTTTCTCATTGAAATTTGTTTCGCCATTCTAGATTGTTTGTCCCGAAATGACTGGAGGATTATCTGGAGGAATTTCTAAACAAACCTCTGAAAGAATCTCTGGAAAATTTTCTGAAGGAGAACTGGATTTTTCGCATGAAATTTTAGTGAAATTTCTGAAAGAATCTCTGGCAATCCTGGCAAAATTTCGGAAGAAAATTCAGGATGAATCACTGAAGAAATATCTGGAGGCATCTGAAATATTTCCAGAAGGCATTCCTAATTAAGGGAGGAATTCCTGGAAGATTTTCTGGAGGAATCCATGAAGAAATGTTTCCCGAAAAAGGAATTTTTTGAAGAATTTGTTGGTGAATTTTTTAGGGATTTTTATAGAATTTTTTGGAGAATTTCTGGAAGAAATCCCAGGAAAATTTGATGAAGGAATCTTAAAAGGGGTTTTCTTTAGGAATTTCTGAAGGAATCACTAACAGAAATGCTGGAGGATATTCTTGAGGAAATCATGGTAGAACGAATCGTGGGCTTCGTAGCCGTGCGGTTAGTGTCACCAGGCATTTAGTCGCATCGTGCTAGGAAGTGTGGGTTCGATTCCCGCCTCAGGCTGGTAAACTTTTCGTGAGAAATTTTTTCCGACTGTGCCACTGGGCGTTGCATGCTAGTCCGTTGTCTAGTGTGGTGCTTCCTTCAAAGGGCATAAATGCCCACTGGAAGCATCAACGTGTCAGTGTCTTTTTAAAAACTGGTGAATGCATTTCTTGCATCATATCTGGGAGAAATTCTAAAAGAATCTTTTATTGTGCAACTTCCTCAGGAATTCCTGACCTAATTTTGGAAAGAATTTGTGAAAGAATTGCTGGTTGAATTTTGATGGCATCTCCTATGTTTATTTCTGGTGGATTATTTTAAGGAACGCCTAGAATATTTTGCAAGCTCCCTGAAGGAATTTCTGGATGTTTCCCGTATTTCAAGAGGATTCTATAGAGGATTTCGTGAAGAAATTTTTAAATAAGTCTTATACCTTATTTAGTAATTCCTAGTGAGATTTCTGGATGAATCGTTGCAGGGATTCTTGGAGGATTTAACGGACAAATTTCTGGTGCAATTTTTGAAAGATTTTCTAAAGGAGAAATAACTTGAGTAATTTGGTGGAGATTTTTTGTAGAAGTTTCCGGGTATATTTCTGAAATTTCACAGTGAAATTTCTAAAGAAACCCCTGTAGGAAGTTTAGGGAGAATTTCCAATTCTATTCCTTGCAGGATATGCTGTAGAAATCCCTTACTTTCTACTGGAAACTTAAATTATAAATCCCGGTACATGTGTTGCCATTGGACAAATACCAATGGATAATAATTTGCTAAAATTCCGCACTAACAAAATTTTTAATTAATTTGTCTTGATTCTTTATAAATATTTTCTTGATTCTGTAACGCGATATCATAGATTCATAATAACTTATCGATTTTTGTTTCATTCAATTAATATCGGAATCAATTACTACCTTTTACGCATATTCTCCATCCCGGTAACATTGTAGGAGCAGCAAGATTTGACAGTTCGTCATGCGGTCGTACAAACATAAATTGGTTTGACTAACTTGGGGGCGGAGCCAATGTTAGTCAAACAGTTGAGTGCAGCTGATCTGGCGATACTTGAGTAGCAACCACGAGCGGCCAATTAAGCTTAAGCTTCTGAATTTTCTATTCTCTTAGAAGTTCTCTTTAATCTTGAAAAGAACTTTCAAGTTTGAAAAACCGCGGAACTAATTGTATATCTAGTGTTATATATTTAGTTTATCAACCCGAAAAAGGTACGTTTGAACGAATTACTAATGTTAATTTTTTATTACTTCCAAAGTGATGCATTCAAAATTGGCTTGCGTGTCATAATTTTTGGCTCTTTTACTACCGCACGGTGGATAAAGTTGTTCTTGTCAAGAGTGTTTTTTTCAAAACAGTTACGGTTTAGAAGACAGAAAAAATGAAATGTATGTGATATACTTAACTTCAATCAATGACAACAGAATTATAAACTAGGAAATGATTGCAATCAGCCCACTGCTAAGAAGCCATGTTTTTGAAGTGAGAGTCAAACACAAGAGTAATTACTCACTTTGGCCAAATCGTATCAATAATAATTTTCCATTTTGTTAAACTGTTTTCGAGGTTCAGCATAAAAAACGTTTTCGTTTAGAATCAATAATACATATATCAAGCGTTTGCAACTGTGTGTTTATTCAAAACAGCATAAAGTAGTGTTAAACACATTTTCTCATTGAAATTTGTTTCGCCATTCTAGATTGTTTGTCCCGAAATGACTATTTGTTTACTAACATTGAACTATCTTGGGGAACCATTTCCCAGTAGGAACCAGAGATGGAGATTGAAGGCAGTTCTGTTTGTTCCTTCGACCTTGATGGGAGCGGGTGATGAGGGCAGAATTAATCGTGTTGCGCGTCGCTCGCGTGACACGGTGGAATAGTGTCGCGGGTCGCGGAACGCGTTAGCAGTGTTTGATCCTATGATCTTGTCGCATGCTCCTATGAGGGCGAGTGACGAACACTTGTTCGGTGTTGAATGCGTTTTTCGAGTAATATCGCGAATCCGGTTAGGTGCATTCATTTCAAATTATTTATTTCTCGTTTACCAAAACGAATCCCTCCGCCATATCCAAACTCCCAGTGTCTACTTGTGGAAGTGCAGAGGACTCCTCGGCTTCCATAAAGCAAGTAGCACGCCAACATTTCCCTCCTATCCCCAAATTGACCTGCATTCGGACGCAGCCGGCGCCGTTATGGTTTATTATAATAATGAGAGCACCAGTACTTACACATTGAAGATGCTACTGATCCCGAGTAGCGACTGTTGGTTCTCTGTGTAAGTACAGCTGTGCTTGCAATAACGGAGTAGCATCTGCGGGCGGTCAATCATGCTTATGCTCATGCTCAAAACGAACTTTGTGTTGAAGGTTCGATTGAAGTTCAGATAAAACGTTATATAAACTTTTTGGTTGTCAAATTTATAATTCGTTCCTCTATTAGAAACAAAAATCGCCGATTTGTTAGTTTTTTACTGATCAGTTCCATAAAGTTCCATGAAACCAAATGTGAACTCAATTTGAACTTGTGAGTTCACTTATGTATATAGTAAAATCCGAACTTTTGGTTGCTTGGGTTCTTATGAGGCCATCCAACCGGTTTGGTAGGCATTTGTATCGTATCGACTTGAAAAAAGTGCATATCACATACCCTTATCGGCGACGCAACAATGTATCACACTTTGGTCCCTTCCGTTGCCAATTTCAGCTCGACACCACGCCGCGTTCGCTTCTCTTCTTCTTCTGCGTCGGAATAACATTAATAAAGGACAACCGCGCCAAAGGGACCCTTCCATAAATCAAGCGAAAACACGTGCATTTCTTGCGACGAGAGGCACGGAGGACAGACGGTGTGGTTCCTTCTCGGTGGTTTTAATGGCACAATCTCCCCGGGATATGGGTGTTTCTGATCCCTACAAGGACCAATTCAAATGCAAAATAGCTGTACGCGACCCATAAAGGACACTCTATGATGGTGCCACGAGAGGAGCTTCTGTGTGGCTGTTGTTGATTGCTGCGGCCAGTTTGTGCTCTTCTAGCGATAATGCGCGAATGAGATTGTTTAATGGCTGTGCGCGTTTTAAGGATGCTGCGAAATTGCCTTCTGTTTTTGAGCCCATAAGTGGGGTTTCAGACAAAGAGCTGTAAGTTACTACCATCCAAGCCATGCGGTGGACAAAATGTAAGGTCGCTTGGTACAAACATGGATTTAGATTATGTTGTCTCACTTATTTCATGGACTCTCAATTGTAAATGACCGGCAAAAACATGGTCGAATCTTCACCCAAGCTTTGCTGAATTTCCTGGATGTAGGGAAAATGGGGGTTATTTACCCACGTTGAGGGAAAAAGCGATTTAGACTTTGAGAAACAGTAATATATTTTTTGAAATTTATAATTTGATAGACAAACATGTTTTCTATCAAATAGTAGAAGTCATCCATTTTATTTTTTCTTGTGTCGATATATCAATTCTTGTTTTGCATACATCCAGGCGTTTGTTCAGATGATATTGTTCAAATAGCTTACCCAACGTGACTAGTAGCTTGGGACACGGTTATATGAAAAATTTAGATTCTCGCTCCAGTCCACTATTTGGATTGCATTGAGGTCCCATAACAACTGTGCAAAATTTCAGCTCGATCAGAGAATCTATATTTTAGCGCCAGCCGTTCAAAGTTTGTATGGGATTTACTATGGGAAAACTTACTTTTACAAAGAAAAATCGCCAGAGATCGCCCATTGTCCTCTATGAAAATTCTGAACACAGATCTCGATAGGTATTTCTACGATGAACAACATTGCCAAAGACCGCAAAGCAATCCAATGCTTGTGAAAAAATATTAAGCATAGACTATTCGGAAATTTTGCCCGATTTTGTTATTATTGTTATTCCTTTACGTGTTAATCAACGTCGCCTTGCCAATAGGTTTTCATTGAATAACTTTTTTCACAAGTGTCGGATTGTTTCGCGGTCTTCGGCAATATTCTTAATCGTAAAAATACCTATCGAGGTCTGTGTTCAGAATTTTTATAGAGGACAATGGACGACCTCTGACGATTTTTCTTTGTGAAAGTAAGTTTTCCCATAGTAAATCCCATACAAACTTTGAACGGCTGGCGCTAAAATATAGTTTCTCCGATCGAGCTGAAATTTTGCACAGTTGTTGTGGGACCTAAATGCAATCCAAAAAATGGACTGGAGCGAGAATCTAAATTTTGTCCTACACTAGTGACTAGCCACGTTCCAACGGAATTTAGAACTATGTATGGTCTTTTCAAAATGGCAACACCCGCATAAGAAATTTCTTTATGAATAATTATGAAGATTCTCAGGAAACATATAGCATCAGTGCAGATGTAATGACTAAAAATGATTAACTCACATTGTAATGCGATTGGTGATACTGACTGCAAAAACGCCTCGATTTATGCTCTAACCTAACACCCTTGAGCATGCTGCCTTCATGCTGTCGCAGGGTTCAAATATCAAATTACAGGTATGTTCCGCTTTTATCAACACGATCGGCAATTTTCAGTTGACAAAAACGGAACCGTGACAAAAACGGAATAATTTTCTTAGACAAAATATTTTATAAATTTTAAAATGAAATTGCAGTTTTGCCAGGATAATACACAATTTCATCATAATAAAGGACAGTATTCATGTTTAGGAGCTGTGATCAGCATTAAGATTGTTCATTCGTATAAATTCGTAAATAAGGTGGATTGCAGACTCTAATCAATCAATATGATAAATTAATGAGATATATCAATAATAGTTTGAGTTTTCTTGGTTAGAATTTATATGTATGAAATATGATATAATAAAACAATAATCGCATGAATGTGCTATGCATCATGAGATAGGTCATATTTATAAAAATAACTACAAGGAAGTGGGTCACTACAAGTCTTTGTTTTTTTTTTCAAGAAAGATTTAACAAGAAACAACTTATTTTTCTTCTCTTTATCATCATCCTTGCTGCTTCTTCTTCTTCTTATTTATGGTATTACATCCCAACTGAGGATGAGTCTTTTTCTCAGCTTGCTGTTCTTATAAACACTTCCGCAGTTATCAACTGAGAGCTTTTTTTTGCCAAGGTACATTTTTTGCATTTTTGACACTCGATTAGCGAACCACACATTTGGTTATGTTGCAAGAGTTTTGCTAGCTTAAATTAATATTTACGGCTTCCTGTGTTTTGAATTGTCAAAATTTATTCTGTAAAATGATTGTGGTGATTTTCCTTCTAAAGTTATCACTACCAACTTCGATTGGGGTGCACTAATAGCCATTTTAGAACAGTGCTACCTTCACCTTTTAGCTCTGCGTTAGATCACGAATAGGCTAGCACTAAACTGAACTAAACTGGTAAAACAATATTGAATAGGTTTATGAAAAACGCAAAAGTGTACAAACTCCAGAACAAGTATAAGCAAATTAGATCTTTTTGGTTAGGATTTCTTTTGTTAAGTTTTATGAATGAGCGTATGGCAGTTGGTATAAGCTCTTAATTAAACTTTTGGTCCTCACGTGAAGAAGAGACGCGTGTTTGCTGAAAGATCAAGATCCCAATAAAATTGAGATAGGAACGTGCATGACGTGGGACTATCCAGTATTAAAAGTTTTTCAAATTGTCACCCATTTCAATTCTTTTCTTGATGCATTTTTTTTGTATGGAGATTCCAAATATGTCAATATATTGTTAAGTTTTGCTGAACCTTTTCCCCTATCCTTGCAACAGGACCTAATCAATGGCTGTTGCTATAATCTGTGCAATGTTAGAGTTTGAAGAATAAAAGATAATGTACCAAATATGACAAGGTCGATAGTCTTATCAAAAATAAAATGAACTCGATCATGTCCCTTGCCATTACTAAAACATTCTTGAATTCATTAGCAGGTACATCCCTTATAACAAAAAACTGAACATTCTCATTGCTATATGTCTGTCACATTCACATCGAAAATTCTATTATGTCATTTTATATAAGAAAAAGGAGAGGTCTCTGCAAATCTCTTAAGCACGTATCTCAAATTCCAGTTGTTGCTACACACCAAATTTTTGATCTATCTTCCAGCAATTTCGTTTGCTGAAACCAATTCAACAATACACCATTTTACTGATATTCAACACTTATGAAATTGTTTACTGGAATTCAGCAATCTTACTTACTGGATACTTTCCAATACCATCGGAATTGCTGATTTTCAGTAATTTACATGACAGATGATTGATGACCAGCAATCGATTTGAAATTTTGCCGTAAACCAGCAAACATAATTACTAAACTTGCATCAGCAAGTATTTTATTTGCTGAAAACAGCAAACAGTTTTACTTGTCAACCGATAAACTTAAAACGAGAAAAAAAACTGTCCCGTTGGTTTCATTGGCCTAACTGGCATGAAGTATTAAGGAAAATTTAACCAACCAACATTTTTTTACATCCTTCGGAGTGACGTATTTGGTATGTATTATATTTACTAAAATACTAAAATAAATGTATTGTAGAATTATTTAAGTGTTTATTTATAAGATAGCAACAATATCGGAATGGCAGACGGTACTTTGCCTCTACCTATAGGTCCTAACCCTTTCCCCAACGGCGCAGAAACATGGTGTTGATGTTTGGTTTTGTTAAATAAATTCTAATGGCATGTTACGCAATTGAATTTTATGTAATTTCCATAAAAAATGATGTTGAAATGAACTATACCTATATTTTACACCAGCCAAGTGCTGGCGGCTCGGAACTTCCGGAAAGCAAGAAAGCAGCAAGAAATACCACTTAAATAACAAATAATCAAATACAAGTTAATCCCATACAAATTCAAACATATATTGCTGGATGGCCAGCAAACCAACCTTGATGAAAATTTGAATTGCTGAAAGATCCAGAAAATTTTGTATTGCTGGATCGATTGCTAAATTTACAGCACAAAAAAAATCAGCAAAAATTTGCTGGTTTACAGTATTGAAAATTTGATGTGTAGCAGGCTTAATACTTCTCAACATCATCAGAGTTCGGTGACATACTCTAAAATAACGTGCTGCTCTTGCCTCTTTGTGAGGGAGCGATACAATTATAAACAGAGAGGCAACGAAAAATGAGCGACGAAGATGCAGAACAGAGAAAAATTTCATAAAAAAGAGTGCCATCACAACTCTGCGAGGGCTATTTTGTTCGGGCAGGACACTCAAGAGTTCTTTCAAAGTGTGAGCTAATGTGAGTATAGCAACAAGAGAGAAAGAGTAGCAGAAAAAATCTCGTATTTTTTTGCACTCTCTCTCTCGAATCGTTTGAGGATCTGTGTTGAATCATCAAGATCGGTGTTAAAACATCAAAATCGCTTCATTTTTGTATCGCAGATGAGAGCCTGATTGCTAGGACGTGGCCAGAGCAACTCTCGACTATTGAAAGATGCGTCAATCTTGTCCAACAGCCCATGCTACGATTGAAAACTCTAATTGATTAGCGGATAGGAAGGAGTCAAACCTTATTGAATCGTATATGACTTGACATATGTATCGTAGGTGACACAATAACACTAACGTAATGCCGAAAACTGTAAAACATTCAATAGCTTCAAAATAAGTTTTTAATTTATATTTCAAGCATTTAAAAATATAAAAAAAAAATTTTTTTTTGTGTTGATAAAAACGGAATAATTTGTTGACGAAATCGGAACGTGATAAAATCGGAGCGTGACAAAATCGGAACGTGATAAAAACGGAACATACCTGTATTACATTCTGATATGCTGTTGTAGTGTTTCTTAGGTAACAAGTTCTACTACAGTCAACTCTCCCCTATTCGATATTTTGTATCTCGATATCGAGTTAGAAAATCATCGTAAAATATGGTTTCCATGGCTGCTTCGGTGGTCGCTAGGATCGCAGTTGCACTGGTTTACCTCAAATTCAAATAATGTTACAAACTACAGTTTAAATAAGGCTCTAGTTAATTTTTTTTTTCCACTTTTAACGGAACTTGGATAGGGGTTGAGTTTGACAATAACGATCAAGGTCCCATATTCACATGTACCTATCTATTTTTCTTCGTTCAGGTACCTGGCATATGGATCAGACCGTTTAACACTTTCCGGCTAATCTCAGATGGGCCACACTACTGTGAGACTAATTACCGTAAAACGGGGTAACTTTGATAATGCGGGTAACTTTGATAGTGCGTAACCCACCACATACTAAACGAAATGTCATCATTTCTGTTAATCAGTTAAGCAAAACGAATGCAAAACTAAAGAACATTAGTATGACACTTCATGTAAGAGCGGTTTTCATTTGAATCAAGAACATTTTAGACTTTTTATACAAATTTAAAAAAAATACACAATTTTAGCATTTTCGAAACGCTTACAAACAATCTGTTCTACGATCACTATTTGATGTAGTTTTGAATAGTTGGCCACTTATCTTTGACAGCCTAGTTATCATAGAACTTGAATACGGTCTCAAATCTCTTAGCGGAAAGCATTTTCACAAACTGGGACCATTTTTGTAATCTAAGTCAGAAATTTCCGTAATTCATTCAATTTTGTTCGAGGTATGCTCCATTATCAAAGTTACCCCAAAACAGAAAACCAACTTTCGATTATATGAAAAATTATATATCCAATCAAAATAAATCTTTTGTCATTTTATCGACTGTAATCGATAGCTAGGATGCCAGTACTTGTTTTAAAAATATAAATTGTAAATCTTTGAAACAACATGCAAAAATATTCACGTTTTCTTCAAAAAAAACTATCAAAGTTACCCCATTTTACGGTACTCAAGATGTCACACAAGCGGTATGGGGGAAGTTCTGGCTGAGGCATACTTTGTTATATTGACGGAAGCCTTTTGGAAAAAGTGCTGACGGATTTTATAACCGTTAGGATTTTCTAAATTGTTGTGCTGCGGTGGATGGAAAACACATAACAATTCAATGCCCACCTAATACTGGATCATTCCTTTAGAACTACAAAATCAGCATTCAATCATGTTAATGACAATTTGTGATGCGAATTATAACTTTCTGCCTGTTGATAGCGGGGCGTACGGTGGCAATTCGTATGGAAGTGTTTTCGCATTTTGGGAAAAAGGTTGCTGTCCAAAAAATTGAAAATACCATCACCAGCGGCGTTGCCAAACAGTACCATCGAGTGTCCTCATTTTATCGTAGGGGATATTTTAGGAATATCATGAGACATTATCCAGGCAAAAATCTCCATTATCAAAGTAACTCCAAAACAGTAAACCGACTTTCGATTATATGAAAAATTATATATCCATTCAAAAATATCTTTTAGCAATCAATCAACTGCAATCGATAGCTAGGATGCCAGTACCGTAAAACGGGGTAACTTTGATAATGCGGGTAACTTTGATAGTGCGAGACTCTCAACATACTAAACGAAATAACAAAGTTCCTGCTAATCTGTTAAGCAAAACGAATGCAAAAGTAAAGAGTATTAGTATGACACTTCATGTTAAAGCTATTTTCGTTGGAATCAAGTACATTTGAGGATTTATATGCAAGTATGGAAAATTTATAAAATTTTAGCAATTTTGAAATGCTCTCAAACAATCTGTTCTACGATCACTATTTGATGAAGTAATAATGAATTCGTCACTTATACTTGATAGCCTTGTTATAGTAGAACTCGAATTCGATCTCAAAACCCTTAGCGAAAACTATTTTTACAAACTGGGACCATTTCTGTAATCTAAGTCAGAAATTTCCATATAGCGTTAAACGCCTAAAGGTATGCAACGCCCTACAAATGTTCCGTAATTCATTCAATTTTGTTCGAGTGATGCTCCATTATCAAAGTTACCCCAAAACAGAAAACCGACTTTCGATTATATGACAAATTATATATTCATTAAGAATAAATCTTTTGGAAATCTATCAACTGCAATCGATAGTGAGGATAACAGTACTTGTTTTAAAAATATAAATTATATTTCTTTGAATCAGCATGCATAAATATTCAAGTTTTCTTCGAAAAAACTATCAAAGTTACCCCGTTTTACGGTACTTGTTTTGAAAATATAAATTATAACTTTTGAAACAGCATGCATAAATAGCCCAGTTTTCTTCGAAAAAACTATCAAAGCTACCCCGTTTTACGGCCGAGATCCTACGACGATCACGCAGAGAATTGCCTTAACCGGTAAGTGATCGGTAGATAGCGTTGGTCACGAAGCCGATATCTAAAAATAACATAGTGTTCAGGCTTCTGAATTTTCGTATCAATGATGCTAAATGTACGATTTTTCGCACGTAAGGAGAATGCTTTTTTCGCTTCCTCACGTGAATATCTTTTATCGCTCACACAAATTTTCCCTGGAGCTACGATGGTGGATAACCGAAAATCACTCCACTCCGGGGATAATATATTTTTCACTCCATCATATTTTCGCTCACCAACTGCTCCCGAGAATTATCACTATGTGGATAAACAAAAACTAGTGCCTGCGACGGGATTCGAACCTAGAACATTGCTAAAAACAATCGCGATGCGTGCACGCTAACCATACTACCACACCAACTTGACGAAAGGAGTGATTAATTTGGTGCATAAAAGCAACTGCTGCTTGTGGCGATGCATACAGGAAAAGTTCTCCATGGATCGGAGAAAGAGAAAACAAACTTTTCACAGCTGCGGATATGTGCAATTATCTATTTTCGCTTTGTTTTGTGGACGGATAAAATCGCTGAAAATTGCTGTGAGGGAAAAATCCATTATCGTGAGAGTGAGTGAGAATTCGGAAGCCTGATAGTGTTCGTCGTGTACCGTAATCCGGGGTAACATTGATCAGCGGGGTAACATTGATCGGGATGACTCATCTTGTTAAACGTTCAAATAAAGATTTATTGATGAAACATTTTCGAACCATGAATGGTGCCTCTCTTTCGTATATTCATAAGCTAATGATAATTAAGGTTTTTGCCAAAATTGCGTTTAGTTCATGCGCAAATTAGTCAACTTTTTGAAACAATGATTTCTATCATTTTCACTGACACTACCGAAAATTCATGTCTCACATGAGTTCTGCAGACGATGTGATCAAGGAAAATGCGGGTGTTACTAAAATTGGCATCCCCGAAAACGATTCCGTTGTCAAATCTTTCATAAGTTTATTCAATTAGGCAACATTAAGCATAAGCATAAGCATAGATGACCGTACAATTCGTAGTTGCTACTCCGTGATTGACCAGAACAATCGAAGTTGCACAGGGAATTAATGAATGGGGCTTGGGATTAGCTTACCATTCTTCAATGTGCACAAATCGAGAGCTCAAATTTAAAAGTCAATAACGGCGCCGGCCACGTCCTTACGGTCATCGGGGAAGGGAAGGAATGTTAGTGTGACTACCGTTGTTACTAGAGACCGAGATCACCTCTGCATCTCCACGGTTGTCATGGAGAGGATATTGGGTTAGTGGGATAAGGTAAAGACCTGGGAGTCACCAATGTTTGGTGATGCGAGCCATGATATAATCACGCCTAACCGGATTCGCGAAATAATTCGATAATCGCATTAAACGCCGAACAAGTGTTCGTCACTCGCCCACGCAAGAGCAAGCGACGCGATCAATAGATCAAACACTACTAGCGATCCGCGGCGCTTTTTCATTTCTCTGAGCGAACGACGCGCGACAAGTTTGATCCTGCCCCCATCGCCCGCCCCCGCAGGAGCAAGCGTCAAGGTCGAAGGATCAAACACTACTCTATTCAAAAGATGTTTTTATTAATGACGGAAACTGAAAATTACATGTATATATGTGGGATTTTTAAAGTGAACACACCTAATGCACAGAAATGAAATCGGATAAAGTTGTGCTCTATATGAATTGTGTGAACTTGGTTGTTCAGTAGTTGAGTTAGAGTGCACACGATCGGTGCACGAATAAATAGATGAGTTTGAAATGATGTTTCAGTTTCGTAATCCGAAAGTGTTTGCGGGTTAACTAGTTTAAAATTCCGGGAATCAACATTTTGGGGGCTCGTCCGGGAACTATTAACCCATGGATACGTAATTGAAGACATCGAGTGACTAGTGATACGTTGTTGATATGGAGTCGTACGGGCATGATTTCCAGTGGGAAATTAGCGATCCAATTCAACAGACGACTATTTGCAACTATTTGGTTGAACATTTAATACAAGTTAATGTTGAAATATCGCGAGCTGTGTGTGAACTAACAGAGTTAAGAAAAGAATTTTCGGAAATTCGGCAGAAAAATTATGAGTTGAAATCTCAAATAGTGGGCATGCAAAATGCTGAAATGCAAAATATTATAATTGCGTCCAATAATAGCCAGCATTCCGTTGGATCCCATGAACAGTGTGTTTGCATCTTTGAAATAGGCAAAGCCGATTATACAGATGCGATTGTACAAAAGGTGAAAAAAGTGTATCCAGCCAAACGAGAAGAAGAAACAAACGATAGACTCCAACGAAATTCTTTGGTGCGATGTGATGCTAAACGTAATGGAAGAAATTGGGACCGTTTTGTGAAGAAGCAGAGTACACCTAGGAAACGTACTACATTCAACAGTCATCAGAAATGTTTTGTGATTCGTACATTGTGCTGTGGATACGCAACAATATTACCAAGACAAGCTGTTTTTGGAGATGGAAGGAACACGAAGCAGGGTGGCATCCGTGAAACTGATGAGATGGAACGTATAGTTCACCATCGGTGACCGATGGTGGTCAGGATGGCCGATTGTGGGATTTTTAAAGTGAACACACCTAATGCACAGAAATGAAATCGGATAAAGTTGTGCTCTATATGAATTGTGTGAACTTGGTTGTTCAGTAGTTGAGTTAGAGTGCACACGATCGGTGCACGAATAAATAGATGAGTTTGAAATGATGTTTCAGTTTCGTAATCCGAAAGTGTTTGCGGGTTAACTAGTTTAAAATTCCGGGAATCAACATATATTTTAAATTATATGAAACAGGAATAATGCCGACACTTGTAGTGACGAACTATACATAGTTTGTTTGAAAATTACATATGAGTATTACTGTGCATTTTGTCTCGATATGATACAAGTTTTAAAAAATACGTCAACATTCACAATGTCGAACAATTCAAGAGATAATTTTTAATAACGTATAAAAGAGACAAATATATGTATATTGAAATTGAATAAGAAAAAAACATAATGCCGACACTTATAGTGACGAACCATACAAAGTTTGTTTTAAAATTACTTAAAAGTTACGCTTTCAAGAAAATATGTGTTATCACAAGAATGAAACGAACTCACCAGTTGGTAATCCATCCTCGACTGAACACAAAACTGATACTGACAGCAAAACTTCTTGGCGTCCCGAAAACAAACCGTCTTGCTTGTGCCTTCCAAATACCTACCCAGCAAGACGCTCCAAAACAGAAAAAAAAATCTTAGGAGCCGAAAACACGCGCGAAACCGTGAGCCAAATCTATCGGACGACGCAAAACCGAACTGTCCTGCTTGGGCTTCACGAAGCACTCAGTTTATTCAATTAGGCAACATTAACTAATTACTATTACGAATGTAGAATTTCCTGAGGAAATTGTCTACTTTTAGGCGTATTACGCGGTTCAAAGTGTTTTTAATTTTGAAATAACTCAAAAAGTAAATGACTTGTAAGAGTTTGGTCTTCATATTCGGCTTCAGGGGCCCTGATTTTAGTAAGTAACGACATTTCCAATATTAGCGAACGTTGTTTACTTGGGTGATCAATGTTACCCCATATCAGCTGAATCAAAAAATCACTTAAAACATTTATTTAAACATAATTAAATCTTTCGAAAAAACAAAATAAAGTACATAGCTAGGAGAGGTGGTTGCCAGTACTTGTTTTAAAAATATGAAACTTGTAACATTTGTATTGTGAAATGAAAAATTTAAGAAAAACTAAAAAAAATGATCAATGTTACCCCGGATTACGGTACATGTAGACTTCAGAACTTTACAACAGCAGAGATTGTTACCGTCGAGTACGTCTCATTCTAATGTAAAAAGTAAGAGGTTATTTCCGAGATACAACCAGGGATGCCAAGCGATTTTTCGTTTTTCGAAATTGTACCCCAGTATGTTGCCGTAAGACGTTATCCAACGTCAAAAAATGAACTTAGAGTAAAATGTTTGTGAATTTTAGCTTGAGGAACGATCAATTTGAATCGACGATGGGTGGCTTTCAAAACGCTAAAGCAAGAAAACGCAAAGTTCCGTGGGTGGCTGAGCGCCCGGTGATGGGAGAGAACGATCTAACTAGAGCACTGGGGAGTTTTTCTTTGGCTGAGGCAGTGAACGGAATCTCAACTAAAGTCATACTTCGCCACCGCGTGGAAATCAGTCCCCCGTGGAAATCCGCGGGAGGTTGAATACCGGCATACAACAGCTACAGTTTCGGTCGAAGCAGCTTTGATTTTCGGATTCGATTTCTGCAAAAGCCTAAACGCAAAACATGCCGCTACAAGTGACCAAGACTCTCAGAGATCGTCATCCCTACACCGCGTCCAAACGCTACCGTGGTCTGTAGGGGTGACATCAAGTAGCCCCGTCAGGTGCATACCAGCTACCTAAAAGACGACGATTCTGCCGTCGTGATAACCGTTGGAACGTTGATCCAACAACCAAGCACCAATCGACCGTTCAAGGACGCCCTCTCCGGGGGCTCGCTCGCAAGACAATCATTACGTCTTCGTCGGCTCGATTGTCGTACAGCAGATTGACTTCCACAGACTCAAGACTCTTCGGCTCATCGTAGCCCACAGCACCAGAAGATCATCACTGTCCTTCCTGTTGGACATCACAACGAGTACCGTAAAATCGGGTGTAATTGATCAGAAGGGTGAAATTGATCATCGTATCCCACGATTTTATTTATTCATAATGGAGTACAAATATCAATGTAACCTGCAGTCAATAAACGTTGGTTGTCGTAACTATTGTCGAATTGTGTGTTGTGAAGTTTTTTTGCGTTAAAGAATGTTAATTACTATGAAAATAATGTAAAATTTCAAAATCAAGGACGGTGCAGTATTGACAAACATCCATGAACTTCTAGTTCTAAACAAGGATTTGAACATGGTATTAACCTGAAAGTTTGTGAGGATGCTTGAGATATATCCTCAAACCAGGTTTAATCACCAATACTCGTACCAATTAGCTCATATGGTTGAAATAATCGAATTTCTGTTAGATATTATTGAATTCCTTAGGAATTTGCATACATTTAGGCGTTTCCGCGTAATTATTGAAATTTAATTATTAATTATTTATATAAATATTGCATTGTTAAGAATTTGACAAGCATATTCGGATTCAGGGAGCTCAAATTTATCATGTAGAGTTGTTTTGAAAACTAACAATAATGACAATGACAAGTGATCAATTTCACCCCGATATTAGATCCCCTGATTTTTTATTTTAAAGATATTTGTTAACACTAAAATTACAATTGTTACAAAATTTCGGTGCATGAGTCGATGAGGCTCCCCTTCGTACTTGTTTAACCGCATTCACCGAAATTACGGTACCCAACGCAAAAGGCTCTCCTGCTCCTCGTGGTCCTCCAACACAGTGCCGTCTGCTCTGTAAAGTTCACCACCCACCTGTAAGTTACCGCAATTACTCCTGATTAAACCGTAATTTATGAGCTTCATAGGGTTTTCACGTTACAAAATCTATCCACACCAAAACGTCCTGAGACCCAGGAACATAAGAGATCTTGCATACCCACCCTGCAGACGGCCGTGGCTTAGACCAGCTGTCTTGGGTTTGAGCCGTTTTCGTTCAGGAACCGAGTGGTTCTGAGCTGATAAATAGTCTTGTTCTTCTGTCTGGCGTTACGTCCCAACTGGGACAAAGCCTGCTTCTCAGATTAATGTTCTTATGAGCACTTCCACTGTTATTAACTGAGAGCTTTCTTTGCCGATTGACCATTTTTGCATGTGTATATCGTATGGCAGGTACGAAGATACTCTATGCCCTGGGAATCGAGAACATTTCCTTTTACGAAAAGATCCTCGACCAGCGGGATTCGAACCCACGACCCTCAGCTGCGCGTTTACCGCTACGGCTATCTGAGCTAGTCTTGTACGATGCTTGAAAACCGATACAAAGTTGACGTATCGCCTTAAATTTGAACCTTGTAAAATTATTTTCAATATGATTTGGACCTCGCAAGCTAGATCGAATTCTATCATTATTTGAAAATTTGAATGTATTTTATACGATATTGGAATTAAATGTGGACAAACAACAATTTTGGTCAAGCACTTACTGCCCCTCAGTTTCGGACAGCTTCATTTGCAAACTATGTAGAACTCAAATTGTTCTTGTTAATGTTGCAAATGCTATAAAATACTATTCCTGTAGTAGAAACATTCGATTTTAATAAGCATAAGCATAGATGACCGTACAATTCGTAGTTGCTACTCCGTGATTGACCAGAACAATCGGAGTTGCATGGAGAATTAATGAATGGGCCATTCTCAATGTACACAAATCGAGAGCTTAAATTGTATAAGTCAATAACGGCGCCGGCCACGTCCTTACGGTCATAGGGGAAGGAAAAAACCCCAAGACCACCTTCCACAGTTGTCATGGAGAGGATATTGGGTAAGTGGGACAAGGTAGAGATCTGGGAGTCACCAATGTTTGGTAATCAATCCTTGATATAATCACACCTAACCGGATTCGCGAAATAATTCGATAATCGCTCCAGGACGTTGCGTAACAATGCTATGTTGAGGTTGCCAACTAACTATGGACAAAACAGGGCTATGGTCGGACCTCAACGCGTGTTCAATAGGTTTGCTGAAGGATTTAATTTTCACCTGACTCGTCAAGTAATACGTCGTAATTATGTAGAAATTTTGTCCCGACTCATTGTAGTTATAAACATCATTGGGGCTTACTGTCTGTTGGTGTATAAATACATAAAATAAATAAATAGCTAACCAGAAGACGACAACCAGAGACGAACAAGAAACTCGTTCCCCTATGCTTGCATTCTTCTATCATTATAGCACGGCTTTCATTACGCCAGGTACATAGTCAGTTTGCTAACCAAACAGTATATCCGGTCTACTGTGAGCTAATTATAAATGCATCAACACATTAATTCCCCTCTCTTCTCCTCATTTGTCTGCTTTTTGACGTGGCAGGCACCATTGTTGCCTAAAAATAGAAGATCACCAGCACTTACACACTGAGGGCATCTGTTAGTCCCAAGCAGTCATATGGTTGGTTCCTTGTGTAAGTGCAGCTGGCGATACTGGAGTGGCAATCACAGGTGGCCAATCAAGCTCAAGGTGTTGGAAGCCATATTTTGTGATTATCCAATTTGGTATAAGAATGCATCATCAGAAGGCAATGTCGAAATTCATATTTATTTTCATATGATAATATTTTCAAAAATATTATCAAATTTATATTCGTACGTTACATATATGATAACATTTATCATAAATGGGTAACAAAATCATGTAATACCGATAATTTTTAAATCATGAATTTAGTGACTTAAGGCCGCACGGGACGGTGTTTCAATCACCCTCTCCATCTCAAAAAGCAAATCTCAAGTACTACTCAATATATCGATGCGAAAAATGTATCACTATAATTATATATATGTAGTGCACAACCCAATAAATTTTCAGTTTAATCGCATCACTAAAACTAAAGATTTGTTTCAGCAAACTTTTGATGATAATTGTTGAAGTCAGACACTTTTGTCTGACTATCTTTATAGGGAAAATAACACGGTCTCCCGTGTTACCTTAAGAATCTGGTACTGGGGGATGCATACTTTGATCCCAGGGCTGACACATTTCGCATGAATACGTTTCGCATAAGGACGTTTCGCATGCGGACATTTGGCATAATGGATGTTTCGCATAAAGTAATTTCGTACAAGAACAGGTAGCATTTTAAAGAAGGCATATAAACGTCCACCCATAAAATTGTACGAAACGTCCTTATGCGAAACGTCCTTCCTCAGGTATTAAAAATGCTCAGCTTATAAGCAAAAATCAGTTTATTTTAGGCACACTTGATGATCAACTAAGGGGTAGGCCGTGATTTGCCAAGATCGTTGAGTGTAAAAGCTCATTGATCAAACCCTGTGTAGTCAGCGCAGATCAGCAAAAGAAATCAACTGATAACGGCAATTCTTCGACCAAATTGGAGTGTATTAAGGAATTCTGTTTTCTCGAATGACATCAGTGTTCTACAATTTTACACGCAGATGAAGTATTTCCGACTCAGAGTATTATATTTTTGAGGGTTCATTAAATAAGCGGCAGACAAATCGAAACTTAAAAAGCAGTTTTTTTTTTGTTCAAAACTAAGAATTATTCGATGAAAATGTGTTCACTGTGTTTCGGGTGGAGAATTGAATACAGTGAACAGATTTTCATGCAAATTTTCTTGATTTCGAGCATAGCATAGCATAGCATGGCATAGACTGACTGTACATGTCAATGGTTGCTACTCCGTGATTGATCGGAACTGGTAAGAATTGCACTACGATCCAAATGAATAAGGGATGGGAGTATCCGCTTACTCTCGAAGTGCAATTTTAGCAGATCTAATATTATTGATCAATAACGGCGCCGGCCAAGTCCTTACAGTCAGTTGGGATGGGGAAGGAATGTTAGGGTGTAATGATTGTTGCTTCTAGAGACCGAGAATACCTCTGCATCTCCACAATCATCACGGGAAGGGTGTTTATTAGTGAGGGAGGAAAAGATCTGGGAGTCACCTCTGGTCGATGATGCGATCCATGGACAAGGGGGGAAATATACGACTTGTATTTAAAGCTAGTTTTGTATTTTTGTTCCGAGAAGTTTTTGGAAAAAATACGTCAACATCTATAATGTCGAAGAATTCAAAGGACGTTTTTATTAATGACGAAAACTGAAAATTGCATGTATATATTTTAACTTAAATGAAACAGGAATAATGCCGACATTTGTAGTGACGAACCATACATAGTTTGTTTGAAAATTACATATAAGTATTACTGTGCATTTTGTCTCGATATGGTAGAAGTTTTAGAAAATACGTCAACATTCACAATGTCGAACAATTCAAGAGATAATTTTTAATAATGTCAAAAAGAGAAAAATATATGTATATTGAAGTTGTGCCGACACTTATAGTGACGAACCATATAAAGTTTGTTTTAATATAACATAAAAGTTACGCTTTCAAGAAAAAATGTGTTATCATAAGCATGAAACGAAATCACAAGTTGGTAATCCATTCTCGACTGAACACAAAACTGACACTGACAGCAAAACTTCTTGGCGTCCCGAAAACAAACCGTCTTGCTTGGGCCATCCCAAATACCTACCCAGCAAGACGCTCCAAAACAGGGAAAAAAAATTTTCCGGTGACGAAAATACGCGCGAATCCGTCAGCAAAGTCAATCGGACGACGCAAAACCGAACTGTCCTGCTTGGGCTTCACAAAGCACTCAATATGAAAACACTGGTAAATAATTAAATAAAAAAAAACAATCCATTTGATAAAATTTTACGATGTCCATGCAAATTTTCTTGATTTTGAACAAAAAAACTGCTTTTGAGAGCTCCGAAATTAATGACGGATACTGCCCCCTTAAGGATCATGCTCATCGAGCTCGCTCACGTATTCAATGTCTGTCCCTCCCCTATTGATCTCAGTTTGCCGCTCGCTCATGCCAAATTTTCGGATCAAGCGAATTTTAGTACAATACCGCTCTTGCCGCGAACCACTTATTGTAGGCAATCGTATGACGTCCCATGCGTTGGAAATTTGCCGTTGCCGTCATTCCGGCATGCCGTCCACGTTGTACTTTGACCTTAAGCGTCCGGGTATGGACCGATGCACGAGTTCACTATCTGACGTTTGAGCGGTGTCGTGTTATTTACGTGACCATGGCAACAAGTGAATTCGGCACCGCTCAAACGTCAAATTAGTGAACTCGTCATCGGTCCATAGGCCTTTTCATGTGACAGGTCCGTCTTTGCATTTGTTTACATCGGTGGAGGACCGGTGCTAACACGGGACTGTCATCTCCATAGAAGAACTGTCAAAGAGTTTCCCGATCAGCTGAGTTGAAACGTCTTGTGAATAGGCCTATTGATGCACCACGCCAACCTTGCGAGTATGTAAGCAAAGGATTTGTCATCACCAGTAAAAACGAACGCACAGTTTTAAATTATTTTGACTCATACAAAATCTTCCGCGCAGGGTTCTGTTCGATCGGATTCGGAATCTTGGAAAGCTAGCAAGGAATTGCATTCCCTGTTAGATAGACAAAAACACCTCTTAATCATTCTTCTTGTTTGCTATCCCCTATCAGGTTGGTGCATTCGTCGACATGAAACCCTGCGCTTCGGACTCATATTTGCTTGCTTTTATTCACCATTCTTTTTGCTGCTGATGTTTTACACAGTGTGGCTTACATTTTGATGGTAGTCAGTGGTGATTTAGTTGTTTATGATAGAATATAAGTATTTTTTTGTTTTGTTTTTTATTCATCTTCATCGTTTTATCAATAGTATAAGTATATAGTTCTAGGGTTTCTTATTTTTGCATCATTTTTTTCAATAGTTTTTCGTCTTTTTTTTTGCAGAATATATTTCTTGTTATTCGTTATTTTACTTTTTATCTGAATGAGTGCGGGCTTGTTTTCCTTGTTTTATGTCCAATATAAAAAGCCTTTCTCTTTCTTTCCTCTTGTTTTGTTTATTCTTTGCCTTCTCTTCCTTTGCTTTGTTTCACTCTACGCAATTTGATTAGATATATAGTGTGCCGTTTGCACGAGAGAGAAAAGAAAATGGTATGAGTGGTTCCTTCGTCCAATCGATATTTTTCTTGTTTGTATATCAAAGCAGTGTTTATTTGTGTTTTGTTTTACATTAAATTCATATATTTGTATTTAAGAGTAATTTGTTGGTCGCGTGGTTCGCGATTTGTTAGTGTATCATTTGTTTCGTTTAAAAATGGGAGGATTCAACGTAACTTGGACTTGCACTGTTCGAGAGAGAATAAACAAACTGCTTAATTTCCGTCTAATAGAACTCTGGCCTATGATATCGCGCTTGGTTCGCTTAGTGGTTGATTTCGGATGCATATTTTCATTCTGTGTTGGGATTTGTAAACATGTATTATATCTTTAAAAAACCTCTATTTTGCCTATGTTGTACACTGTTTTGTTTTTTGTTTATTTTGTTATAGGGTTCTGTTCGGTTGAAATTTTGTAAGACTTTGTTCTCTTGCTAGGGAGCAGTGTTCGAAAATTTGGAGAAGTTGATAATAAAATCAGAACAAAAGCGCCTCTAAAAGTGTATGTGTGTATGTTTTGTTACGGGCATAAACTATGTTTCACTCAACTGGGCATCCAATAGATTGACATTCATACAGCGATGGCGATGATGATAATGAAAGGGATGTGATTGGGAAACATCAAATGCATCTTGGCTTGTTTTTGAAAAGTCTATAGATCCATATAAGTGGCTATAGAGAGTCAATTAGCAGAACTAAAAAATCAAAACAATTATCTCTTCCTCTCAATAACAACAACCAGCTTTGCTCCTTCTCGTTTAGTTTGTCTCCATCTGCTGTGAAATATAGCTCAATTATGATTACGATAAACTCAGTTTACAATTACAATAGTAAAACACATTTAGATAATAATAGTAATTTTTCGTTTAAAGTTTAAAGATATTATTTATTTGTTAGTTTGTTTCTCAAAAGGTACACAGTATCTGCTTTCGCTTTGCTCTCTCCTCATCTGCTTTGTCTCTTTGACGTTCCTTCTTCGACGTTTTTTCTTTATTCTTGTATCATTTCAATGGAGAAAAGAAAAGTAATGAAACCAACAAAGGACTTTCTCAGGGATTGTCAAAATAAAAGCATTCGAATGAAACACAATGAAAAGTTTATTTCAAAGAAAAGAAAGAGTGGCTTCAAAGTACATGAAAAAATATTATTTATAAAAATAAAATCCAACATAAATTTCTATAAAAAAATGAAATAATAACTGGGTTTCAGGAGTTTTTACTGCCTTTCGGTAACAGCAGAAAACACGAAAATGGTTCGAAAATAAACAAAAATAAGATGCTGTCTCTGTTATTTGCAGGATACGCGATATAGGGGGCTATTAAATATAATTAACTAAACGCTTTTCTATGTTGCTTTTCATTAGATTTACAGTAAATGTAATGCAAAATATGTTTAAATAAGTTTCGCTAGGATAAAAACTTGTTTGAGTTAAATGCAAACGAACGATCGATCAAATGAGTGCTGTCTTCCGCTTTCAATTCACGCACCCTCCTTTGCGGAGGCAGCCTGGAAACGCTTCTGATGCATACTCAATAAAAACTAAGCCGAACAAACAGATTTTGTGTTTAGAGTTTCACGTTTGTGTGTGTATATGTGTGTTTGCTTTTGCGTTGGTTCTCGCTTCGACAAATAACTGGTATTTTGTTTAAGAAAATGATTTATTTATAGGTAGATGTGTATGTAGTCAAAAAAATTAATCCTATCCTTAGATGTTTTATTAAGTTTGCATTAAGTAATAATAGTTTTCATTTTCGATAGTAATAATTATATAATTGTTATATTATCCTTGGATAGTAATCATAATTGTAGTAATTAAAAATAAAAAAGAAAACAATTTGTACTCTCAATGAAAGGATGATGCATTTTATGTCATACATAGGTAATAATTATTATAGTTCTACGTTCTAAACATTTGCTTTTTCGGTATTCCATGTTCATGTCACTAGTTGGAAAATTATGGGTTCAGAACATACGTTTTAACATTCAGTTAAATTAAATCTACAAACATACATGTACGCTCAAAAATAAACTAGAATAAAACTAATCGTAAACAATATATGCTTCTTCGTAGAAGGGCGGCTTTGGATGTATATGCGTTTCAAAAATCGCTTTTCGATAAAGGGATTGGGAGAATGAGGGGAAATGAGATGAACGCAGGGAAATGGTGAGATAACATGACTCTTAAACTACACCACGAGTATGACGAGATAGGAAAATTACTAGGTACAAGCATGAAAGCAGAAATCAAACTGAAAAGCTGATGGAAAAGGTGCGACTGATCAAGTTTCTTTGTGACAGAATATAGGCCGTGCTGTCAAAAAGTAATATAAATCAACAATCTCTTTGTGACCATTCTTTGTCCTTATGTTAAGGGTTCAGCTTTAAATTCAGAAAAACAATTAACTTTGTGTAAAACCTTTTCCTTCTCTTCCACTTTCTCCATCTTCTCCCCTATATTTTTTACATCTGTCATTTCTACTCTCGGTCATATGACTTAAAATTTCCTTCGCCTACTACGTTTCAAGCAATTTCCATTTCGGTTCAAAATTTGCTTAATAAAATAAACAGAAAAAACATCAAACAAAAATTCACTAATGAGGTAATCTGGTAAAAAGAGGGACCATTATTTCCCACTGTCGCTGCTGCGGATTTTCTCGTAACCGCATTTTGCGCGCGCCAAAACAAACTGTGACACTTACACGCTAAAACAAAGAAAGTCGAAACAATCGCGCCTTTCTTGATCGCCTCTGATGCCAGCTTCGCAAATGGTTTTCAATGTGATATTTTTAAAGGATACTGTACACGGTTGGGGATGACAGTTTTTAAGGGTTCACTCACACGCGATGCATCTTGCCCGTTGATTCGCGACAGTTTTTCGTCTGTTCATATGCTTCTAATAAAAAGAGGTGCTTTTAATGAGTGCAACTCATCTAGACACTGAAGAAAGTGGTGCGGATATAGAAACACAATTTCTGATCCGCAATTTTGTTTTGTAACAATTTAAGTACGCCAAAATGTTTTGCAAACCTTAACAACTAGTTCACATAAAAATACGGACAACATAAAATCACACGCACACATCTTAAAAGTATCTTTGAAAGTGAAAGCTTACACACTATCCGAAAAGGGGAATTTTGATCGATATTAAGATTTTTTGTTGAATTTAGTGATCTGTGTTGTTTTTGAAATGCCTTATATCTAGTTCTTAGGGCATACACAGTTTTTTAAATTATAGTGCGTTCGATGAACTCCAAAAGGTTTTTGCTATGCAATAGATAATGTTTCACAGTTATGAGTTTGTGCAGGTGTTGTAAAACTATATAATGAGACAAAAGAACTTGATCCATATTATTATATTTCAACTCTCGTAATGAATATCGCTAGATGGTTCCATATGTTGATATAAATTCGAATGGAACTTTGTACATGTAATCAAATCTCAATATTTTTTTTGACAAATTCCATACAAACCACATACTGACACACTCAAACATCAAACATATGGCACACGAAAAGACACACTAAAACACATACACTTACAAGATAAGAGTAATGGTACTGAAGAATATGGTTTGTTTTGAATTGAATGATGTTCATTAATGTTTGCTTTTTTGATCACAGTTATAGCCAATTAGAGGGGGTTCCGAACCATCACAATGTCATTCACAGATTATTTGTTTATATTACATGTTTGTTCATACAAAATCTTATCCTAATCTTTCACAAATCGAAATTGAATTAACCAATTTTTGGAATACCGTAATCCGGGGTAACATTGATCATTTTTTTGAATATTTCTTAAATATTTCGTTCGAAAATGCAAATGTTGAAAATTTTATATTTTTAAAACAAGTACTGCCACCCATAGCTCGTGGCTATATACTGTATTTTGTTTTAAGAAAGATTTAAGCATGTTTAAAAAAATGTTTTAAGTGATTTTTTAGTTAAGCTGATATGGGGTAACATTGATCACTCATGTAAACAACATTCGGTAATATTGAAAATGTCGTTACTTACTTAAATCATGGCCCCTGAAGCCGAATATGAAGGCCAAACGCTTACAAGTCATTTACTTTTTGAGTTATTTTAAAATTAAAAACACCTCGAACGCCGGAATACGCCTAAAAGTAGGCAATTTCCTAAGGGAATTTTACATTAGTAACAGTAATTCGACAATGTTGCCTAATTTAACATACTTTTGAAAGTTTTGACAACGGAATCGTTTTCGGCGATGCCATTTTTAGTAAGAACCGCATTTTCCTTGCTCATATCGTTTGCAGAACTTATGTGAGACATGAATCTTCGGTAGTGTCATCCTTAACCATTAAAATCATTGTTTCGAAAAGTTGCCAAATTTACCCATAAGGTAAACGCAATCTTCTCCAAAATTTTCACTTTTATTAGCTCATGAATATAAGAAAGAAAAGCACCATTCATGATTTGGAAATGTTTCATCAATAAATGATAATACGAACTTTTTACGAGATGAGTCATTCCGATCAATTTTACCCCGCTGATCAATGATACCCCGGATTACGGTAATTGAATTCGAATCCGAATCGAATCCGAAGCGAATCCGAATCGAATCCGAATCGGATCCGAATCGAATTCGAATCAAAATCGAATCCGAATCGAAACCGAATTGGATACGAATCGAATCCGAGTCGAATTCGAATTGAATCCGAATCCGAATTGGATCCGAATCCGAATCGAATCCAAATTGAATTGAATCCGAATCGAATCTGAATCAAATCCGAATTATATCCGAATTATATCCGAATTAAATCTGAATCGAATCCGAATCGAATCCGAATCGAATCCGAATCGAATCCGAATCAAATCCGAATCGAATCCGAATCGATTCTAAATTGAATCTGAATTGAGTCCGAATTGAATCCGAATCAAATCCGAATTGAATTGAATCCGAATCGAATCTGAATCTAATCCGAATTATATCCGAATTAAATCCGAATCGAATCAGAATCGAATCAGAATCAAATCCGAGTCAAATCCGAATCCGAATCCGAATTGGATCTGAATCGAATCCGATTCGAATCTGAATCGAATCCGAATCGAATCCGAATCGAATCCAAATCAAATCCGAATCAAATCCGAATCGAATCCGAATCGAATCTGAATAAAATCTGAATCAAATCGATATCGATTCGAAATTGAAATCGAATTGGACCCGAATCGAATCAAACTTGAAATCGAATCGAATTTGAATTGAAATCGAAATCGATTAAATCTTGAACTAAAAATATTTTGAATGCAGGACTTTGTATTTTTTTATTCGCTTGGAACGTGTATGATCACATTTTATCTCTGTAACAACCAAAAAAATTTTTTTCAGGCCACCCAAATCACGGTTGTTAATAAAATCGAAGAGAAACTAGGTCATTGACATTCAATGAGAGAAGCTAGGTCATGACTGAATCCAAATCAAATAAATTCAATGTTTTGAACAATGATTTTTTTTTGGGTGATCTGCTTATTAACTTCGAGAAAGCATACTTTTCTGCAAAGCGTCTTTAAGACGAAGAATGTAATTGTTTGCAATTTTTCCAACATCAGTGATGTACATAGACATCTACGTAATGTTACTGTTTTATTGTGTTGATTTTATATCATTTTTTTTTCGTTTTGAACGATTCTCAATCACAATACGTATTTTGATTCAACATGTTTGAGGCTTTTCATCGAATGAAAATGCAAAAAAAATTAAATATCTATGTTTTTTCACTCAAAAGCCTGAGTAAAAAAAGCATAGAGATTCAATTTCACGCAACGCAAATTATTGAGAGGCCACTGACGATTCGGTTGACCCAAATATATGTAGCTTCTTGCAAATGAATGATATTGTTCCTTTTATTTGAAGACTTGATAAAAGGAATAGATAGTTTATTCATCAAGACTTCCAAAAATGTACAATTAATTTGTTTTTATGGAACTTTTGATGGGCACAAAACGAGGAAAAGTTTCCCTGTCTTATAAATCCCACATGTTGAGAAGTGCCAGTATCACAATTTCTTAGCCGTTAGACGTGCTCTGTGCAATCATCTTATTTTTTAATTATTATTTAACAAACCTCACAGATAAGAATGCCAAATGCAGATGTAATAACAGAACATGCTGTTTTTATGTATTTTAGTAGCTTAACAGGAGTTGTTTAGTTTCTGACAAAAGCTGTTTGGCTTATGGCAAGAGCTACTCAACTTCTGTCAAGAGCTGTGTTTAACAGGAGTTGTTCTGCTTCTGTCAGAAGCTATTCAGCTTCTGACGTTTGCAGTTCATCTTCTGATAACTTCTGAAAAAAGTTTTTTCCGGTTCTGACAGAAGCTTTTTGTGGTAGCAAAAGTTAATAGATTTAGATTCAGTATTGTTTCAAACATATTACAAATGTTTGAGCGTGTGTTAACCTACATAATAAACACATTACATTGAGTGTGTATGAGGGATAGTTGACACACGCTCAAATATTTGTAACCAGCATTTAGCAATCCTCGCAAAATTTATGCAGATATAATTAAATATTTGTTCGAAACAATACTAAATCTAAAACTACCAACTCTAGCTACCACACTCTTCAGCTTCTGATAGTAGCTGTTTTGCTCAAAAATTAGCTGTTCAGCTTCTGACAAGTGCTGCGTAACTCTGATATGAGCTGTTTGCTTTCGTTAAAAGCATTTTAGCTTTCCGATTCTAACAGAAGTTCTTCAGCTTTTGATATGAGTTGTTTTGCTTACAAAAAGAGCTGTTCAGCTTATAACAGGAGCTGTTTAGCTTCTGAACAGAGCTGTTCAGCTTTTGCCAGAAGCTGTTCGGCTTCTGACAAGAGCTATTCAACTTCTGACAAGAGCTGTTAAGTTTTTAACAGGAGCTGTTCTGCGTATGTCAGAAGCTATTCAGTTTCTGACATTAGCAGTTCATCTTCTGATAAGAGCTAATTAGCTTTTAAAAGAAGCTTTTCCAATTCTGACAGAAGCTCTTCAGCTTCTGATAGGAGCTGTTTTGTTTCAAAAATTAGCTGTTCTGCTTCTGACAAGAATTGTTCAACTTTTATATGAGCTGTTTGCTTTTGATAAAAAACATTTTAGCTTTCCGATTCTGGCAGAAGTTCTTCAGCTTCTGATAGGAGTTGCTTACAAAAAGAACTCTTCTGCTGCTTACAGGAGTGGTTTAGCTTCTGACTGGAGATTTTCAGGTTTTCACAGAAGCTGTTCCACTTCTGACAAGAGCTATTCAACTTCTAACAAGAGCTGTTATGTTTTAACAGGAGTTGTTCTACTTCTGACAGAAGCTATTCAGCTTCTGACATTAGCAGTTCAGCTTCTGATAAAAGCTAATTAGCTTGTGAAAGGAGCCTCTCAGATTTTGACAGAAGCTCTTCAGCTTCTGATAGGAGTTGTCTTGCTTTTGACGGGAGCTGTTCGGCTTCTGACAAGAACTGATAACAGCTGTTCAACAGGAGTTGCCATACTTCTGACAGAAGCTATTCAGCTTCTAAAAGAAGCTTTTTCCAATTCTGACAGAAGCCCTTCAGCTTCTGATAGGAGTTGTTCGGCTTCTAACAAGCGCTATAAAACTTCTGACAAGAGCTGTTAAGTATTTAATAGGAGTTGTTCTAATGCTGACAGAAGCTATCAGCTTCTGACATTAGCAGGTTTTCTTTTGGTAAGAGCAAATTAGCTTCCGGTACTGACAGAAGCTCTTCTGCTTCTAATAGGAGTTGTTTTGCTTACAAAACAGAACTGGTTAGCTTCTAGCAGGAGCTGTTTAGCTTCTGATTGGAGCTGTTCAGCTTTAGACAGAAGCTTTTCGGCTTCTGACAAGCGTTATTCAACTTCTGACAAAAGCTGTTAAGTTTTTAACAGGAGTTGTTCTACTTCTGACAGAAGTTATTCAGCTTCTGACATTAGCAGTTCATCATCTGATAACAGCTAATTATCTTCTTAAACGAGCTGTTCCAATTTTTACAGAAGCTTATAATAGAACTGCTTTCAAAAAGAACTGTTAAGCTTTTGACAAAAGCTGTTCAACTCTGATGAGCTGTTTGTTTTTATTGAAAGCATTTTAACTTTTTACATGAGCTGCTCAGCTTTTGAAAGATGTTGTTAGGCTTCTGACAGGAGTTTAACAGTTTTGAGTTTTGAGTTCCTTATCAAATTCTTCGAAATGATGAAAGGAGTTGCTCTGCTATTTAAATATGCTGCGCAGCTTTTATAAGGAGCTGTATAGCTACTTCCAGAAGCTATACAGTTTCTAAACGAGCTGTTTATTTTCTGGAAAGAGCTTTTCAGCTTTTATTATACTTTGCGCGTTCAGCTTCTGAAACGAGGTGTTCAACTTTCAAAACGACAGAGACAGACCATCCCTGTTTCCATAAGCCCTACATTTTAAAGAATATCGTTATCACAATTCCGTAGCCGTTAAACGTGCTGTGTGTAATTATCTTATTTCTAAATTTTTAATTTTATATCGTCACAGATCAGAATGCCAATTTCACATTAAATCACAGTATGTACTTCTATTTTTTTGTATTATTTTTTATTGTTATTTTTTATATTTGATGCAAACACACAACACTGTATAGATGATTGATGTAGCAAACTGCTTCATCAGCATGAATTGTTCAGCTTCTGGCAGCAGTTGTTCAGTTTTTGATAGGAATGTTCCACAAGACAAACATTTTTGTTGCGCCGAGAAAAATAAATTTGCTTCTCTGTAAAAAGTTTTATGAAAGAAGCTCTTCAGCTTTTATGAAAGGAACTATTTAGTTTCGGAACAACTTTCTTCAATTTTTGAAAAACCCTGTTCAGTTTGTACAAGGAAATGTTTTTCTTATGACAAAAAATGGTTTAATTTTCAAAATAGGAGCTTGACAAACCAGAGCTGTTAAGCATCTGACATGATCTTTTCAGCATTTATCAAAGAATCTGTTCAGATTCTCGTAAAGGCGCTGTGAAACTTTTGAGGTAGAATCTTTTCTTCTTTTCAACAACACCGTAAATAGCTGCTCAGCATCTTCAAAATGTATTGTTAAGCTGCTTTGGGAGAAGTTGTTCAGTTTCTCTGAAAGGAGCAGTTGAGCTTCTCTGAAAAAAGCAGTTAAGCTATTGAAAGAGTTGTTAAGCTTTTGAAATATTTTATTAAAAAATAGTTGTTCTGCTTCTGAAAATAGCTGTTTAGCTGCTCAAAAGCAGATAAGCTTTAAAAATAAGCTGTTCAGGTGCTAAAATAAGCTCATGTGAATGGAGCTGCGCAGTTTCTCTGAAAAAAAAATCTTGTCTGGCAAAAGTTGTCAGCTGCATTGGAAGATAGTTCAAAAAAAGCTGCTCAGCCCTTCGAAAAGGAACAGTTTAGCTTTGGAAGGAGCTGTTTATCTTCAGAAAGGCGCTGAACAGCTTTTAAAGAGCCTGTTCAGCTTTTAAAAAACTAAAGTTTCTATGAAAAGAGCCGCTAAGTTTCTCCGAAAAAAAAGTCTTGTCTGGCAGAAGTTGTACTTACAAAACAACTGTTCAGCCTTTCGAAAACGAGCTGTTGAGCGTTGTAAGGAGCTGTTCAACTTCAGAAAGGCGCTGAACAGCTTTTAAAGAGCCTGTTCAGCTTTTCAAAAGGAACTGTTCAACTTCTCTGAAAAAAGTTTCTCAGCTTCACTGGAAAAAGCATCTCAGCTTCCTGGAAAGGATAGCTGCATATAATTAACACAATAAAGAATTTTTCTTACCTCAAGGACTATACCATCACATGTTCGAAGCTGTGTTGTGTGTAATAACCTTATTTTTGAAATTATATTGTTATTAACATTACAGATTGAAATGCCAATTTCAGATGAAATCACAGAGTTTTTGCAGTTTTTTTTATATGAGTCGGTCAACTTATCTGAAAAAGCTGTTTTGATTCTTATAATGAGGTTGTACCTCTTCTGTAAAACGAGCTGTGCAGCTACTCTGAAAGCAGCTGTTCGGCTTCTTTGGAAGGAGCTAAGCAACTACTTTAGAAGGAGCTGAACAGCAACATAATCACAATTTTGTAGCCGTTAAACGTGCTGTGTGTAATCATCTTATTGCTAAATTTATATTGTTTTTGATGTCACAGATTAAAATGCCAATTTCACAAGAAATCACAGAGTTCATTTTAATTTTTTTTTTATATGTTTTATTCTTTACTCATTAATGATTTCAAAACAATATTTAACAAAAGGAAGCTGCTTGGCTTCTGAATAGATCTGTTCAGCTTATATGAAAATAATTTCATAACTTCTTAGAAAGGAAATATTAGACATGTCTCAGAAGAGGTGCTCAGCTTCTTCAAAAAAGATTGTTCAGCTTCTATAGATGAATATGTGCGGTTTATTTTCTATTTCTCACTGAAAAGATTCTGCTTCCAAAAAAAGCTGTTCAGCTTCCAAGAAAAGCTATTATGCTTCCATGAAGAGCTGTTCTGCTTAAAAAAAGCTGTTCAGCTTTTACAAAAAAAAACTGTACACCTTCAAGAGAAGCTGCTAAGCTTCCAGAAAATGGTGTACAGCCTCCAAGAGTACGAGTTACCGAACATCCAAGAGAAACTGTTCAGCTTATGAGAGATGCTATTCAGCTTCCGAGAGAGGGTAAACAGTTTCATAGCTTCTGAGAAAGGAAATGTTCTCTCAGAAGAGGTTCAGCTTCTTCAAAAGAGGTTGTTCAGCTTCTACGGATGAATCTGTGTAGTTTTTCTATTTCGCACTGGAAGGGGCTATTTCACTTCAAAGAGAAGCTGAGCAGTTTTCAAGAATAGCTGTTCAGCTTCCAAGAAAAAACTGTACACCTTCAAAAAAAGCTGATCAAATTCCAAAAAATGTTGTACAGTCTCCAAGAGAAAGAGTTACCGATCAGCCAAGAGAAACTGTTCAGCTTCTGAGAAAAGCTAGTTAGCTTCCGAGAGAGAGTATCGCTGCTTAGCTAAAGAAAGATGCTAATTAGGGTGTTCAGCTCTGGGACTAGCTGTTGGCAGGGTTGCCACATATACAGATTTATCTGTATTTGACAGATTTTCTCGAATATTTTGTGACCAAGAATCTGTATATACAGATTACAGATTTTTTGGTAGAATACAGATATACAGATTCTGTATACAGAATTTGGCCAAAATTATACAGATTTATACAGATTTTTGAGTAGAATGAAAATTTTTATTTTTAAAAACTTTAAAATTTAACCTTTGATGTGACAATTTCGCAATGTAGTTACAAATGATTGGTATTTCCATGAATTTCTTGCATAATTTTACTTCTAGGTCAATTTATAAGCATACAGATTTAAAATACAGATATTTTGTTCTAGGATACAGAAATACAGATAATTGAAAGAAAAAATACAGATTTAAATATGACAACCCTGGCTGTTGGTAGCGCACAAATGCTGTTCAGCTTCTGAGAGTATCTAACATGTTCTTATCAAAATAAGCTGTTCAGTTTATTTAAAACGATTCGTTCAACTTCGTTGAAAGGAGCAGGTCAACTTCTCTGAAAAAGCTGTTCGGATTTTCATAAAGAAGTTGTGTTACTTCTGCAAAAGGAGCTGCGCAGCTTCTCTGGAAGCAGCTGTGTAGCGTCTTTGGAAGGAGCTGCGACATTATCACAATTTCGTAGCCGTTAAACGTGCTGTGTAGAATCATCTTAATGCTAAATTCATATTGTTGTTAATGTCACAGATGAGAATGCCAATTTCACATGAAATCACAGAGTTCAATTTTTTTTTTTCTTATTTTTTATATTATTGATTCAAACACACAACACTCATGATTTTCAAACTCTTATTAATCTAGGGAAGCTGTTAGGCGTCTGAATGGATCTTTTCAGCCTATAAGAAAACAGTTTCATAACTTCTGAGAAAAGAAAGGAGCTTTTTAACAGAGAAGCTGTTCAGCTTCCAAGAAAAGCAGCTCAGCTTCCACAAAATGTACTGGAAATGGAGGCTGTACACTCCAAGCGAACGAGTTATCGATCGTCGAAGAGAAACTGTTCATCTTCTGAGAGAAGCTAGTAAGCTTCCGAAAGAGGGTATCGCTGTTTAGCTAATTTGGAGGCTGTTCAGCTATTGGACTTAAATTAGAAGCTCTTCAGAATAATATCCGTTGTAAGAAGATCAATTTTGCTTATATCTATGAAATCCTAAACGAAGAGTAGTTTTATGAGAGCTGGAAACGGGTTTCATCTTATGACACACAAACACACTGGAAAAAACACTCAAACGTTTAACACCAACACTTCGGAAACAAATAGTTCAAACTGGAATGAGAGAAGTAGAGTGGTATGGGATAATATATACTTATATTGATAATGAGTTGAACCATCTAGCGACAAAATTACGAAAGTGTGGGTTTGAAGGATGTTGTAGTTAAAGTAATAACTGGGAAACGATGAGGATTGAAATTTAAACAAGCGGAAACCTATGACCATATTTTATATATGTGGAAGTAAAAAACATTGGATCGGAAAAAAAAATCAAAGATTCAGATTTAGAAAATCGAACTTGCATCACAGATTGAAGTACTTTTCGTCGTGTAAAATGTATCGCATTTTGAATTTCGTGTTCGGGTATTTTTCTTCCGCTGCAATCTCTCAGATTGGCGCTGGAACTGTAAGAATGAATCACAATTTGCTTGCTTGCTCGGGTTGCATCCGATGTGAGTGACCCCTGTTAAAACCACTTCCCGCCACCCCCTCCACCCTCCAAGTAAAACAAATTCAAATGCGTTTGGTACCGATGGCGTGAGAACTACCGAATAGCCTTATCGACTATATACTACCTACTCCTAGAAAGCTCGTCTGCGGCGACGACGACGATGATCGGATGACGTCTAATAAGAACATTTAGATATTACTACGCTCTCCCGTATTTTTTTCTTGTTTGTTTGTGATAAGTATGGAAAAACAAAAGGCGAAACAATAACTGCAAAGCTTATGTACAACGAGTTACCGAACGGGAAAAAAGTAAGGTTAGGATAAATGTTTTGCGAATCTGTGCGAAGGTCGTGACTCAACTCTCTTCTTCTCAAATGTTTTTAGGTTTGTTCTCGCTTTTTTAATAGGAATATAGTTCGTGCTGTGGTATCTAGTACACATCTAAGCATTGAAATGCGTGGTTTAAGTTGTGTTAGTGTTAGTTTTTGTTTGTTTATCGTTAAAATTAGGAAACTTGTGGTTCTATATTGTGTCGATCTTAACGCTAGTGCAAAATCATTGAAGGGTCGCATTCGCATTGATTCGATTTTATGTTACAAAAAGTTAGGTCTCATTCTCTCTCTCTATCTATGTGTGTATGAGTGGTTTTTTTTACCGTATGCATATGTATGTGCAAATGTAGACGCACGTTTGGCTTCTAAATCGTAACGCTTGCGGGGTTAACATGATAAGCTTATGATAGGATGATTTTTTTTTCGCTCGCACACAAACACGCAGCGCTCATACTTTAAACGAACGTTCTGTTTTGGTTCAGTGTAGTGGAAAAAGTCGATCGATAGTGGGTTAAAAACTAAAAAAATGTTGTGTTTATCCAATATAAGGTTATCCAATTGCGCGATCCAGCTGACTTAGTTTCTTCCCTCTTGATTCCTTCCTTCCTTTCTTGGTTCTTGCTCTCTGTCGTGGAAAGGTCTTTTTATATTGTTCACGGTGATGTCGATCGGTAGTTTTGTAATTCACACATATTTGGAATTTAGTTTATTGACATGTCGTTATTTTCTTCAATCTACTAAGTTAAATGTATGTCTACTGTCATTTTGAGGAGTACATAATAATTTCTGTTATTTTTTCTTTATTTTCATTCAGTAAATATCTTCTTTCAATTTTTTATTTTTACATTCTCTCCCAATTTATAAGTCATTATGATTTTCATATTAAAGTCTCTTCATCAGTTCTGTTGTTTTGGATGTTGCTGTCCAAACGTGCTTCAATCGATCGGTGAAAAAGTACTGTGCGTTGCTTGCATCTTGTCCTGACCTTCTGAGTTTTCAGGCAGTTTTAGATTGAGGTTTTTGCTGAGTGTGTGTAATTACTTTTGAGTGTATCGAATCTTGTTAACAACATATATTTATATTGTTTGCTGCAGTTATGATTTACCATTTTAGATTATAAGTTGATTACACGCCCTTTCATTTATCCGATTCAAAGATTACTTGAGTGGTACTGCAGTGTTGATCTAGCGGGTTTTGTTTGATTTTTTGATTCAGTGTTTCGAAGAAGTGTATGCACTAGAAGGGTAAATCGGTTACAAGTATTCTAAATCCAATTATAATTATCACCAGTCGCTTTATTTTCTTTTTCTCATTCTCTATATCGGTCGAATTATGCTCTCATTAAATATATTCATATTACTATATGACGTGTACTTAGTGTATGTGTGTGTGTGTTTGAATGAGGTTTGAGTGTGTTTTTGTCGCGTCAGTGTGGCTTTATTTAAACGCCATCATTTTGAGTGTGTTGATTAAATTGTTTTGCAAATTTTTATTCTTTAATAAGTATATCGGTAATGCTCGATTTCTCACATTTCGTTTCTTGTTTTCATTTACTTAGTCACAAAAACCGATCCAGTCTTCTCTTTTCCACTTATGTGTGTGTTTCTTTTGGGTGTTTTGGTTTTCTTCTTCATATGATTAATATTTTGTCACTACTCATTGATCACCAATTAGTTTTAGGATTTTGTCAGCGTTTTAATTTTCAATAGAAGAGGAAGGAGTGATCGTTGTTGTTTGGGATGGGAGGTTTTTGCACCAAACTAACTCGAGCCTCTTCGGCTCTGCTTGCCGATGGCTGAAGGTCCAAGTTAGTGGAGTCGATCGCTCGTTTGATTTAATTGTTTTAAACTGGTTGATTTTCATTAAGTTTAGATTGAATTTTGTGCTAGCGAAAATTTTCTCTATAGATCATTTGTTTTTCGTTTCAAATCGGTCGAATGAATTTCATAATGTATATTTAATTTAGTAGCGGATTAGTCGTTAAATAATTCTATCGCGAAAATTATTCATGATACTCGAATGAGAATAGTGAAAGATTTAAATTAGTGGTTATACAAGTATTGCTTGCTTGGATGATTTAATTGCAGTCTGGGAAATACGGAGCATATGGTGATGAAGGTTCAAATTGTAGATATATATATTTTTTTGAAAATGTTTTACAACATAGTCCGGTGTCCTATTTATGATATGAAAACTGTTAACAAATAAGTTCAGTATTTTTTTTTCCAATTATTACTAAAAAAAGTAAAATTATTCTATTTTCTCCCTCGAAAACAAATCACTAAATGAAAACTCGAATTTGAGTAACTTTACTCTTCTTTTTCTTGGTATTAACGTCCCCACTGGGACAGAGCCTGCTACTCAGCGTAGTGTTCAATGAGCACTTCCACAGTTATCAACTGAGAGCTTTCTTTGCCAAAATTGCCATTTTCGCATTCGTATATCGTGTGGCAGGTACGATAATGCTCTATGCCCAGGGAAGTCAAGAAAATTTTCTTTACGAAAAGATCCTGGACCGACCGGGAATCGAACCCAGACACCTTCATCATGGCTTTGCTTTGTAACCGCATTCTAACCACTCGAAAGGCCCAGAACTTTACTCTACCGTGCACAATTTTCATGAGGCTTTCAATAGAAGAACTGTCAAACATTTGTATTTGGGATTCAAACCAATACCAAACTTGTGACAAGTAAGCCAAACGTTTGGTATAGAAACCATTTAAAGAAAAACATCAAACCCATCCATTTGAGTAGTTTTGATATATTGTGCATAATTTGTTGCATAGAGGTCCCCAAGCAAACTGCCACGAACCCCAACGCACACTCAATATTACACAAGTCGATTTCCTCAGAATGAAAACGTATCGATGTTTGTTTGACGTCATTGAGCTTTCGGTCAACGGCAGGCCAACAAGGAAGTGGTTGTTTTGCAGCAATTCGGTTTATATTTGGATTCTCACAGCAAACAAAAGCAATGTTGTGACAGTTCTCACAGCAAACAAAGAAAATTTTGTCAACATTGCACTACTACGCAGGCAACTGGATTGGTCTATGGATGACAACTGAATTCAGAAGATTTTTTTATACACTGAGCCACAAATCAACCTATTTGACTTCTTTTGGTTCAATTCGGCTGTTTCTTGGGATAATCCAAACCTGTTCGTTTGACAACAGCGATAAAACAACTCAACGCAAACAAATTTCTACCTACCATTAGCTTTCGAAGTCCGCGTAGTGGGTTAAAACAACTTAAATTTAGGTAAACTCGACAGAACCCAAATTTTGCTTATTCCACGGACATTCGACGCTGGGTTGGTGCGTCTCTCTCTATGTTTTTGACAACCATGCTGTTGCGAGAGAAACAAAACAGTCCAACCTTGGGTAAATACTGAATGCAGTTTACTCAAATTTGAGTTTAAAGAACTTAGGTTTTGGGTAGTCTGTTTCTCCGTGTAAGGCAATCTGACGTTTAATCACCCTTCTCTTTTTCGCGACCAGGCGTAAATGGATTGTTTTCATACGGAAAACATTTCTGTATAAAGTAATCTGACGTTTAATCGCCTATCTCTTTCCTACACCCGGATGCCTATCGATTGTTTTTGTTCGGAAAACGTTTCCGAATGAAACCACAAATACAAAATCATCTGTGTTGCTGGAAAGAGAAGGCTGAGAAAGCCTTAATTGGGTCCTAAAATTGTTAATGAATTCTTGTTGTATTTGATAATACGAAAGAGCATGTTCTTGCAACCACTTAGGCGTTTTTTCCAGCTCAAATAACGGCTATAACATATTTAAACTTTAATTTAAAAAATGATTCCAAATATGAACCTTGACACTTTTGATCATGTTTGACATTCACTTTGTCGACAAAAATACCACAGGAGTTTTAGTTTTAACACTGGGGTTGTTCCTATTTGACATTTCGGAAGGGACGGATGGGACGGAAAACAAAATATACCCAACAAATGAGTTTGAACCAAGGGGTGTGACTAAATCCCAAAAAATTATAAAAAATATGTTTTGGAACTTGAACCGACGAAAATCATTTAAAAATTCAATAAACATGTGTTTCTGGCCTAAACTTTTGCGTTTGGTACTAAAATTAGAACAGGGATTTAGGACCCTATTATAATGTCCATTGCAAGGTGACGTCATCAGAAAATCGCTCTCTTTTGCTTCTTTGGGCAATCCAAAAATAATGGTGCCAGTACTTGTCAAAGTTGAAAGGTACTGGCACCGTTGTTTTAAAGTTTAAAAACTAGAGAGGGAATTTCGCCGTGAAATGAACTATATTAAAAATTTGCCAATTCCATGTCGTCCAATCCACTTTTTTATTTAAAATGTATTGAAAACAGTTACAGTTGATTATGCAACAGCAATATGGAATAATTTTGCCAACACTGAAAACCATTCGGAAATTTCTGAGCGCCCAACATACATTACATTACATTACTACTGAACCCTCAAAACCACTGTTCCGATTTCCCACCGACCAAGTATCGTTTCCGTTGTCGAAGCGACTTGGAAAATTCTTCACTCATTGATCAGTTTCGATCACCTGATCGCGTCGGTGATTTCGAATTGAAACAGAGGTTACACAGGGGGAAGGAAGAGATCATTCGCTTGAAGCTTCGCACACTTTTGGATATTTTTTGTCTCGATTTGGTCCACATACCAGCGTGTTAGATTTGTTTTCCTCTTTTAATATTATCGGATTAACTTTCTCCTCTCTCGCTCGCACCTTTCTCTCGATCTGACTAGACTGCGTTTATCTTTCTTTCTCTTGTGTTTTTTCGTTCTGGACCATTTTGCGACGCTCGTCAATTCCTGTCCTACATTTTACGTGACTTGGCGAAGAATTTTGCTGACCGAAAATGGAACCAAATATATCAAAATAACCTCAATTTTTTTGTTTGTTTAGGAGTTAAAATCAGTCCGAGGGAATCGTATTTTTCTTCCACTTTGGCAAGAGTTGTCCGCCTCTGGCTTCCGGTAAATTTTGCTTATACACGGGTGTTTTCGAAAAAATGGCAGTTTCGTTCTGAGTCGATTATTGATTTTTGTTTTATTCATCTTTTAAGACGTCGAAAAAACAGTAAATATCACAAAAATACGATCTTCTAGTCCATGTTTTGATTTCCTATCAACTATTCATCTTTTATATACCAAAGAAAGAGGTATTACAGCCCTATCATCTACAGTTAATATAATACTAACCATCGTGTTTTCTTAATTTTTTGAGAGATTGATGCCGATTTTTGGTTGCGTTTGAAACGGAACTGTTCTGATATAGGAAACTGAAAAAATCCAACTTTACTCTTGCTCAATCTTACCACTCTCGATGCAATCTCACACTCGCTGCCATTCTGCCGTCTGACTTTGTAAAAATATTTTATTTATACACATTTACACTAGTTAACCTACACTCGCTAGCACTAAAACACCTTTATTTCAGTTAAGAGTTATATATTAATGAGGGTCCGTTTAACCACGTAGCTACAAATACACATTGCTCGAGATTTTTTCATTATTTAATATTCTTGATAAACTTTCTCTTGGGACCATTTTAAATTCCACACTAATCTAGAAGTAGGAGAAAAAACATTCCATTCGATATTTGTTTAAAGTTGTTGGAACCTATGTACACACTCAGAAAAGTTAAATGCATTTCTTACACAGCGAATAGAACTGTCATTCTTTTGACGTTTATGATACCTGCTATGGTTGATCCTCTATTTTGTGTGTTTTTGCGACCCATAAATGTGTAATTGTTAGTTTTGAAAATTGGTTTAGTTAAGTGGTAAGAAAACCAACATTTAGGAAAACATAGATCAAAATTGAAAAACTGATTGCCCACTAATTCAACATCGACTAAATAGATATATTTACGATTAGAGCTTAAATATTTGCTTTTATAGATAGTTCCAAGTAAGTGTTTTCCTTTTTGTTAATATAAGAGAGTTAGTTGTTGGTATAGTTTGCCGTAGGAAGCAAAAACAATTGGTTTAGTAAATTGTTTCCGCGTTACAAACAGGAATCTGAACAAGGGTCATTTAAACAAATCGAACTAAGTTGGAAAAACAGAAAACGAGAAATTAACATGATATATTTTATTTAGTTTGTACTTGAAGCTTGTTTTGTTCCCGCCTGCTGGGCTTCGCATAGTAATTTACGTTTAGGAGTGGTTTGCATTAGTTTTTGAATGAGAAATTCATATGTTTATAGGTAGAAGTTGACTTTATTCACGTTGCTGCAATCAATTACTTTAATAAATATCAGCAAATTGCGAACATAATTGAATCAAAAAACTATTATCCTAACACTGGAGGGACGCTCACTGGAAGTGTACGTGTGATTTACGACAAGTTCTGAACAATGCTAATTGAGTTCGTACACAGCGATATAAACATTTTTTTTTCTTCTTGGGTGAAAATTGAGTCTGCCACTATGAGCAGATTCGAATGTTCGCTTCGCCTTTAACATTCATATTGTGTAAATCCCTGATTCTGGCAACACTGCCCACACACATGGTCATGGCGATCAATGACGCTGGCCACGAATGTGCGCACGAAGATTTTCCATCGGTTCGGGTTTCTGAGATGTTTTTGAGGTATTCTGGCTTTTGTTTGTTTGTGTTTGTGTCTCTCTCTCCTATTTGCTTTGTTTGTAAACATTGTCGCGCTCGTTCGCTCTCTCGCTCTCGTTCGCTCTGGCGTCTGTGGCACAGCATTAAATCATCGTCAACAAATTTCGCTAGTCTCTGTTGAGGTAGTACTGGTGTCACCTGTGTCTCAAGTTGTACTTGAGTTCGTATTTTTGTTTTGTAAACATTTTTTAGAATCACAATCATTGATTTGACTACTACAGTGTTTGTGTGTTTGCGTTGGTTTAGAGCCAACCCGGACCGATCCAGTTGTGCCATTTGGTGCAGTGTTGCCATCGATTTATGATTCTGTTTGTGTCTATTAACAGATTGCTGTTGGTCAATGGTGGCAGCTAGCAGTTCGGATTGTTGAGGTATTGCATCAGTGGGAGTAGTACTCTGGTCACTGTCAAGATAGTTCAATGATTATTACTTGAAGAAGAGGATTTGCTCCTTCTGGCGCTGTCTCCAAAGGCCATGTCCTACTGCTTTGTACATTCCGGGTTTTATATCAGCCCCTTATCTATCTCACTGCTTGCATGTGTGTGTCCGTTTGTTTGTATCTTTTTTCAAATATCCTATTTGGTTGTTTGTACATGTGTATTTTGTTCACTTTTCTTCCCTTTTACTATTAGCAAATATGTGGTGATACATCATTAGAGTGGTAATTTACTAAATCAACCATTGTTTATAGTTTTCTCCACCTGTCAAAACATTTTCCAAGGTATTAACAAAGTTATAGAGGGTTAAACCAAAAACTGTGTTTTGTGTGTATTTTGTATCGGTGTTTCCAGTTAGTTTGGAAGAACTTTTTCCGGTTCATTTGTGTTTGTTGTAATGTTGACATCTTTGCTTCGGCTTCAAATGTGATTAGATTCAAATATGATGCAACCAAATATGCTTATCTATTCAAAATTTACCGTAAATTTAACTAAAAGCGTAACATTTCTCGAAATAAAAGGGCGTGTGGTACACAGAAAAACGACTTACCTTTTACGTCATATCTAGTTAGGAGACAAAAACGTACATTTATCCTAATAACTGCATCCACTTCACAGTCAATGTGCTGCGTGCGTACAGTGTGCATTAAACTTGGCTTAAATTCAAGGAAAAATGCGATTCTATGCTAAGAGAATTTCCTTATCGGAAGAGCACTCTTCCCGACGTGGACTGTCCATTTGTACGTGACTTCATCAGATGATCTGAGAATTTTATTTTGTTTTAATCTTAAACTTGTGACAGTCTCCATTGATTAGAAGAGAGTCTGGCACGATAAAATTTGGTTAAACATAAAAAATAACATAATAACTCGACAGCCCGCTCCGTCAGAAGAGTGGCACTTCCCATAGTCGAATCCACTCACGGTGTTTACAAACTACGTCTACGTAGGGTACTCACATCTAGTATTTCGTTTATTGTTAGCAGAAACAAGGATATGTCAACATTATGTTCTGGGTGTTTGCTTGCTAAAATCTACGTTCCTAAAGTGGTTTAATTTCATTTAGATTACTTAACATATCTCTATACTTTTCCACAGTATTCCTTCTGTTTTTCATAATCCAGTAAGAGTAAACTCCTAAAGGAGTTCACCAACTCTTTTTCCTATTCCTTGTTTAACAACCAAGACTTAGTGTGTGTTGCTGGTAATTATATTTTCAAGTTTTATTTTCATCTCTTACCTTATTGGCTTAAATGTTAGAACTAGAACTTCCTTAACTCGTATTATTATTTACAAATCAAACGTGATCTATCTCGCATTCACTCGAATTCCCGTTCATTCGCGCAAAAGTTTGACTGGTTGCACTGATCGTTACTGCATCTGTAATCTATTGCTAACTTTCTGAAACTAAACCAAACGATAACTCGACTTCCAATTGCTGCTCGGAAAACGAACGTCTTGCTTGTAACTTTGTAAAAATCGGCATTCCATCCACTAAGTTGCTATTTAAGCATGGTTTTTGCTTAAAACTCTTCCTTTTGCTTTCGTAAATAGGGTGAAGATGATGAACTCGATGGAGTAGGTATGGGGAAGGGATCTTATATCTACCATTAAACGCTACTTGCGTACATTTATTACCGAAAAAAAAAATCCAATTCCGAAAAAATCTTCCAAAATAAAGCCTCTGCCATCCGCCTCAACTGACATTCGCCGCCGAAGCAGTGCTGCCAGCTGATCGGTTTTCGATTCCCGTTGCGTTCCAAATGGGCGTTGATTAAGAAACATTTCGCGAATAGTTACGCATCTTACATTCTACCGATAAAAGCGAAAAACTAGATTCCTCATCGTGCGACGTATCTGTTAGCGGCTTGCTTGCAGTTCGACAGGATTTGGAAGAATCCCTAACTTGACGTTCACGAGGAAAAATTATCACCAGTTGCTTGCTTACCTCTCGTTTTTAACGTATTCTTAACCTGAACTTACCGATTAACTTTAGCGTGTATGGTCATGGTATGTTTTTGAAACGTTAGAATATTCGAAGGGGGTTCTACAAAAGTGTGAGGAAGGAAAAGTTGGGAGAATATTAAGGGGGCGCCTTGCTTAAGCCTTAGTTTGATTTGCAATCATTTCAGTCCTTTTTCCTGGTTGGGATAGTTAGTTAACATTGTGTTTTGGCATTTTTCCGAGCATAAGGGATCCTTGGGAGGCTGCGATTGTGTAAGCATAAAAATAACATAAAATTTTCGAAAATTTTTTGAAATTTTTAAAATTTTGATCGCAAATTTCGAAAAATTAAGTTTAAAAAGAGATTAGAGATTAGAGAGTATTTTTCGATCTTGTGTGTGAAAAGTAAAACAAATCCGTTTTTTCTGATTTTAAGTCAGATAAATATGGAATAACACATTCAAATGTTCGGCCAGCCTCACCAAGGTCCTGAATTTTGAAAAACCTATCTGATATCACCTATGAATGTGCACTTTATTTTCGTACTCACGTGATTGGAATTGGAGCAAAATGTAAATATCGATTTTGTGCAAAATTATTTGCGTTCCATTGCTTCGTATTGTTTTTGAAAATAAAAATCCAAAATTTTGTCCAAAAGTTTGCCTACTTTCACTTGGCTAAAACGTGTAAATTGCTGTTTTCTGCTCCTTCCTTGCTTTTCCTTCTCTTGCTTCCAATGTAAACAATATCCTACAAAAAGTGTGTATGAAAAATACTTCCATCTCTGTTGCTCGTAGGAAACACCCTATTCGGTAAACTTTAAACTCTAACGTCAAGCGGATAAAAGAATACGGCGAGTTTTAGAAACTCCGGGAACTATCATAAAACTTGCTTTTTCTTCGCGTATGCACACCAGTCGCAGTCGAATGTTTGATTATTTTATACACCTTACATTTCCACGATTTTAATCACATGTCGCTTGTTTTTTTTTTTCTTCTTAACACTAAACACTAGATCTCTGACAGATGTATTGAGAATTTCTAACCTTACATGGCAGATAAACTTTTTTTTACGCTTCTCCGATTCGAGAATGAAAGGTCAAAAACATGGAACATTTTTCAGTAATGTTTGGTCATTCGCTCTTCTGCTCGTTCTCTCTTTTTCTCTGGCAACCATGTTCGACCATCTTCGCGCTCATAAATATTGCTTGCTAATCGTTCACTTTTGCAACTGGGCCTATATGTACAGAATTTGAGTTTTGCTTGCCTTCATTTCTTGTATGTCTATATGTATAAACTTCTAAAGGATTATTATTTTTTCCACTTATATCTAGAAGAAATACCTGATTTTACTCTTGTATGTTGACGCTCATCGCCAGAACCAAAAAATTGAAAAACATTCATCCATTCCCTAAAGTGTTTGCCTTTGTTTACCATAACGTCGATAACGGGAAATAACTGATTGTAATGCATTTGTCAATACGCAATTCCTAACCCCGAAATATGTGAGACTTTCGAGGTTCGTTTTAAGCTTAAACACGAGATTACATGGGAGAACCGAACGTTCGCTTAGCTTTCCGTTACTTTGTTTAGCTTTTGATTTTTTTTTGTATAAATGTTATTCTTGTTTTTTTTACTTACAGACTTAGAAAAATGAGATAAACGCGCTTTTCATACTCCTTAAACATTTTAGATTTTCTTTAGATAATATATTTAGTATGATTATGGACTTTTCCATTTTATTTTCTTTAATTTACTTCGCGAAAAATATCTGTACAACACGAATCAAAAATGGTTCAAAAAAAGAAAGAAAAAACACTTTTCTCTTAAAATGCATTGTTCATTGCATATGTAAACGAATAACCGAAAAATATATATCCATAAAACAAACAGCAAAAAATAATAATTTCCAAACTAACACCTTCAGACAAATAAAAATAAAAATAATTATAATAAAACGCAATCGAACTAAATAACAGATTGTAAAATTGCTCTAATTGTTGATATTGAGATAACTGAGAAAATCGTCCGAAAATAGCTGCATGGTTGATGCAGTGGCTGCCGGCATAGTCGCCGTATTGCCCGTAACTGATGGACTGGTAATGAGTCCACCGAGGCCCCCGAAGCTAGAACCTGGGCCAACACCTCCGGCACCGACCGTACCCGCCAGCCGGAGCGAGTTCAATACATTCCCTGAGGATGACGTCGACGACGATGACGACGCACCAGAAGTGCCCCACAATGAGCTCAGTTTGCTCTCGTCATTCCCTGTCCCGGTTGCGGAGCCTATTTCGGTAGGTCGCAGTAACTGAGAGCTGGTACCCCATACATTACCGCGGCCGGTTTCCGGAATCATCCAGATCGAACCGAGTGGTTCCGGATTTGCTTTCGTACCTGAATTTTCCCAGATATTGGCGGAAAAGTTCGAGGATCGGGACTGGGAGGGGACTGTTGACGGATTGGCCGTCATTGACGAGGCCCATATAGAGCCACCGGAAGAAGTACTAGAGGAATCTTTGCTACTAACGTACATACTGTTACTGCTAGTGTTAGTAAACGTGGATGACAAATCCACTGTTGATGACTTGATCGCTCCTGGTGATGGGCTCGGCGGTGGAACACCCCAGAGCGACTTGTTGCCCCAAACGATGTTAGATGACTGTGGTTGAAGAGGTTGCGCGGCGATGGCAGTGGCCCGGCCACTACCGCCGTTGGAATCCCCGGCAAACGAAGCGGAAAACCCGGAATCGAAGCTACTGTTACTCATAGCACTACTGCTGGTGGAGCTGTTGAGGTTGCGCAGCTCCCGGATAAACGAGTTCATCGCTGCCATTGAGTCCACTCCGGTGGACGTCAACGGGGGCGATGCTGCGGCTGACGAGGTGCTATTGCTTCGGCTACAGGTTGCGATGCTGGCGGACGATGAGGTGGCGAACTGGGCATCGGCCACTTTCGGGGACTCCAACGGGGCCTCATGTTATGGCCACTGCTGGAACAGCTGCATCGGCTGTTTGGTGTAGCAGTAGGCCAACGGCTTTACGAAGTGCGTGTCCTGGGCGTGACAGTACGGACACGAAACGCTGTGGCTGTAGTCGCTGTAGAAGTTCAGCCGCTGATGCGGATGCAGCAGCAGCTTGAAACAGTTGTTGCACTACGCGATTAAGGAGAAACAAAGAGAGGAGAATATGGTTATGGTTTCAGTTGAGATGAGATTGCTTAAGATTTTCTAAAGTTGAATGTAACGTATTTTCCGAAGAACCTACCTTCAATCGTTCAGTGCAGCATGGCATCGCAGCAAAAATGTCGTACGAATACATGGTTCCGAGAACCAATGACGAGCCGTCCCATTTCTGGGCGCAAAATCTGAAATTAAATGTAAAAACAGTGCTATAGAACTAACTTCTGCAAGTCTCTAAAAGCTAATCCATTCCTCTTGTCAGAAAGAAGCGCCTAGAACGACGACTAGAAGTGTTCCCCAATTGATAAATGAGAACGACCTATGAATGATTGATTTCATCACCTCAAAGAACACCAATGGTAATTATAGAAGCACCTGTTGCGGGAATGCCGATACTCAATCCACTTTGGTAGAGAAAGACGTATGTGTTACGGTAAGCGTTTCCTAGTTATTGAGTCCGCAGATATTTCAGTATGGATGTTTTAAGTAACGTGGTATCGTTGCCACTACAGATGCTTGTTCGATCTGCTCCTCGATTTTCGGGATTCTGATTTGGGATGATCTGCTTGATCAAGAAGAGTGACCCTATCATTCCCAGTTATTTTTGAACGTCAGTAGACGATTCACGGCTGACGACTGTGTGACCGTCCAGTAAACACACGATCGCATATGATAGCATATAAGAGTACAAAAGTGGAGGCGATATACGTGCATTTTGCATGCACCATTATGACACATGTAAATATATCGCCTCCGGTTTTGTATTATTATGCACTATCGTGTAAGATTTTGTGTTTACTGGGCGGAGGAATACAGACTTCGGCTCGAGGTGAGACTGTAAGGGTTGATGGAAATCCAGCTGAAATAGTGCGGGAAACCGGCATGATGAGAAACAAACTTCAATGAGGGTATTTCTAAGTCCTGAAGAGGTTATGGGCTACAAGCACAAAGAAGCGTCAATCCATGGAATACCGCAATTCGCAGGGATTGGGTACAACACCTGGAAGTTCCGAGAACAGGTGCACCTTGAAGCTTTCGGCGTGTGGGATGCGGTGGAGAAAGAAGCTCCGGCAGATCGACTGGAAGAACAACCGTAATTCTAAAGTCGACTGGAAGACAAACCGTAATCCTAAAGCGGATTGCGCGTCTCCGGCTACAGAAAGGGTCATCGTTACGTGGCCATTTGCTGCAATTCAGAGCTCTGATTAGGCAGCTCCGACAGGGTCCAGAGCTACGAATCAAGCCTGTGGCATTGCACGGAATCAAAAAGAATGGAAAAGAGAAATTTATCAGCAAGTGTCACAGCTGCGACAAGAAGGGTCACATGAAGAAAGACTACAGGGTCAAAAGGCGACGCAAATGTGGCTGATGGTCCGTCCCACTCGGCTTTAGATTGGGTACTGCTTCTAGTACTGCATTCGGTCCCTTTGTACTGCAAAAGGTACCCAAGTTTGACAGATCGCAGTACACTATTCACGGCATTCTAGATTATGCTCTATTACCTTAGGTGCCAAGAAATTTTGGGCAGCTGCAAGGGACATGGAGGTCTATATTTTGTCTTTGGTTCCACCTCGGTCGGTTCCAAGTTAGTAGTATTCATGGCGAACAGCGAACCAACCCAGCGGAAATTAACAGCAAGCTGGAAATTCTTCTGGAACCCGATGCCATTGAGCATCTAGTGAATTGAAGACACTATTTCTCTTCTCTGGAAGCGTTGCAGCAAAAGTAATTATTAACGTGGCTAAGCATGGCAAATCATTGGTGGCTGGCCTGCTTGGCCACCAGGATGAGCAACCGTGGGTTTATCATGACGGCTAAGGATGTTCTGTTCTGTCTCTTCGTGAAAACCTTCTGTTCGACATGAATTTGACGAGCGCTGGTTTGAATGTTCTGTTCAACGGTCAAGTGGCAATACTTGAGAAGGATGATGCAGTGATTGCAAACGCGCACCTACGTGGCAACCTGTAAGCTTCGAAGTTGGAAGTACTTCAGGTGAGTGCAAGATTGGTGAATGTAGAAGATGTGAACCTTTTGCATCCTCGTCTCGGACACCTCGGTGAAGGAAGCATCACTGCATTGATTCTAGAAGATCTTGCGACTAGATTGAACTTCAAACATCAGAAGCTGAAATTTTGAGAAGGTTGTGTCTTCGGAAACGATTGCAGGGATCCCATTCAAAAGGTCGCGGAGCTACAAGACCGCTCGAACGCAAACATTCCGACGTGTGATGGTCAGTACAACATCGCGATGTGCTGGGACGGTGTCGTTGTTTCGTACAGGCTTCTTCCTTGCTCTTGACTTAGCCTCTTTCTCTCCCTTTCAATGATCACACAAACTGAGCGTACGTATTCTGCGGGATGAAGAGTTTACACGTTTTTGTTTGCTTATTTTCATGACAATCTCAGTGCTTCAAAGAGATTTTCTGTCCCCTTTCTCAGTTCGGGGGAGACCATTTTTTCCCATTTCTAGTCAGCTCTTCGTTGCTTCTTTGCAGCTCTTTGCCCAAAAGAGCAAAGAGGAAAGCGAAACCATGCTTCGGTGGCCCACCTGGCTACTGTACGGACAATGTTGGCTGTCTGCGTTCATCATGAATATCATATACACCAGATGGACATTAAAACAGCGTTCCTTCAGGGAAAACTTGAAGAGAACCTGTACATGGAAGTGCCAAAAGGAGTGAAGGTCAAACCGGGTACCATTTGCAAGCTTCAAAACCGCTCTATGGGCTGCAACAAGCTCTTCAGTACTGGAATAACCGGTTGAATGAAGTTTTGCTGAAACTGGGCTTTGTACGTTCCAAAAAGGACTACTGTTTATACACGTTAGCGAAGCCAGGCGATGAGATCTACTTGGTGTTGTACGTCGATGAGCTGTTGATTGTTGGTCGAAATTTAGCCAGAATCCAGAAGCTTAAACACATCCTGTCTTATAAATCTAGATGGCCAATTGCGAGGAATCACTACACCAAAAAGACAGGAGGAATGGTGACTACACCAAAAAAGAAAGGAGGAATGAAGCTTTCGCAAAAAACTGTAGTTGTAAAAAAATTGGACAAATTCGGGTTGAGCGCTTGTAATTGCACGGAGTATTCGTTCGATGGAAGAGGGGTTTCAGTTGTCAAGAAACGGAACTAGAAACTGCCATCTTCATCGGGAGCTCCTTGGCAGCATTATGTACAAAATGTTGGGCGTCAAGCCGGACTTGTGTTTTTCTGTCGGCTATATGGGACGTTATCAACAAGATCCGACTTACAGTCTCTGGACAGCGTTGAAGCGGATTACAAGATATCTAAAAGGAACAACCGCAACTGGATTGACCTTCAAGAACTCCGAATCTACCAAACCGCTTATTGGATACGTAGATGCTGACTGGGCGACGTACGTTGAAGACCGAAAGTCAGTATCGGGCTATTTGTTCAAGGTGTACGGATCCACCGTTCCATGGGTAGACTTAAGGAAGCAACTGTATCCACATCTTCCAGTGAAGCTGAAAGCGTTGCCTTGAGCGCAGCCGTTTCCAACGAAAATTTGACTCGCCGCACTCCTCGAAGACATGAACTACAAGAATCAAAATGAATTTATCTTGCTATACGAAGACAGTAGGGGCTGTATTGGACTTGCGAAGAACCCTGAATCACAAGGGGTCAAACACATCGATATAAAACACCACAATATCAACAAACAGAACAGCAAGCTGATCTTTTCACGAAGATAGATACGGCTCGATTTCAGTACCTCCGGACGTTGATAGGTGTTTCCGATTGAGAGGGTTGAAGCCCCAACCACCGAACAAGTCGGACGTTCAAATTGAACTCTCTACCAATCCACTAGATATTCTTTGATTCTTATCACGAATCTCAAGAGAAACCTTCCCGAAAATGTCCCATTCCATAAGTTGCTTCAGTACCAGAGGATTCAATATCTATTGAGCACTTCGGAGATATCCGAACATCTGCATTAATCAGAATCCAAGGGTGTAGAAGGTCAGGACGGCGGAAGTGATGATTTCGGCATTACAGTACTGACGACAACATAATGACAAACAATCATCCCCCACGACGAATGAAGTTACAAATACCGTTCAATATCTCAAAGGCAATGAATCTGCTTGAAAGGATTACATCGAAGCTAAGCTCATAAAGGTGAATCAGCGCTAGTCTTCACTTGCGTGGGCTCCGTAGCCGTGCGGTTAGCGGCGTCAGTCGTTTAGGCGTATTGTGCTACGGAGTGTGGGTTCGATTCCCGCCCCAGTCGGAGAAAACTTTTCGTCAAACGAAAAATTCTTCACTGGTCGTTCCGTGTGTCCGTTGTCTAATGTTAGTTATGTTCAGTCTGTGCAGCCTATGGCTGAAGACGGTGTTAATTGTCTTTAAAGAAAACTAAGGGTCTTGGAGACTAAATAGTTATTGGAGGAGCGGAAGCTAGAAGTCTTGTCTTTAAGCAGGCTAGAAAGGTACAATGGACGATGTATGATAAATCAATGTTAAATATCATTTCTGTTGTACCTAGAAGAAGTGGAATGCAGTGAGCAATGTGGATTGACTAGATATTGCGAGTTGTTTCTTACAACAGAAAGATCCGAGGGAAAATTCAAAGGTTAGTTTCCTTAAAGATGACCCCTAACCTTCCAATCGATCTCAACAAATGTGTGCGCTTCCCAAGGCTAACGACCCTCCCGAATCGTGAATATCCTGCGAGCTCAGACAGTCATTCTTGTTGCCATCCCGACCAAAGTAACGCCTTAACCACCCTCAAAACGAAAGTCATCAATCATAACCACTCTCTTACTCGCCGAGTCACTCCAGTCTGTGGTGGGACCCAGCTATAATTATGGCAACGATTATATGTCCAATAGCAAACCAAATCGTCCTTTAGCTCTGGGGAAGCCTCGTCGCCATCGCCACCATCCATCGTCCTACTCTGAGCAAATGAATATTCAAATCTGATTCCACTGTGATTTTTTTTGCCTCTTGCGCCAGGTGGGTTCAACAAATTGACCGGATCAAGCGAGAGTGTGCTTTTCCATGAAATTTAATTAGAATGATAATCTGGTCCCATGAGTTTACCGTTTGGGGGGAGAGAGAGAGAATCCACAGGTAGCCAGCGCAGGGACAATGTGGTGTCGGAATAAATGGCCACTCCGAACAGCTGTTTTTTTTTGTTTCGTGGAAACCTGAAATAACAACAATAATAATCATTACCTGCAACGTACAACTCGACTCTGTTCGACGCCATCCAGACACGCCATGCAAACCGACGTCAAGTATTGGACTCGATTCTCGTATTTCACCTGCGGACGAAACGGGAGACAGAGGGAGAAAAATGAGTATCGTTATTAAATCATAAGCGATTTTACGAGCGTTTGATTTTTGTCCTGCGAGTTGAGGACGAGATGGCGCTGCCACGCCGCTAATTTGCATAACACTCAGGCGCACAACCACCGCCGCCGCCACCACCACGATGCTTACGGAGTCTCATTACACTGCTAATTTAAGTTTTGAGGTTAGGTTGTGGATTTGCTCTTTCTTCGTCGAACAGCTAACGATACCATTAATTATTCCGGTGGCAACTTTGTCTTTTGGGGGTTAGCCGACACTGCTCAAGCTCACCCGAGAGCTGTGAAGCAGCGTCATTAGAGAAATATTTTATTTGACCATAATTTCACCCCAAGTTCGATACAGTTTCTCGAAATAACACCCACTACCGAGGCGATATAATCACCATTGGTCCCGGCCAGACGCTTTTTTCCGTTATCCGCTGCTCCACTTCCGTTGTACCGCCGCAAGGACGACTGACGTGCATACAAAAGGCCTTTGTGTGGCGAAGTGCACGCCTTTATGGACACAGACGTCGTCATCGTCTGGCTCGCTCGATCCGTCGCTGTCGGCGTCGTCGTTGTTTTTCGTCCTTTTGGCGGTGGAATCTAGGTCAATGGTGGCTGCCGGGCGTTAAATTTAAACGCTGTAAGCCTCGGTGACGATATATGTAGGTAGGCACTACGCCAAGACCCAGACAGACGACGACGACGGGTGACGTTGATGATGGCTTCACAAAGTTCAATGTGCCCCTGAAAGTAGGCTCGCTCTCGCACTGGGTGCTCGTTTGGGTTGGTGCCCATCGTCATGAATGAAAAAACCGGTCGGATCAGGTGAAAGCATTCTAACGAGAATCAATATTTGTAATGGCTGATGAGGTGGAAAAATCTAGTCTGCGGGTCGGCGCGTTTGGGAAAAGGGCGGCAATGTAAACGGAAAGTGAAAATGTTTCTTTTCTATCGAGGATAGAGGGCGCGCGCAGACACCTAGGCAGACAGCTGATTGCCGCCGACGACGTCTTCGATGGTTGTTTGCTCTGGCACAAAGAGAAGTAGACAGCGGCAAAATGGCAATGATGGATGAAGGTGAATGAGTTGCATACTTTCCGGGGAATCTGGGATGCAGCGAGTGAAGTATATAAACTGGAGGTGAGAGAGTGAACAGTGGGCAACGAACTTTAAGCTTAGCGTTTTCACATAAGAATTAGGACAAACGCTCCCTTAGTGAAGGTAGCTCTAATAGTGGAGGTAGTGTGTTTTGACAGTTTCCGCTCTGATAAATGACTGTGTGGTATTTTTATTTGATCTGCGATGCAAAAATGATACAAGCAATCGAATTATATCTACGAAATGTAATCGTTTAGCTATATAAAAGAATTATTTTGTTTAAACATTTTGCTCCATTGCACCTTTAATGGTGCATCTGTACCCAGTGGAGGGTCCCATAAGAAATCAATGAATTGCGTCACTAAAGGAACAATTCTTAAAACATACCTCCACTATAGGAACACTGTTCCTATTGATGGTGCAATGGTTTTTGTAGGATTTTTTTTTATAAATCGTGGTTATTATACACTTGAATGATAGAATGCAGCACTCAATTTTTGTGTGGGGATTACGAACAATAAACTTTTCGATCTCATGGAAAAAGTACAGGGTGCGCCATCTTTTATGTCGGTACGTACACATTGCATAACTTTGACATATATCAACCGATTGATTTACTGATTTAGATACATTTTGAAAATTTAAATTTAGTACAATTTTAACCATGGATAACTAAAACCAAAACAACGCGCAAAAATGGTGATGCTTTATATTGAAAATAGTCTTTCAGTTGTGCTAACTCAATGTTCATATCCATGAAAATATCATGGTCAACAGGCATCATTCGGCGACATAAATAATCAAAAATGACACATTTCAATAACAATAAATCCATTCCGGATGCATGAAACGCCATTCCGTGACCAAATTATGATTTTTTGGGCCGGCATTCACGCCAAAACATTCATTGCGTCATATTTTTTCAAACAGTACGGATCAATCGATGGGAATCTTTATCTTCGGATTCTGACTCATTATGTCTGTTATCAAATTCGTTAAAATTGTCTTGTCGGCTATTGGTTTCGATAAAATGGCCTGCGTGTCTAGCTGCAAATCAAACTGTTCAGCTTTTGCAAAGAAAAATCCCTATATGTCTGATATAAAAAAGAAGGGACATTTTAATTTGGGGTCCAGATTCGACTCTCCTTGACTTAATTTTTTTGAACATTTTTCAAAGCAAAGTGTATTCCAGCAATTGTCGGACCATTAACGGATTGAAGGCAAACAATCTTGGCGAAATTATCGCAAAATCTCTTGAAAAGCTCGAAAAAGTAATGAAAAATGCATTAAGAAGAGCTCATTTGGCTATGTTCAAAAAATATTTCTTATATTTATTAGGATACTCCTTGACTGATTATTAGACAAACCTTTATTAAATTCATGGACAGATTTTTGGCCGATTCCTAGATTTTACCGAAAATTCTCGTTTGATTTTTTAGAATCACATCTCAGACTTGATTTTTGGTGGGATACACTCAAGATGCTTTGCTGATTGATTGACTTGTATTGATCTTCGGCAGATTCCTGTTATTTTTTTGGATTTATTTTGGATTCGGTCTTATCAGATTATAAGTCAGATTTATTGTAGGTTTACATTAACATCTTTGACGACTTCAAATTTGGTATTGTTTTGAACTCCCTCTTAGATTATACTCGACTTTCTCAGGGATATTTTTGGACTTTCACAGGGATTCCTCCAGACCGTCTCTTGAATTTTGCCGGTGTTCTATCGAACTCACTCTTTGGTGCTTCCGGAATTCCTATAGATTGTTCTTGTCTTCCTATGGGATTCTTTCGGAGAATCCTTCTTTTAGGATTTATCCTGATTCCGTCTCATATTCTTCCCGATTCCTTCTGAGATTTTTTCAGACTCACTCTAGTGAATTGCCTCTGGATTTTTTTCTGAACTTCTCCTGGAATTCATATGATTTTGTTTACTCTGAGAGTTCGTTTAGGATATTGCCGGACACTGTAAGGGAATTTTTCTTTCGGGATTTGGATTCTCTGGATTGAGATTCTTTCAATCAAACTCAATCAGGGATTCTGCCGGACTTCCTTTGGGGATGTATAAAGTATTCTTTAGGGGATTTTGAGATTGGAAAATTTCACGATTTTCCAGAGCAATTAGCAAAGAAAGCTCTCAGTTAATAACTGTGGAAGTGCTCATATAAATACTTAGCTGAGAAGCAGGATTAGGCCCAGTTGGGATTTTATGCCAGAAAGAAGAAGAAAATGCTTCCAGAATCCTTCCGGGGTGCTATTAGAATCCTTTTGGGATGCTACAAGGTTATTTTCGGAACGCATTTGAAGTCCTTTCGAAACACTTCCCGAATACTGTCAGGCTATTTCCAGAATCCTGTAGTGGTGCTTTCAGAATTCTTCCACGGTGCTTCCAGAGCCCTTTCGGGATGCTTCCAGAATTCTTCCGGGATCCTTTTAGCATCTTTTCAGGATGCTTCCAAAATTCTTTCAAAATGCATCTAGCTTCCAGCATGCATCCACGATGCTCCCAGAATCCTGCCGGGATGTCTCTGGAAGAATGTGTTGCAATAGTTTACGCAACATATGTAACTGCATTTGCTGCGAATGTAGGTTCTGCGCCAAAAAGTCGTTATGATGAATAAGTTCATCAATGGCAAGTTGTGAAAGTTTTGTCGATGTTACTATAATAAGAAATTCACACAATGGAATTTGAATACGAATTTCGATACATAAGATTTTGAAATATTCAGCTCACTGGTTCCCCTCAGTTGCCAAAAATCGAACTAGTCAGACATGTACCGCAAGGGCTGTCTATTAAACTTTTCCGAAAGCACCAACCTTCTCACTGATCTCCATTGGCAGATATAAAAGTTTTAAATTATCAATGCTCACTAGCTTGTTAGGTTCAGGGCTATATGGAACTGACCGTGTATTGCCAAAACGTACGTGGGCTCCACAAAAAGATTAAAGATGTCTTTCTCGCTGCACCCGATTGCAACTACGACGTGATAGTCTCAACTGAAATGTGGCTCGACGATACAGTTATTTGGAAACGCATACATTGTGTACCAAAATGATCGCAATATCTTCAACAGTCGCAAATCTCGCGGTGGGGGTGTACTGATTGCTGTGTCAACCGCTATCAATAGCTGTGTTGATCCATCTCCCGTCGCAACGGACCTTGAACATCATTGGGTCAGACTGTCACACTCTGTTGTCAGTATTGGAGTTATCTACCTTCCGCCTGACCGCAAGGCAGATTTGGTTTCTGTCAATAATCACATCGAATCAATCGGAAAAGTACACAACGACCCTCGAGCCAGTGATCACGTATATTGCTAGGTGATTACAACCAGTCTGGTTTGGTTTGGACTCGTGCTAATAACGGCGCACCTATCGTCGATACTTTACAATCGCACATTTCTGTTGCTTGTGCTGCACTACTAGATGGCTTCAGTTTCCATGCATCAGATAAACAATTCCCTTCTTGATCTTGCAATAGTGAACGATATCACATTAGCTGCATATTCTATTTGTGAAGCGGTTGAACCTCTTTCTCTCATTGATGCAGATTATCCTGCTTTGGAAATCGTAATAGCTCTATCAAAACCCGAGGTCATTATTACTTTCGACGAGCCAAGCCTGGATTTAAATAGAGCAAATTACGAAGCATTGAACGATACATTGCAACAAATTGACTGGTCGTTCCTAAATTCACTTGACATTGATGACGCCGTGTTACGCTTCACAAGCCTTAAGTCATAATTATGACAACCACTTTTGTAAAATTTGTTCCACCGCGACGCCCTAATTTTAGGTCCCCATGGGATAATGCTTGCCTCCGACAACTGAAACGATTACGCTTTAAATCACTTCGGAAATACTACAGATCACGTTGTCCGCTTAGCAAACAGCAGTACAACCGTACAAGTAATAACTACCGGACCTATGGCCATTTCTTGTACAAACAGTACACTGTTCGGATGCAAGAAATCCGAAGAAATTCTGGAGTTTTGTTAATTCCAAACGAAAGGAAGACGGGTTGCCAGTCGAAATGTTTCTGGGAGATAATACCAGTAATACTGCTGCGGAGAAGAGCAACCTTTTTGCAACCAACTTTAAGAGTGCATTTAATGAACATTGACCATAACCGGTTCAAATTGGGCAGGATTGTCATAACACTCCAAGTAATCTGGTTACCTTAGGAGGATTCCAAATCTCTCCTGATCAAGTTAGTGCTGCAATTAATAAGCTAAAATCATCTTCCTCAGCAAGTCACGATAGTATCCCTCTGTTCTTTTTGAAAAAGTGCAGTATTGCTCTGATTGAACCACTAACAGCCATTTTCAACAACTCTCTTATAAGCGGTTTTACACCACCGCTTAGGCTTTAAACCTGATTTAATCGTATGGGTAAACGTGGTTTACGGCTTAAGTGAAGGTGAAGAAATCGGCCCTTAGACAGTGTAGATTTCCTACGGCATGGAAATACTCTGAAATGTTTCCTGTATACTATAAGATAAACAAGCGTGATGCCGCCAACTATCCTGGTATCACTTCTTTGTGTGCATGCTCCAAAATTTTCCAAAATCATAATGACCGATACATTGTTTGAGGCCTGCAAATCGTATATTTCCCCGGATCAACACGGATTGTATCCTGAGAGGTCCACATGTACGAATCTTGCTCAATTTGATGCATTCTGCAAAATATGATCGCAGGAGCTCAGGTTGATGCAGTTTACGCAGACTTCAATTCAGCCTTCGATCGAGTTGATCGTGGAATTTTGCTTGCTCGGCTTAGTAAACTCGGAATCTCCGCTGATATCGTAAAATGGTTTCGGTCATACCTAATGGATCGAAAGCTCGTAGTAAAAATTGGTTCTGACAAATCGAGGACTTTCACCAATGTATCCGGTGTGTCACAAGGAAGTAACCTAGGACCACTTCTATTCCCGATATTCATAAACGATCTCTCCTTTGTCCTTCCTCCTAGTTGTCGCCTATTTTATGCGGACGATTTAAAGCTGTATATGACCATCATGAGTGTTCAAGACTGCCTTACTAGTGCTCCCAAGTTAAAGAATTCCAAATTAACCAAGCTTGTAGCACATAGTCCTAAACCTAATGAACAAGTTTGCCGAAAACATCGGCCATCTAGCTATTCAACATCGTGAGACATGTGAGTTTGAAATATTTGTAGTTCACTAACGCCTCCTAGTTGTAGAATTTTGAACTAAGCAAACATGTAGTGCATAGTGTATGTAGTTTTTTCCGAAGATATCAATATTTAAAATCATTAAAATTTAGAAGAATCGTAAGATCTGGTTACAGAACGTCACTTAAGGAATCAGAAAACCATGTTTTTTTTTCAGCTAGCGCTATCATGCGGTTGAATTCCCAACTTACCAATGCATAATATAGTAGCCCTATTGCAAATCTTCACCGAAGAAAGTATATTTTTTTTTATAAAACTCCTTCAGAGATGTAAGCACCCTAAATTTAAAAAATTCGCTATTTTCAAACCTTTTTTCACAACAACCCCTCCCCCCAATGAACCATCCCCTTTTGATTTTTTTATATTTTAAATAATCAAACGAACTCGTCGATTTGCTTAAAAATATTGTAAACAAGCTACATGTAGTCAAAATCTAGTCTACCAAGTTATAACACCAACACATCTCTATTTTATGATTTTCCTCGAACCTGAGGGATGTACCAAATTTGGCAATTCCGTATTCAGGGCAATGTCAATTCCTTCGTAGTAACAATTTCGTTTTTAACTTGAGAGAGGTCGCGCTCTCAGCTGTGTACAACAAGCACAGACGCATAAGAGTAATTAACATAGAATACACTGTAGATGAAGCTGCACCGGGGACCTTCTTAATGGTAATCAGAAAAAAGAGATTTCTTCTACGACCAACATTTCGATGGCATTTTCAATCTTTTTCAAGGGTTACAGCGAAGTCGATTGTCTAAGAGAAAGACCAGGAAAGATCTGTTCTGCAGACTCGCTAATACAAAGGTTCCAAATTTTTCAACCTATATATCACCTGAAATCACGCCGACCGGTGTCAAACAAACATCACATTCATCCACTAGCCTCATACGGCTAAGAACTGTGAGGAAGCTTTCCGTAAAAAAAGAGAAACCCGCCATCAAAGCTCTTTTCCATTCGCGCTATTATCGTAACGACCGTGATGGGCCAGTTTGACGCGATGGTGGTGGTGGTGCTGTCGAACGCAATGAAAAATGGCAGGTTATTCTTCAACCTCATCATCATCATCTGCCATCACGCTGATCGGCGCCCATCATAGACAGACATCTATTAGGGCTGCAGCAGTGGTCTATGCAGACGGATCGGGAGGTCGGTCGTTAACCTTCCCCGCAGTGAAATACCGATAGATACAACAGGCAAGTGCAACGCAACCAATTTTCCCGACTTACCTCGATGCAGCCCTTGGCGTGCTGTTTCGGACTGAGGAAGAACGTCCCGTCGACGAGCGGATAGCGATCAAAGACTAGCATCGGTTCCTCGCACAGGACACACGCCACCCGGCTCTTGTGTTGGGCGGCCAGCGAAGACAGGATAAACAGACGGGTCTCGTCGTTTCCGTGGTTGCCTTCGTCCTCAATCTGTAGCGGGGGAGAGAGAGAGAAAAACGGAGAAAAATTGATTAGCAAAAGCTCGTATGGTTTCCGGTGGATGAAGGGAAAGGTGAGGGGTGGGGGGGGGGGGGTTTGTAATATTTTCATGGACACTCGCAATGACAGCGCGAAGGAAAAAATTCATTAATGTGGAATTATCCTTGTCGGACACCCTTTCGCACACAGCTGGTGATTCAATTACATATGACGGGATGGAACGGAATACCGTAAAACGAAATGTGTTTGATAATGCGTGACCTTTGATAGTATGAAAACTACAACTGAAATAACTTTTTTTTTGTAATTTAAAAAACGTTTTTCTGAATCGGAAAAAAAATTAATTCAAAAAGAATCGTTAGGCATTCTGTCAACTGCAATCGATAACACAGCGCAACAAAAATGACATTTTTGCGTGTCTCAAGAATCAAATTATGTGTCTCTAGTAGATTTGGGATTGCTGAATCTGATGCCGTTCTCAGAAATTTCCCATCACGTCACAATTTTTAGCTACAGGTCGCCAAAGTTGTATAAAACGTTGGTTTTATTGATGTTTACCTAATATTTGAAGTATATTTTATCAAACTTTTTTGTGATCTTATCCACCAAGCATGCAAAAGAGGACCTAAACTTTCGTTTTAGATATATTTTGGTTGAAATTTCATGATTAAATTTAGAATAAACCGATTTTTTCAACATGCTTGCAGCCTCCATACAAAATTCTTCGTTTTTCTTATATGGTAAATTACAATACTTTTCTAAACCATCAAAAAATAACTTTTCCGCATCAAAAGTATTATAAACTTTGATGATTAGTATTGTTATACACATAAAGTTTGAATTCTGTGGCAAATTAGGCAAATAAATTGCCTTACAAGCTGGCAAACTTGCATGCAAGTTGGCTGAAATAGTCAATTTTTGCATTTTCAACAATCAATATCTCAAAAACTAGACGTGCTATGATATTTCTGAAAACGGCAATGGATTCAGCTACCCTTGATTAAGTGAATAGAGGTATTTTGATGCTGGAGACAAAATCGTGTTCCGCAGTGTAACAGATACTATTGACCACAAAATCGCCTAAATTTATGCTTTGACTATACTCCATCGAGCACGTGGTAATGTCTGAAATAATTATAGTCTTATGTCGTTTTCGTTTTTAGGAACGGGGTCGGTGATCAACACATACACAAACCAATGTCAAATAAATTGTAGTTCGGTCGAACCTGATTCGGGTTGGGATTTTATCTATATGATAATCTTGAAGCCAGAATTCAAAAATAATTAGTTTTTCATCCACAAAAAACTATCAAAGTTACCCCATTTTACGGTACACACAATACAAAACGAAGCAACGATCTCTAAAGGGGTGTATCACGTCTTCTCAGGGAGAAATAGAAATGCAATCCGAAAAGGAGCTTTAATTTCGTGAGGTGCGCGCAAACGTATGAGCAAGGTGCGGCAGACTTTCCTGGGAAAATTGGATATTGAAAGAACGTGCGAATGGTCTCCGATAGTATCTGACTTTCTGCCGGTTGTGTACGGAATTGTGTTTATATTCCTGACGAAAATATTTCTCTATGGATATTAAAACCGACATTGGAAATGAGATGAAAATTTAATCATGCCGTTTCGGGTGCAAACGCACAACTGTGGGATGTATTCCACCAGGGAAGCGACCGCAGTGCCAAAGTCTGACTCTTCTTTGTGTTGTGATACATGTGATGACGGTTGATGTGGGTTCTGGCTGTCGGGGAATATGTGGTACTGTTCCGAATGGAAAATGAGGAAGTGTCTGTCTGGTTGCCTGAGGAGGTGTAGCTATTAGATATTCAAGAATCCGGATGCTTGACGAAATAGAAAGTTTGTTCTGTATAGCGGATGTTTCCCTCCTGAAGTATGACTCTTTTGCTGAAAAATGTATTCTAGATTCGAACGGAAACAAGAAGATTTCGAAAGTGTTAAACTTTACAGAGACACATTCACAGGAACACTGAGCTGAGAAGCTTACTGCCCTAGTTGGGGCGTAACGCCCGAGAAAAGAAGAATTATGCAAACATTCACAACAAATTAATGCTCAATAGAGTATACTAGCGAGTAGCTTCAGAACCAATCGAGTGTTTACTGGACAAGTTATCAGAAGTCCAGAAATCATCTTCTGATCAACTTTGCCGAGCACACCACTTTTCAATTTATTCTAAACATACATACAGACATTCATGGTAATGGATGCTTACTAGCGCCACCAAGAGCCACAAAAGCAACAGGGCATCTCTTGAACGTCTAATCAACTTTACTGAAAACAGCTTACTCGGAAACCACGTAGGGTAGGTGTACCAGTTATGGCCATAGTGGTTCCCTATTTCGCCATACGTGATAACTTGAATGTCTCCAGATTTTGAAAAGTTTTGTTTGTTTTAGCGGTAAGATATAGGATATATCTTGATGTTAAAACATTCAAAAAGATTAAAAATGCGAAAGTCATCGAAATTTCGTATATGGCCAAATAGGGAACCACTATGGCCATAACTGGTACACTTTCCCTATATATAATTCAGAGAAACGTTGACGTTGACGTTCATCAGAAGACTGTATTTTCAACTATTTTATATGCCATATAAAGATGTCTAGTCATTCTAGAGGAACAAGTCACGGCAGGGCTATCCTCTGAATTCGGCTTATGATCGGCATGCCTTAAGCGCATCCTAGAATCTAAGTGACAGTCGTAGATACTGCATTCCAGAAAATTGTATCTACATAAGGTAAAAAGGTTTAATACGCCCCCTTAAGGAAAAACTACTCTATCGCAGTAGCAAATGCATCACTTCTAAAGTTTTCTATGTCAATGTGTTGCTTACTTAGTTGGCCATGTTCTGCACGCAACTTTCTCTTTTCAGGTTGCTTCAAAACGTGTACACGATGTTTTTTGTTAACGGTCACAATGTTTACGTTTCAAAACAACCCGGACAATATGCCCCTCCCATAGAAAAAAGGTCCACAGCGTTGTAGAAATGTTTCCAAGGAGAATTCCACCACCTGCTTATCTTAAAAGAGTCCATCAGCAGTCGTTTTTCGGTAAAAGTTTTTGTATTAAGTACAATAGTAAAGAATGCGCTTGCTTATCAAAAACAAAATTTTAAACCAAAAACCTGATTTTCGATATTTTTAGAATTTCTATTGATTTTTTATACTTTTCAAAGAACATATATGCGCAACATCATTTTTTTGAGAATATTTAAGATATGTAATCATTTTTACGTGTGAAAGAACCCTCAATCCCGTGAAAATGAACAGGGTCGTATTGTCCACTTGGGGCGTATTACACCGAGTTACCCTACATCTTCTGAATTACACTGCCCGAAGGCGTGTCCTCCTTGCATGTAGTGAGCACAAGATCACTCTCGGGTATGGCGTGACCTGCTGTTTCATCCACATCAGTACATATCGGACACTCGGGAGACTCTGTTTGCCCTAACAGTAGAAACATTAGCCTAATGCAGCCCACAGACGCTCAGACCGTTTGACCAACATTGACTCCGCCACCAGGTTGATGCTCATGTTGGTGCTATAGTTTACCGAGTGTGATGCTGCTTGACGAACCAATTTGACAGTTCAAGACTAATAATTGAAAAAGCCTCATCTCCAAAAAGTAAACAATGAAAAATAACGCAATCTTGGTTTGTCAAACAATAAATCAAATTAATATTATAAATTTAAGCATTGTATGTGATTTTATCGTACAGAAAGTCGCTGAACAAATTGATTTATAGCAATGAATAATCATTACTATCATTTTAGCCAAAAATCCTACTAAAAACGAATTGAAAGTAATGAGACTTTTATTTTACCAAAAGCTATTGAGCCCTTTTGATTTGTGCCCATAGACGCCGGCCGACGCTGATGAGGCCTTTGTTTACTCTAACATGTGTTGAGGCCTTCTAGTTGTGGCTTATTTTTTCACCATCCTCAGATGTGGCCTTTTTTAAATCATTAAAAATTGATGGTAGAATAAGAAAATTGAAGTGTAGAATAGTGTTAAGTGATAAAACAAGGTACATGGGAATGTCTGCAGAGTAAAAGCATTAGCCGTAGAAGGCTAATGTCGCGACTGTTCGTGTGACCAACATCTAGTTTGCTACGCTCTGACAGCTTGAGTACCGGGTCTATAAGTGTCAAATCAAGTTTTTCGACCAAAATAAAACATTCTCTACAACATGGCACCAAACAAACAATCGAAAACCTCAACAGTAAGTAATAATAAAATAATTCTATTTTGTGATAACAGCGCCACTAGCGTTCTACTACTTATATTTCTATTGTCTGCAGCAAGAGAAGATTCATGCGGTGAATTAAATATGTGATTTATTCAATCATCGTCATCCACGAACGTAATGTATGTGCTAAGCGACTGTGTCGTCGAGAAATTGAATGGAAAAATTAGTTCAATTGAATTAATATTTCAATTGAACGTTATTTTTCATGCAATTATAACCCGTCAGGAACCTGACGGGAAATTTGATAATGTTCACCGTTGAGACAATCGCTGTATAAAATAATATGAAGAACGGAGCGGCTGTAGTATAACTTGCATCTGCCTAGTGAATTTGGAACGTTTTTCGTAATCAAAATTGCAATTTGGATGTTTGTTTGATATGCCTCAACTCGGTTTCAGTTGAATATAGATGTGAGGCCTTTTAGGAAAAGGCCGCATTTGCGATGAATATCCTAGTTAATGGGAAATGAGATGGGGCCTTTTAGAAAAATGTTATTTTTTCAACTTTCATGCATATTTTCGAATGACTAATGTATGTTTCAGTAAGAACAGAGTCTTTTACACTAAAATCAGCAGCAACCCGACTTGTTTGATGAAAATTAGAACTGACGTAACTTTTAGCTCGGAAGACTTGGGGTTTTTCAGTGAGGTGAATATCGTTATGATATGATGTCAAATTTGATACCTCTAGAATTCTTTTTGAATGGGTTACAATCATTATTAGGTGTATTTTTGGTGGAGCAATGAAAATTTTCAGAAATATTTGTTTTGCTCACGTTTTTTGCATGGTGTTCATTTTACCACCAACCGCTGTTCATTTTACCCACATAGTGCAGGTAAAATGAACATTTGCATCGCTTTTTGGTAGCGATGAAAATATGTGAAAATTTAGCTATTTTAGTCTGAATCCATGTAGCTACTATAAATTACATCCCTATTTATGATGTTGTGCGGTTGAACTATACAAATTCCTCGTTTTTCTATCAGAAACAAGATGATTTCCTTAAGGTGTTCATTTTACCACCCCTTCCCCTATGAATCGCTTCATGGGATATTTGAAATGCAACAGGGACATAATCGACATAATCAGAATCAAAATCAGCATAAGTAACCAGTTGGCTACAAAGGTGACTAGAGTCGGTTAAGGTCAAAGCAATTGTAGAAGGGTTTCTAGAAGAGGAAAAACAAGTATGGCTATCAGGGTATTGAATTGATAAATATCCTGAAGTGGCCTCAAATCAAATTCTGCAATAAGTTTGGTGCATTTATTCCTTACACAAGCTTCCTTCAAACATGGCGTCCATCTCTCACGTTCCGTTAGAAAACACTTTAAGTACACTTCCTCTGATGCTACAACAAAGTGTAACTCGACAATGGCGTTTTTCCTTATTTCTTTTAAACTTCGCCACTAACGACTGCCAGAATTACTTCCAGTCTACTGTGCACTGCACTGCCATTGCACATTGGTTGGCAGACAGCAGCAGCGTGGTTTTCAAATGAGAACGGGTCGCAAAGAAAGTAACTCCATCGCACCATCACCACAGACAAACGGACGTACCACTGGCAGAATTTCCATCGACCACGATTTAGAAGGACATTTCATACCTCACAACCAGAGTCGCCCACATCGTTTTTTTCGAGTTTGACGTTTCACACTAGCGCCTTCTGCAGGCAACTTTACCACCAGCTATTGATGGTTTGAAATGGGCGATGGATTTCAAAGACAATCATTCTAAGAGTTCTGTCTGTTTGTCCGTGCCATCACCATCTTCATCCGGTGGAAGTCGGATTTGGCACGTACGGCAAACACACAACTCAAGATGTTTCCTTTTTGCGTTATGGGCTGGCGCATCTTGAGGGCGAAGCTCGTCACTCTCGCAACATTGAATTGATTTTATTGAACAATTTTGCGGAGCCAAGAGGAAAATCTCCACGGTGCTGCAGCAGCTATGTGCAACTGGTTGAGGTTCGACGGTGGCTCGTAGGTTGATGGCTGTTATCTCCGATGATGGTGGTGGTAGCGAAAAATAGTTCAAACGTGATGCTGCCGGGACAAGTAGCGTAATCCTCGTTGTTCATGCTTGAAAAATCTTTAGGTGCTGCTGCTTAGCTGGAATAGACGAAACGTTCGAGCATCACTAGTCACCGTATGTTCGATGAAGTAGCTCCAACTTGTTCTCAACTATCACTCGCACTGTTATCGAGATGGTGATTTTTATAGCGAGTAACATATTCATTCTCCGTGCTTGCTCGGTTCAGCACAGCTGCAGCCTGCGGTCGTCGTCGCCGTCATCTTTAGATATACAGAACTGCGACACGCAACCATGCAGCGCTCGGGGATTGGATGTTTTCACTTTCAAATTACTGATGTAGTGTGCTGGCAGTAGGTGTCGACAGGATGAAGTAGTCATTTCAAGGAACATTGAATTTTTATTAGGACATTGGCTCAATGCTTCTTGGGAGAAGTAGAAGAAGCAGTACGTAAACGAAGTAGGTTGTTTGAGATCGAAGAGGTTTGAGAAGTGAGTGAAACTTTATGATTCATAGATCTGGAGACAGACTGTAGATTAGTCACTGTTAAAGTTGCATACATATAGTCAATTTATTCAAACAGCTTTAAATCAACCTTTCCGACCGTTCCTTGATCAGTCATACGCACCCGAACACTTCGCCGTCAGCCGGCGCCCTAAGGAAGGTCTGCTTCTTTGATGCTTCTGTGCTGTACCCTCATCAACTTCTTAACGATGTGTACCTATATACTTGAAGAAGGCACAAAAAAAGCTCCACCCCCGACATTGGGATTCAAACGGAGCAGTCTACCACTTCACATCCCATCGTGTCTCGACAACTGCATCGCTTTGTCGGTTTAAACTTTCACCTTTCGCTCCAGTAGCTCTGCCAGAACCAGCTGTCAGCGCCATCTAGTTTATTAAATTGCAACGCAAATCACCGCTCCCTTCCGTCGCCGATCATCCGACAGCGAACAAATTCCATGGTTCGGTCCGGAAAAGTTCTCCCTTGTTGTTTCGAGTGGGTGAATATCGAAAAAACGCACAAAGAGCGCAACTATTTCCCGGGAAATTGAAAATATCTCATTAATTTATGCTAGCGCCATCTTCCGGAATGTTTCCAGCCCGCTTCGGATCGACTGCGACGACAGTGCGCCCGGAGAACATCGATGATGATAAGTAGCTTTGACGAGTTTCAAACGAAAATGAGCTTGATTTTCATACTTTGATGATTGCCAGCTAGAAAAATGCCATTAATAATCAGAATAGAAGTTAGCCTCCTCCCAGCAGCTGATTGACTGTTTCGGCGGGAGCTAGACTTCTTTGTTCCGCACCCATCATCATCGTTCAAGAAGAGCCGAATTATATCAATAAAGCCATAAATGAGTATACACGCCAGGGGGTTCGTGTGAACTGGAAGCCAATGCCTTTTAAGCTGCGGCTGCTGGTTTGTCGCTGTCTGAGGTCAGGTTCGTTTGGTGCGACGCGACAGCTACTTAATGGCCATCGGGCAGTAAAATGTCATTTTAAACATAACTCGCGAGTCTGGGTTTTTTATTTTGACAAAGTATGTGAGCTTTCGTTTCTACTAAGAGGATTTAAAAGGATGTGGTCATTTGAAGGCGATGGTGTCGGTTGCTAGCCTACTTTCCAGAACTCGACGTTGTCGAGTGAAATGATTTTCTGACGTTCTGTGGTAGAGGTCAGTGAATCACCAATAAATCGTAAGTTTGTGTTGCTTGAGCTCAGCTTCGATGCCATCTTGTTTTTATCTGCCCAACGGCATCCTTGGCTGATTAATTTCTATCAACCCCTTAACCTGAACTGAAGTACACTTATCCTTCGATGCCTGAACTTTCACAGTTTGCACTCTCAGCGCCTTTCAGGTGTCCATCGAAGTGCTGCTTCTACCTTTCGATCAACTTACGTTCATCCGTTAAGGTGCTTCCATTCTTATCTCTGCATGGTTTAGCTCTAAGACTTCAAAACTTTATTAGTGGATTGAGCAATTCTCGCTGAAACCAGGCCGCCATCGGCACCCATCGTTAGAATTCCGATTTTATGTCACTGATCGCTAGTTTTCGATAAAACTTAAGGGTGGTCCTTTCGGTTTTCTCAAATTGGTGGACCCCTCGCATTTTGAATTTGGCCGCCATCTTGGATTGTTAGAAAAATCGTTTTTTAACCATTAGCGCACCGCTAGTTTTCAATTCTGAGATCACTATCAGAAAGCTGAGGAAAAATTGCGTAAGATAGGCTACAGAAACTAGGTGAGCAATGGTATTTACCCTATGAAATGAACGATTTTCTAAGTCATGTTCTACGATTTTAACGTATACGGCGAGTGCAATCAATGCAAACATCATTTTTTGTACAACAAAGAAACAATTTCTCAATCGTTGGTATTTTATTTGAGTCGCGAGAAGAATAAGAACATTATTTTGAGTGATAAAATCTGGCGGCCATCTTGGATTTTGGCACCATCTTGGTTTTAAGTAGTAGAATGAATTTTTCACCTTGATAGCACTCAGCATGTCGAATTTAGAGGCTACCAAGGTTACGTAATCTCTTCTTCTTATACTTCTTCTTATTATTCTTCATTTTCCTGTCGTTACGTTCCTACCGGAACCGAGCCTGATACTCAGCTCTGTTAGTTGTGCTATAAATACAGGTTATTGAATAGGTTTCAGCGAGAATTGCTCATTAAATCCATCGATTTCCCAGGATCGGCTGAGTGGTGTCAGCGCGTTCGTGGCATTTGAATTTTGATCATCCGACAAGAAGGCACCTTAGCTTGTGCAGATCTGATTAGAACCAATCCGCACAAATTCGTAGGTGCTACAGTCCTAGACCATTCGAGAGCTATTCTGGTCACGTCCTTGCGAATGCTAGGGAAAGAAAAGGATTGATTGATTGAGCGCCTACTAAGGAAAGAGGCAGAGAACTCTACGACCTCTCATGGATATTACGAGATATTGTGAAATGTTAATGGGAAGGGCCATATGATTCGTTCGGTAGACGTTCTGGCAAGCGTACGGATAATATTGGCTGAAGACCGGAACAAATTCACCGAATTCGGAATTCCTCTGCTATCCATCGTTCGTCTCTCACTGCAGCTGCACTCAATGCTTCTCAATCACTTTAGCACTTCTTCATGTAGCCAAGCAAACATAACGTGAAAAACGAAACACACGAATACCGACGACTCAAAATTTCTGCTATCTTCTAGCCATCATGGAGCACGGGCGATTTCACTATCTTTATTTTACCAGGCCACCGAAACTCGAATAACACGTGCAGTGCGCACCGATGACTCGGAAAATCCGCACTGCACAACGGAAGAAGTGAGAATTATTATTAAAAAATTAAAAAATATAAAAGCCCCTGACGATGACTACGTCATTCTTCTCTATACAGGAGTGAAATTGGAATTTCAAAACCAAGAGCGTTACGTTGGCATGAAATATTTTAAACGTTTTAAACTACTTGCTGGCTTAACAAAATTTCTTGATTCTCAATCGAAAGACAGGGCATCAATGGTTCATGTCGTTTATTTACTGAATCCCACATACCTGCCCAAATAGTTTGATAGGGCAAACGCTCCCTTAGTGGAGGTAGCTCCAATAGTGGAGGTAGTGTGTTTTGGCATGTTTCGCGCTAATAAATGATTATGTGATATTTTTGTATTATGTACGATGCGAAAATGATACAAGTAATCGAATAATATTCATGAAATTTAACCGTAAAACTATTTAAAACAATTATTTTGCTTAATTTTTTTGCTCCTTTGCACCTATAGTGGTGCATCAGTACCCATAGTGGAGGGTCCCATAAGAAATCAATGGTTTGCGCCACTAAAGGAACCATCCTTAAAATATACCTCCACTAAAGGAACAGTGTTCCTATTATTGGTGCAAGGCTTTTTGCAGGGAAATTTCAAATGAATAGTGATTTTTATACATTTGAATGATAGAAGTATTTGAGATCTATCGAATGATACGTTAAAATCATATATTTCATGATCTTAACACCGTGTTTTAGCAGTTTTCCCTTAGGTGCACCACTAATGGTACACTTGCCCTAACTGTTTTAAAAGAGAACGTTGATTTCAAGCAAATCTATAAATAAGGGTGCTAGAGAAAAGTTGACGTCATTTGCTTTTCACTCTCCGCTTGGATCGCATCTCAGCAGGCAACAGATCGGCTTACTCTGACTGGGCGTGCTTCTCAGGCACAGACATCGATCGCTCAAATCAAACTGACCGTCGACCGACCGAGAGAAGATGCCGTCCGAAACCAAAGCAGCACCGCTGACGCCGCCAATAATTAAATAGAGGGTTGAACAATCTACAATTCAAAGTGACCTCTTACTGTAACTAAGCTCCTAAAATAACCATTCAGAGCTTTCACTCCAAAGTAGTTTTCCAGGTGACAATCGAAACTTTTTCCATATAAAATTCCAAACTTCCAGCCAAAGACCCCCCAAAAAAGTCGCCTTTGATCCTCCTCCATCAGCAGCCCGGCAGCAATCGAAAGTTTTCCACTTGTGCACAAATTTCCGCAAATATTGTCCGTGATTTATTTCCTTAACGAGTTTCTTGACTTTCCCCGGCAAAGCTATACAGAACACCAACAGAAAAAAAGGTAGACTGTTTAAAAAGAAATTATTCTACTCTCGTTCCGCCGAATTCTCGTCGTTCCACTTTTCCAAGAGACTTTTTTTTCTTGGCTTTTCATTTCGTTTTCACTAATGGCTCTCGGTTTGCACACTTTGGAGTTTGCTCCCGACGAGCAGTAAAAGCACATTCCACTGCAGAAAAGGAAACAACCTCGACTGCTACGAAATAACACTGGCAAATGTCTCTGTTTTCTTCAAGTTTAGCACCACAGTACCCATGAGATTCTTATCGGAAACGACTGTCCCTTTTGCTTTCCTCATCTCCATCCTCAAAAAACCCAACCGAAACAGCTGCAATCTCGTTAAAAATGCATGGAACCAGTTTAAAATATTTAAAATAGCTGCTTTTAATATTTACACCTACACTTGGGTGCACTTTTCCTCCTTCTCGGCTAGTTTTCTCACACAGAACGAGATAACGAAGACACGGGAAATGAGCAACAAAGGGGATACGGACCACCTTCTTAAGTATTCGACTTGATTTTCCGCACCAACGAAAAAACGGGTATCGTCTCCGTCAGGTGCTTAATGCGCTCGACGAGAATTTAAAATAATATTTATCCTTTTTTATCCGCCTTCCTCTGCCTCCAGTCCCGTTCCCATCGTTACACACAGAAAGTCATTTCACTTTGGGTGTCTCATTTGAATGGCAGCCGAGGCGGCAGGGGGTTTTCCAGTCGTCCTGGCGAGAGATGAAGGTGTTTGCTCACTCGCTTGGAAGGTGCACGTAATCAGATTCCGAAATCGTTTAATTTTGCGCACCGCTTTCTTTGTCGAACAACAAGGAAATTAGCCCTGCTCTGGGAAACTATGGGTTTTCCCTCAAGAGACTCGGATTTACATACATGAAACTGTACATTGATTTTAGTTTCGTACGTGGGCCAGTGTGATTCCCTCGACAGGATGTGTGATAGTTGTTCGTTCAGCAAACATTCACATTCGAATTAAATTTCCCGTTCGTTACACTTGGCTATTATACTAAGATCCCGACGTGGTGGATGCAGCGAAGGTGGTACAACCCAACCGAGCTCATAAATACACAAAGACGCTAACTGCTGGTGTTGCATTTTCCTGTGCGAATTTGAGTGCATGCACGATAGGGTGCGGTTTATATTTCGAAAGATCGCAAAACCTAGAAAAATAGCGATTAGCTTCATTAAGAAACCTCAATTTTTGAATCAAAATTTAAATATTTAGCACCATTTTCTGCAAAATTGAATTTATAAAACGTATAATTCGACTTATACAACAACTAGCATAAGTTTGAAATAAGTAATATTTTTTCCTGGTTTCACGCATGAAATTGAACATTGTTTGACCATAACTTCATGCATACTCAATTGATTTCAAATCTTTCTACATCATTTTGATGATAACTGTTGTACTGCTCGGGATTAATTGTTTTCAAACAGTGTGAATAAATCATGTGGTTAAAAGATCATTATGATGTAGTTATTAACGAATCTATGAAAAAACAAATATTTTTGTTTTGGTTCGAAATGACTATTTACTATTGAATGAAATTGTAAACTAATAGTTAGATTTTAAGACAAATCATATGTCTCATGAACTTTTCATAAATTATATTTTGCAGAGAATGGTGTTAAAAAATTCAAAATTATTTGAAAATTAACACAGTTATGTGAACTTCACTGAACGTCATATTTCATGACTTGGAAGTCGCTTCAAGTCGCTTGCGCCACCTATCTTATTATGTTTGACTCAAATTTTGAAGTTGATCTTATTATATAAGTCAGTGAAGCTCAAGAATTTTCAGTTTTTAAAACTTTCGAAAAATAAGCCTCACCCTAATGCACCTAAACCGTGTTCCACCTCATGCGCGAAGGCGGAAATGGACTTCTTTGAAAATGGAGAGAATCCCACCATCCACCTCCGCAGTCATCTTGGAGTGGATGGGTGAGCCAGAGGAAATCCTATTACCGCACATTGCAAGCTTGACTTTTTCGCATCGAAGCGAACGATGAACCTCGGCTGCGTTGCAGGAAAGTTGCTTGTACATGTTATAGCTAAGGTGTTAACAAAGGAAGCGGAAATGCAGAATCACCTGGGGAGTCAATGTGCATTTGAGTTGCTGAGGATGGCACAAGGGAAAGAAGCAGATGTGGTTCTCGGGGCTTAGTCGTTGACGTTAGTGGTTTTCCTAGTGAGATGCAAATTTTGCATAAAGTGAAATGCTTTATGATCCAATTATTTTGGCTTTGGATTCATTTACATGATTATGAAAAATGGCTATTACCATAAAATTTGATTTGAAACACCCAATGGAAGCTTTCGTACGTCAAAGAACAGAAACTGAAACTGAACTGAATCTGAACTAAAACTGAACTGAAACTGAACTGAAACTGAACTGAAACTGAACTGAAACTGAACTGAAACTGAACTGAAACTGAACTGAAACTGAACTGAAACTGAACTGAAACTGAACTGAAACTGAACTGAAACTGAACTGAAACTGAACTGAAACTGAACTGAAACTGAACTGAAACTGAACTGAAACTGAACTGAAACTGAACTGAAACTGAACTGAAACTGAACTGAAACTGAACTGAAACTGAACTGAAACTGAACTGAAACTGAACTGAAACTGAACTGAAACTGAACTGAAACTGAACTGAAACTGAACTGAAACTGAACTGAAACTGAACTGAAACTGAACTGAAACTGAACTGAAACTGAACTGAAACTGAACTGAACTGAACTGAAACTGAACTGAAACTGAACTGAAACTGAACTGAAACTGAACTGAAACTGAACTGAAACTGAACTGAAACTGAACTGAAACTGAACTGAAACTGAACTGAAACTGAACTGAAACTGAACTGAAACTGAACTGAAACTGAACTGAAACTGAACTGAAACTGAACTGAAACTGAACTGAAACTGAACTGAAACTGAACTGAAACTGAACTGAAACTGAACTGAAACTGAACTGAAACTGAACTGAAACTGAACTGAAACTGAACTGAAACTGAACTGAAACTGAACTGAAACTGAACTGAAACTGAACTGAAACTGAACTGAAACTGAACTGAAACTGAACTGAAACTGAACTGAAACTGAACTGAAACTGAACTGAAACTGAACTGAAACTGAACTGAAACTGAACTGAAACTGAACTGAAACTGAACTGAAACTGAACTGAAACTGAACTGAAACTGAACTGAAACTGAACTGAAACTGAACTGAAACTGAACTGAAACTGAACTGAAACTGAACTGAAACTGAACTGAAACTGAACTGAAACTGAACTGAAACTAACTGAAACTGAACTGAAATTGACCTAAATTTATACAGAAAACAAATCGAGAACGTATTAAAACTAAACAAAAATATCCTGACATAGATTGCATCCCAACTTTTGCAACACTTTTGTCTGCAATAAAGAAACAAAACATATTTTAATTCAAAGAGATGTTAACTCGACAACAATAAACACCCGTTAGCCGAAGACATCTGACATTCCACGCCGGAGAACATTTCAGAAACAACACTATTAAAGCGCCATCAGACTTCGATATTGTCTGGGTCAGATAACATGTACCTTCACCGCCAGCCAGCAATGCATATTTGATCCCCCAAAAACAATGGTGCCTGGAATGTCACCAAACCGGCGCACAATTACAACGGCACGTAGCAGTTGTCGTCGTCGTCATTCAGCACCAGTCGAGCATCTCATTGATGCTGCCCTCAAAAATCACATGTAATTTCACCCCCGAACGACGTGCAAATGAGACCTCCGCCAATAAAAATTAAACCCTTTTTCCCCACCTCTCTCGAAAACATCCCACAGATCCCCCCGTTGCAATTGGAACGAAAGTTGCTGGTCGCCTCGGAAGAAAGTTTCCAAAATTTTGAAATTCCAACAATCCGAATTGTTGAAATCGGTGTGGGTGCCATGGCTGAGCAAGAAATTTTTTTTACTGCCCTTGTTGGTGCCACGGTTCGACTCCAGGGGGGACCATTGTATGCAAATGGAGGCAAGACCCTTTTGTCCTTATGCCAACTGGATTGGGACCGAACGGAGCGACCGAAAGGAAACGTCCGTCACTTAATGAACAAATAAAATGCACCGAGAAAAACGGCTCTCTTTACGTAAATATTTTAATTTAATTTCGAAAGTCACGTTTTAATGCCCCAATCCAGACACCCTCCGCCGACCACTTGAGACCCTTTCCGTGACTTCTGCCGCGGCAATGGTCCTGCAGATGGTTGAAATTTTTGTCACCCGTCGCACACTGAGGCAGATTGCTGTTTTCGACGGTCAAAACATCTAGTGCTCGTGATACAAAAGATTTGGTGTGTTCTACAAATTATTTCGGCATAATTTCAATAACATTAAGAATCCTTCGACTTTGATCTAGTTTCCAAATTTTATCATGCAGTGATCGAATTCAATATCCTTGCAATAAAAGCTTTGAAGTTCGATTCTACACAGTTTCGAACATATGTCCTTATCAAATGATAGAAAGGATTTATATTTGGAACACTGAAAACAGGAAATATATTTTAGAACAAACTGCTGATTCCGGAGAGCCACGGTCAAACTTTCATATAAGTGTTATAAGCGGCTCTGTGTTGCTGAAAACCTATGAGCAAAGTGTTGATTTTTGTTGTCTCTTACCAGAGGAACAATCCCCTACTTAATTTTTATAATAGACCTCTTTTTACTGTTTATTGAACTTTAACAGGTAATAAAGGTACATCAAACCCATAAGACGTGAATTAGCAAAACCACGTTCTTCAAGACCTCGTCCACTCGCTGATATCAAACGAACTAATATTTTCAACAATAAGCTGCGATTTTCAAGGTGAAAAGTTTTTCACCAGGGTCTTCGACAATTTATTTTGGAATGATTAGATGCAAAAAAAATGAATTCTGTACAAAAAAAAAATGATTTTGAACAGAATTCATATACAAAAATCTTTTGCATTTAATCATTCCAAAATAAATCATCGAAGACACTAAACATCTAGAATGCATATCCAGAGTATTACAGGTTTTAGCCATCGAAAGCACCGATCCATACCAGCGTGCGTCGTCGATTTTTTTCGTTTTGGGTTCGCTTTTTCCTCGCTTCTCAAGTTTCCCGAACCACATTGGCAAGGGGTCCTGTTCTGCTTCGCGAGGGTGGTCTCTCCAACCGCTTCAAGTACACGAGTCAGAATTGGCAATAATCATAAATACAATTCTGGTTCGTTTTCGGTACTTCATTGCGGGGCCCCAATGTTGTTGATTCGTTTGGTTCTTGGAAAACGAAGTAGGAAAAAATATATGCAGAGAAGAAACAAATGACCGTGCGAAGAACATCGCTTTTAATTTTCCGCTGCTACAACGATCGTGCCATTTGGAATTTCCATAAATTTGTTCCAGTTAACGAATGGCGGTTTCATGAGTCTTATTGAAGGGGTCAAGCAAAGAAGTGGGTTTGACAGTGGCCGGGAATCTATGCATTGGATCAGGAAGTTGTTTTTTGGAGTATTTGAATTAGTACAAAGAGAACCTTCCATATTGTAGCTCAAAATGTTTCACAAACTTCGTGCGAAGACGAAAAGACTAAGACAGATGACGCACAGGCTTCTACTTTGGCGGAGAGGCCTGTGTCATCCGCAAACGAAGATTTTTGACATCCCTTGGGTAGCTCAGGTATGTTAGATGTGAAAATATTGAATAACATTGGTTTCAAAACGCTGCCATGAGGGACACCAGCTTTTACAAGAAGTCTTTCGGACTTGGAGTTCTGATAATTAACCTTAAGTGTACGATTTGACAGATAACTTAGGATTGTTATAGCAATATATTTTTGAAAACCATTTTTTTCACAATCAGGCCTTCATATCAAGCACTGTCAAATGTTTTTTTCTATGTTTAGAAGAGCAAGACCAGTAGATTTGTTGAAACAAATCTATTTGGTTACACGTAAAAGTTGATGAGTGGTCGAAGGTCTATGGCGGAATTCAAACTGGTCATTGGCAAAAATTCAATTTTCGTTGATGTGGACCATCATTCTGTTCAAAATGACCTTTACAAAAAGTTTACTGATGGAGGAAAGCAAACTAATTGGACGATAGCTAGAAGCTTCTACAGAATTGTTGTCTCTATTGGCACCGACGGCACTGAGTGGGGTTCTGATAATTTCCTCCAGGTTTCTGGAAATGTTCCCATGTCACACAGACATCGAACATAAGTTTAGCTTTTTCTAAAGCTTTAATATTATTTAGTTATTTTTTGTTAAAGTGAACTAAATAATATTCTTGAGAAAGCCCTTTCCGAACAATGTCAGATTGGGTTCTCTTTTTCATAATGATTACTTGGACTGGGGAAAATCCAACTAAATCATTTATTCCATTTTTGATCTCTTCAGGTGACTTATAGTCACTTGAGAAACCTTTCAATACAACTTTGAACAAACGTTCAGTTTTGTCGTCATAAGTAAAAAAAGTGTGTTACTTCTCTTCAAGATGTTTGAGAAGAAGTTCGCAATCAATAAGTGTACTCAGCAAGACGGGATATTTCTCCTTTCTTTGCTTCTTGGAAGGAAACCTTGATTTTTCTAATGGAGTTCGAGATCTCCTGCTTAAATCCAAACTCGGAACAACTGACCACGATACGCGGCACTCTTTGCTCCTTCACTTGAATCAAAGAGCCCGGAAAGAGATTGCTTCGATTTGGTGTTCGGGAAATTTGTCTCAAGAATCGAACTAATTTTTCATTTCGATGCAATTATCAACATTAACCATTTCACCTTTGTAAGAAAGTTCTCATTCCGGAGAAATGTCCTTTCTTCCATTCTTGCCACGTTTAGTGACAGTTTTCAATCCCACTTTTTTGGAAGGAAATTGTAAATTCAGCGATACACCCTTTCTTTTGTTCGTAGTTGTAACCATGTTTAGTGAATAAACGAGAGAAGAAGTGACCTTCTAAGAGGTTTTTCCCAAAATGGTGTCCAAGAAGGATTACCACCGCTTGCTTTCACTAACGGGTTCAACGAAAAATCGAAGGCACGAGTCCTAGCAAGGATCGTAAAGGGGTCAATAGTAGAAAAAATAGTACTGAAAAGTAGTATGCAACCGTCCATATGCCATCTCTTGCACCTGAAGTGCTTCAATTTCAGTCAGACAGCCACCAATTCAACCACCAACCTCGATAAGCACCACACTTATCAGACCAATATTTTCCCCTGAAATCGCCCGGCGCAGAGATTTGCATCTCGCGGGAACGAAACGGCTTTCCACTTCAGATTTACGATCCGCTGCTTCGGGGCCAAGTTCTGGCTAAATCCAAGACCGGTAAGGTCAACAACATCCAACCATCCAGTCAACGAAACACCAACGACAACGACGATGATGATACTGCCGAAAGCCCAAATCTCATCGTCTTAAACACGTAAACGAAAAAATGCAAAGCGCGCCTTCATCTGACACAGAAGCAACAACGAAACGACGACGTAACGGTTGGTTGTGGAGCGGTTCTAAGGGAAGCCACAGAAATACCCGCGCCGAATACGATACACAAATTTTCGCGGTAAATCGCTTTCTTCGTGCTTGCGAGAGAAAGCCTCCCCGGTCTCAAGCCCCGCGCACAGAGTTTACGTGGAAGAAAGTGCGTGTGTTGAATCCTTGCGGGCGGCTGTCTACGTGCCTGTCTGCCTCAGATATTGTCGCACCACGACTCCGCAACCCAAGACTGGTAAAAATGCAACCAACTCCTCGCGCGGTTTGAGTGTTTTAAAACAAAAACATAAAAAGTAACAAAGTTATTTTATAGCACCTCATCGCTCATCTTTCTTTCGGCGTTGGGTTGTTTTTTTTTCGGTGTCGGTCGAGGTTTTGCTGGAGTGTTGGGGCTCGACGAGAGGACCACTTTGTGGGTCTGCCGAGCGAGAGTCCTTGCGAAGCAAGTTTGTGTGGGAAAAAAGCTCTTTTCGTTTTGAAGAGAGGTAGATTATCGCATCGCTTGCGATTGCGATTTGAAGAAAGAGTCGGAAGCATGGGGATGGCCTCCGTGGTTCAGTCGAGTCGAGGCCCAGTATAAATTTATTTATGAAGTTATTTTTTGGGAACGAGCAGCCAAAGTTCATATGGCAGTGCCGGTTAAATCCTTTCTGATGTGACGCTGCGTTGGGAAGTGGAAATGATACGAGCGACTTGTGACAGGGTTATGCACAAATGGTTTCACAAAGAGCTTATTCGGTTGTTGAGTGAAGTTAAGTTTGGTAACATATAAAGTGCCTACTATTAAAATTGTGGAAATGATATGGTTTTTAAATGTGTATTTTAGATAGTTTCAGACTTAAGAGTCTACAAACTTGTCTCAGAAAATAAAACGCTTTTTAAACATTCTGAGAGAGCATTTATTCTTAATAAACCTTAATTAACCATAGGTCTCAAGAGCAATCCTCCAAAGAGTTTATCAGATATTTTTTTTAAATTCTCATCAATAATTGACCTCACACGTCAACATCTTAGTTTCAAAAAATTATCATCTTACACAACTAAAATTCTCAATAAGATTGCCACGGGTAATGCAATAAATATGCTTAACACTTCATCCTGAATGAGAACCCAAAAAAATTTTTTTTGCAGGAACCTTGGAGATTTCTTGGTGAATCTGTATAATTTTTTTTAATTCAATAACATTTAAATTTCAGCTATACCCTGCATACAAAAGTCAATCCAAACAGAAAATCACGTTTGAAGATATCAACATCTTGTAATTTAGTATTTTAGAGAAGGCATTTCATTCTAATGAAATACCCGAGCAACATCATCGCTAAACCTTATTAGTTTCGAGAAAGTCCAAGATTTTGTCTTTTAATTCTGTAAATATGATTGAAAGTGTGACACATTTTTGAGTCACGAGATTTAATACCCCAGTTCTTTTAAATCTAATGACTTAAATATATGCCGCGGGTGCAGTTTATTTTTCGAAAGTTTTCAAAACCAAAAATACTTGTGCTCTTCTGAATTCAGAACACCCTCAAAAGAAATACCTCAAAGTTAGAGCTAAAAATATTAAAATTTAGAGATGCTGTAAGTGTCTTGGAGGCACATTTTCAAGTTAAACAATATGACTGTTCGCTCTCGCTCCGCACTCGGCGTCATCATAGCAGGCTGTTTCTCATCCAAGTAACGAAGCGTGTGCAAAGCAGCCCATTCATCTAATGTTTCTTTTCCTGCATCGTCTACGCAAAGCAAACGGCCCAAAACGATTGTCGTGGCTAGAGTAGGCACCGTGAAGCTAAACTGTGGCGCGTTTTGAGGAAAGAAGAATAAATCATCACCGTGCTATATGAGGCGTAAGCGATTCTATGTATTTTTAGTGTGCTTATCGTATCCCTCACCGAGCAGGAGCACTGTCTCTCGGCGAGGAGCAATAATTCAGCGTGTTCTTTCTCATCGCCCGAAGTCCCCTCGGATTAAGTATAAAACACAACGTAGGGCCGGCGCATCCTGGACGAACCAATGACCTTCATTAAAGTCACCATTACTTCGTTATTTTTTTACCAATTTTAAAACTCCTAGCTCCATTGTCTTCGAAGTTAAATTTGTAAATATTTTGCAGAGAATCTAATTTGTTGAAGATCAATACTAGTCTTCGTTAAAAGTAGTTTTCTTATTTTTTTTCTTATTTTACTAAAAGAAATTGCCTTTGTTTGACTATAACTTCATGAACAAGAATGTTGCATGCTTTTGAAGCAAATTTAGTTGTTTTCAAACTGTATATACAATATATTTACCAAAAAATTGATTGACGCAGAAGTTCAACAAGAACTACCCAAAAACATGGCTTTTTGATGAAATACATTTGTTGAGCCTAAATTTTATTTTTTACTATAATACTGAAGTTTGTTAAGCATCTTGATATCAATACGAATTGAATAGTGCATATTTTCCAGTACATGCAGATGTTCTTGTAATAAAATTATTTAAAATTTATTCAAAGACCTTTTCAAATGTTTAACAAATGACACAACCAGTTTCAGCTTTAATGATAACGTTTAACTGGCAAACAGTTAAAAAAATGGTGTTTTGCGTGAAAAAAATAATGTTGTTTGGGCATTTTTGTTAAATAACTAAATTAAAACTATTTTTTTAGTTTTTGTCTTGTAAACAACTAAATTATCTTCAAAAGCATGTAAAAAGATTTGGAATCGGTTGAGTATTCATGAAGTTGTGGTCAAACAAAGATAAAATTTTAGGTAATAAATGGAAAAATTTCTAGAAAACTACTTTTATCTAAGACTAGTTGTAATTTTAGACAAATTTGATGTTCGAAAAACTTTTCATGAATTTAGTTTTAAAGAGAATGCCAAAATTTTCAAAATAGGTCAAAATATAACGAATTTAAATTAAATTTTGAGGTTTCGTTTTCATGTGATTTGATTTCAGAAGAGCACACGAATTTTTGGTTTTTAGAACTTTCGAAAAATAAACCGCACTGTAGGGTTTCGTTCTACTTCGTCGCAAGCGCTGTTATTCGTCGTATCATAGTAAAAATGTTTCATTACGGCGGATATTCCAACTTACCTTCAACATAGATTAATTTTCAAGTGTATTATTGTGAAAACTGTCATGGTTTGTACACTTGTACACCAGAAATGCAATAAAACTGCGTTAAATAACTTCAGTTCAATTATCCACTTTGCACTTTTTCACCGAAACCGCATGGTCGAACACGATTTGAGAGAAATGCTTAACGATCGACACCAGTCACATCACTTTATGATACAAGTTTCTTCCCGCCCCCTTGTGTGACATACTTCGCCAGGCACTTATTTTCACTATGGAAAACCTTCGTACTTCTTCACTGGATTTCATTCCAATCACACGCCGTAAAAGTTCTATAATTCACGAAATTTTATGAAAACAAAGTTCAATCCGTCGTACTGAGAAAAAAAACTTGTGCGCATCAATGTATGCGCGATCCTCGACGTAAAAATACGATTCCTTTGATTGTGTTGTTTTTGCTGCATTGTGAGCAAATGCCATAATTGTACGGTCAAAAGGAATTGTGTTATATTTGGGCTAAATTTTGATGTCGAACAATGAATTTTTATGGAAATTAGTATATTCCATCATGCTTAAGGAATGGAGGGAGATGCCCGTAGATCTGTTTATTCCAGTAAAACATTTTATTATAGCGTTGACATGTTGTGTTTTGACCACTCAATGTATCACAGAGAGCCGTAAGTTGTGAGACGAATCTGAAAACTGATTGCGACAGAATTGAAAACGATACGACGGATTGAGAATACGGCAAGATGCATTTTCTTTGCATTATATCCAAAAAGAGATCAAGATATATCAAAATGTAATTGTACAATGCTAAAGCCGTTTTGAGAAAGAATTGTTTGGCATCGGTTTGCATCAGCATAATTTACTGCAATACTGGGAAAATTGTAGTACTCACTGACCAATGCTTAATACGATGGATACTAGCACATCACCCTACTATTTATTCTCCTGCTTTTTAATGTTGCCCATTCTATTTTATCGTATAAAGCCACATAAAAAATGTCTGAAGCAAATTTGTTCATCTTGTCCAAATGTACAACTTTGCTGAAGAAATCAAAGCTATTCCTTCAACTTTTAAAGTTACTTCAACATTTTAAATTTGTCAAAAATTCACTTTAGTCAAACCGTTATTGCTTTCGAACTCGTGATTGCAAAAGTCGCTCGAAATTATGTGACAAAAATCATGTTATGCCTGACGTGCTTTGAAATTTTCATTAAAATCGGTATGTAAACAACTGAGATATAAGCCTCTAAAGATGACCATTTTGTATTGAAAATCGGAAAAGTTGCAAATGTTTCGTCCAATACTGTATGCCATTTGTTTTGCATTGAAATTTAGTGGTTTTCCCAAGTTAAATATATTCTTTGAACTTTGATAGAAAATCGTGCTTGAAGAGTTTCAGGACAAATCTGGGAATAAAAATGAACTTATTAGGAAGGTATTTTTATTCTATCTCTTACAAGTTTGACAGAGTTTGTTAAGATGCAGAGCTAAACACAATCTTCACACTGCAAAGGTGCATGCAATAAGCACATATGTAATTATTAAAAGGAATAGTAAAAGGACGTCCCGGTGCCAGTGCACACTGAAAATCATAGCTATTTCAGTCGATATTTTAGTCGATGCTGAATGCATTTTTTTTTAATTTTAGGTCCGGTATCGTTTGTCTCCAAGTAATTACATGCTTCTTCTAACTTAGTAATGCTAAACTTGTTGTTGGGTTATGAATTCTGGCACCATAATGCCTTGGGCACTTGAACCTACTAAAAAATGAGTGAGCAAAACAAAAAAAAAAAAAAACAACTGTTTGCGATATATTTTTCTACAACAGTGGTTCCCAATCTTTTTGAAGCTGTGGTCCGGTCTTCAGAAAAAAAAAATTGCGGACAACCAACAAGCTTTTGAGATCAATTTTTATGCAAATTCTCAGATATGTTCAATCACGTCACAATTTTTAGCTACAGGCCACCAAAGTTGTATAAAACACTGTTTTCATTAATGTTTACATGAAATTTAAAGTATGATTTATCAAACTGGGTTGTGATTTATTCCACCATGCATGCAATATGACTTCAACTTTCATTTCAGATATGATTTGTTTGTAATTACACGATTAAATTTTGATTAAATCGATTTTTTAACATGCTTAATGTTTAAGCATCGAAAGTATTATGAACTTTGTTGATAATAATTATTATACACATGAAATTTGAGTTATGTGACAAATTAAGCCAATAAATTGACATACAAGCTGGAAAACTTGCATGCAAGTTGTCTGAAATAGTCAAATAATGCATATTCAACAGTCAATATCTCAAAAACTAGACGTGCTATGATATTTTTTAAAACAATATTCAGCAACCCTTAATTTAGTCAATAGCGGTATTTTTTTGCTCGAGACAAAAACGTGTTCCTCAGTGTAATGAAGAGATTCTTATAATGCTTTAAGTAGTGCTGTAATTTGTAAGCAATACACAATGGTGCGAATCGACATGTAAGCCGTAAAAAAGTATTTTATCTTTGTTTCTTGTTGCTTGTAACTCACAAGATTTCAAATTTATCGGCACTGCCCAGCAAAAAGCGCGAAATGAAAAAAAAAATGTTTTTTTTTTCGCTGTTGATTGAATATGCTCAGCAAGAGAAACGACAAACAGCGCCTAAAAGTTGACTTTGAGGACTTACCAAACATTTCATATTCGATTTTCAACTCGTGAAACTGTAAGTCAAATATAAATTGAAAATGTATAAAAATGCAGAAAAAAGTGGTGGAAATTCTCCAAACTAATAATTGGGTTCAGATGTAAAACATCCTTTATCCTTATTGGAGGCTAATAAATGGCTAGGGATTCTAACAAATAAATAATTAGAAAACCATTGTACATGAAATTGGATAATCGATAAATTTGGAAATGTACGAAATTTTCAGAAAAGAGAAGGACGGGAGGACAGATGTTAAAAGAGGAGGATATGTCCTCTTAAATGATCTGGTAAGTCTATATGCGGCACATTTAGTACAGCAAAATATGAGCACAGTAGCTTTAAAAAACGCGCAGCTATTCAGCAAGACCAAGCTGAGGGTCGTGGGTTCGAATCCCACCGGTCGAGGATCTTTTCGGGTTGGAAATTGTCTCAACTTCCCAGGGCATAGACTAGAGTATCTTCGTACCTGCCACACGATATACGCATGCAAAAATGGTCATTGGCACAGTAAGCTCTCAGTTAATAACTGAGGAAGTGTTCATAAGAACATAAGCTGAGAAGCAGGCTCTGTCCCAGTGAGGACGTAATGCCAGAAAGAAGAAGAAGAAGCTTTAAAAAATCGCCTGCCTAAGTAAATTAAAAGTGTCATGAATAAGTCATAAAATATGTATAGCAGTTCATAGAAAATTGTCTCGAGTTTCACAAAGTTAGCACAAGAATCAGAAATCAAAAATCTTGCACCAGCATCATGTGCGACTTTATATTTGGTTTCATTTTTGCAATTTATCGGCCGTAGGATGAATTTGTTAAAAACCCTAACAACAAATCATTGAATATCTTGTCAGATACCAGTCAAGTAACTAAGCATAAATCTGTCAATGATCACTAGTACAAATATTAGCGAAAATAGCACTAAAAATCTTTGACATAAAGGGCTAGCAGTCCACGGACCACCGCTTGGGAAACCCTGTGCTAGGTGTTCATTGAGACATCATCGTAACATATATAAAGTAACTGAGCTAGAATTTCTTCAAGAGTTTAAGTAGCTTATGTACAAGTAATATCGCCAGAATTTTTCAGAATGTTAAATTACAAATGAGTTCCTCATGTTATACTGCTTAAGTTCCCTTTAAGAATTCTATTGCAATTTCCAATTTTTTATAGTTTTTCCAAAAATCTCAATGCGTTTTTCTACGGATTACTCCTGCAATCTTTCCAGAGCTACTACTGCTATGCAAGGTATTTCTCCAGGAATCTTGTAGAAGAAAAAAAAATCATTACTAATCGTTTGTAGTTGATGTACTTACATCAATTTCTTAAGCTAACTTTCTGGAAACTCTGGAAAATATTCCTTTAGATGCTTAAGCTCTACAAGCTTCTCAAAAGTAATTCTTCCAGATACATATAAAAGTTTTTCCCAAAATAATGTTCAAACCAAACTAATATAAAGAAATATTCTGTTCCCACACTGCCAAACCCATATTTCGCACTCAAAGAAACACAATTTCCATTTCGAACATCCCGTGATACAAAAAACATCATTAAACTTATATCCCCGCCAACAAGAAGAACAAAGAACTATCCGAGACTGCAGTTTCCGCCTCCCCACATCCTTCCAAAATTGACTGCGCAACCATCATTGTCCCGAGGGTATTAATTTTGGTTTTATTTGAGTTGAAAAACATATTTTCCTGCTTTGGTGCTGCGCCGTTGTTACTGCTTCGCTCTGCACTCCAGTCGAAAATGTCATTTTCGGTTGGACCCCACCCGACGAGCTCCATTTTCCATCTGCAGATCCTTTGCGGGTCGATGCATGCTGCTACAGACAGTTATAAAATCTGCTTCTCCGGAAAAGATCGGTGAGCCAAGTTTGGCACCTCGGCAGTCTTGGAGTGCTTGGGATTTTACATCCGGTTTATTGGAAAAAATTGCACCCGTATTCGGAACGGCTGAACAGCACTTCCTGTGTAAACTTGAGTTTCAGTTTTCTGGGTGGAAAAACCCTAGAAAGACGCAAGGGTAGTCGTAATAAATTTACCACTCCCACGTGTCCCTTGGTTCATAGCTTTTGGTCTGTAAGTCTGGAATCCTGTTTCGATGGCTGGGTAGATATTGCGAGGTGGTAAAGTATTTGAAAACAACCAGGAACATTAAACTCACTCGGAGTTTTTTCCTTCTCTAGATCAACAGACCAAGCAGTAGAAGCAGGAAAAAAGTTACAACCAACAGTGAGTTTTCCATCGTAAACGAACGTAATTAGAGTAGTTTTTAATTGACATTTTACGAGTCGGGATAGCAAAGTTGGATAAACTGAACCACCACCGCTGGACTGCAGTAATCTGACGAAGTGACGTAAGCTCCGTTCCAAGTTTTAGCTTATTTTGCCTCGTTAATGATCCAACAAGACAAATTCTCACAACTTCTGAATGGTTTGGGTTTTATAAACAAAAATTGAAATGGCGTTTACGGCACTCTTCCAGATAACGGCAGTGCAACAGTCAACCCAACGTCGATGGTAGTCTGCCTTTTTTGGGCGCAAAATTCGGTTCGCTTCCAGTCGTTTGGTAGGAATTTTAATGTGTCTCTCTGTTTGACCTGTAGGTTGATGACATTTGGCCCTGGTTCAGCCCCGGCAAGCCAGTCAGTCAGTCAGTCAGTCAAAGTCTGTGTATGGGAAGCGAAAACGACGGCCAATGTTCGACATATCAACATGTGCATGTTCTTATCGATGTTTGATTTCTATAAATTCCCCAGCAATAACCATAAGCAGTTGTGTAGTGGCAATAACGGAGGCAATAATCGTAACATTTTGTATCGACGACGCTGTGTGGGGATTGTGTTTTTGACATCGAGAAGACGACTGTTTACAAACGATTGGGTCTAGTAGGGGATAGTGCTGGAAGTGCAGTTCTATCGACACTTAAATAGTACCTATGAGTGGTCGTAGAAATAAATATTGAAAAGAATTAGTACTAAGCACTTTTGAGACGAGAATTCGAAACTACACTTTTTTATATTAAATTTAGGGAAGGGATTATTAGAGTATGTTTAAAACTACAAATTGATCTTTAATACTTCACTTTTTGCAAAGCAATAAAATACTAAAATCACTGTAAGGCGAGCAAATACCTTTAAACTCTAATATGTGTTGCTTATCTTGACAGATAGGCCTATTTCGTCTGCGACTTACAGCCTTCTTCAGAAAAAAATTTCAAATATAAGCATTTTTTAACATATTTTCATCAAATTTTCAAACCACCACAAAAAAAAGCCTCACATGGCCACACTTTTCTTTCTTCGGGACAATGAAACTTATGTTCTTGACTAGTCGTATACAAAAAATTAGCTGCCGCCATCTGCCGCTTCATGAGTTATCCTGGATTTTGTAAAACAATATTTTTAGACTGTTTTTACCAAAAACATAATTAAATCTGAAAATTTTGCTAATAAAGATGGAGGAAAGTAAACTGATTGGCCGATAGCTAGAAGCTTCTGCAGGATTTTTGTCGGGTTTCAAAATTGGTACAACCTTGACTTTTTTCCATTTGTCAGGTAAACATACCAACTAAAAACATTTGTTAAATATATCAACTACCTTCGTTGATCTATTTTTTGCTATTTTAAATTTAAGCTTCGAATTGATTTAGAGATCCTAGAACTTCAAGCGAGTATAAGCACGAATTAGGCTCACCATGATTGGATAAGTGTTGTTAAAAAGGAAACAGTGATTTGAACTCTCAGGTTGCTTGACGATACTATAATCCTGAAAGGGTTAAAGATTCTGTCTCACATTCAATGCTCAAACCTCCCACAATTCACAAAACAGCCAATTTCCACCAAATCACGAATGCACTGGAGGTAAATGGCACATATGAATCACCATTTTCACCACATCAAAAGAAAAGTGGTGGCAAACAGAGGATGCGCAATTCGCAGAATGAAGAAAAAACTTTAACGTATGCAAAATGTCAACAGTCAAGCATCCCGCACATTTTTCGCACTTGAAAACTCCACTGAACCGATCAGCCGCCTCGAGAACGACCTCCCGACAAAGAACGACGTCGACGACGACGACGACGTAACCATCGCTCTCAAGAGCAAACGCCAAAATCCTGCTGAAATATTCATACAATATTCATACCTTGCCGCGCCGGGCTACGTCAGCTACGTTTTCGTCAGACATCATCGCATATACATCGCGACGCTTCGTTGGTCCTACCCGACAAAACCACTCACCATCACCACCTTCCCCGGGAAAAAGGGGAAATAAAAATTTATTTTATTTGCACACCATGTACAATACTTCATAAAAGATGAGGATTGCAATTTTCCCGCCACGTCCTGTAAAAACCGTCTCTTTCTCACAAACCGAGTGGATCAGGTGATGCTGGAAAGCTGCTGCATTCTTACGGGGTGTCATTGAAATCCAAACAGACCGAGACGCGAGAGACTTATGTCCCGGTCGTCTTCGTCGTAGTCGTAATACTTAACCCGAAACCCGATGTGAATGAGGCCAGTGATAAACACGTGTGAGATTGGCCACCTAGAGTGAGATCGGGTCTATCTGGTGAGATTATGACTCTAGAAAAAATCACGATTGGAATAACAATTGAGTTGCGAATGCTTCAAAAGTGAATCGCGAACACCAAGTAGAGAGTGAATCAAAAATAAATCGCGAATGAGCCAAAAGTGAAGCGAAAGTGAGAAAAGTCGTTAATGAATCGAGATTGAGCCAAAAATGAGCGAGAACAAGACGAGAGTAAACTGACAGTCTGTTAAACAATCGAGGTTGAGTATTTTCGGTGCGAAAGAGAGCGAGAGCAATGCCCCGAAAATGAGTTGAGAATGAGTAATGAGTAAAGCAAGAGTGAGGATCAATCGATAACGAATCGAGATGGATTCAAAAGCAAGCGAGAACAAGGCGTGATTAAGTCGAGAGTGAGTCATGAACGGCTGATGAATCGGAATTAAGTCGCAAGTGAGTGAGAACAAAGCGTGAGTATGTCGAAAGTCAAGGACATGACACGAGAGAGTCTAGTGTGAGTTGAGAATGGAGTGTAAGTAGGTCCTGCTTTACAAAATGCTCCTGTTCCAGCATAGTCCATATTTCATGCCCGTAGAGGACTACCAGTTTTACAGGCGTTTCATCTTTCAGCTGTTGTTTAATTCTCGTTTCCTGCGCTTGTAGCACTGTTCCAATGTTCATCGAAGTACTGTTTCCACCTTTCAATCACCATACACCATCCTGCATATCTCGACTTGTGACGTGAAGCATTTAAAGATAATGTGTTGAATTTGGACATGTCAAAGGCTCTGGATAGTATTTTACTGATTTCAGTACTACTCATTTAGATCAAGACAAACAATCTGCTCATTTTTTTTTCATTTTCTGCCAGCTGTCTAATTAGAACTTCTTATCTAGTCGCAAACCTCACCATACCATACACTTAATAAAGCTTGTTTAGTTATGGCAGCCAAGCGTACATTGGGTTCATTAACGCTTGCATGCAAGCGTTCCGGAGCACCCTGCGTCTACACGAGAAAACAAAGGAAGTGCATCGTCTCGTAGGAAATTTGGCAGCAAAGTCGGTTCTCTAATCACTTTTGCTTGTGATGCGATGTCGAAAGAAATAAACATTCATTGAAATTTTCTAAAATTAGACATCATAAGCCATCTTCTCAGAGTTCCTAGCATCCTCTAGGATTGAATTGCTGCAAGCAAAGCATCCGAAGGAATCAGAAAGCTCTACCCATCGTTCACCAGAACACGATTGCAGGAAAATTCCAAACAAAAGAAGATTAAATTTATCATTTTCCTGGATGGGGAAAGCGTCGAACCATTGGATGGGAGTGGAAATACGAGCGGATCCTCGTAGTAATCACCTTCCATTCTCGGCACTAAAGCTGTCATTCCGACGGACGAGAGTTCTGACTCAAGAGTCGTTTATTAAAATGCGATAACAAACTACTAAAGTGTAGTGGTAGGTAGGTACTTGTTGTTTCGTTGGTTGATATGAACTTTTTCCCGCCTGCCACCCACTGATTTGGAGTGGAGTGTCTGCTCTCGAACGAACTACACTAAAGCTGTCTGACTCCTGGTGGCTTAGGACAACAATATCCGAAACAAGGAACCAAGGCAGACGGCGTAAGAGCAAGAGTTAGGCGTCCTTTCCACCAACCTCGAATTACCTACCAGCTTTGAGGGGTTTGAGAAAGTTAGCGCCCTACCGGGAGTATTTAGTGTGCGATATTCTTTTCTCGCCGGTGAAGCTGCCGAAGTCGAAAGCGTTCTTGGTGCGAAGATGAGTTGCCAGGCAAAGTTCGCTAAACGGTGAAGATTTAAATATTTATGGGACTTTTAGCCTTAGTTTTGGTGGTTTGAATCTGATCCAGAATTATGAAAATATGCGCTCGAGAATGGTTCACGGGGGTTTTACTCACGGTTATGGGAAGTTAGTGTTGAAACGAACCTGAAAATGGAAGAATGAAACATTCAGTTAGATATCGATTACATACAGACTATAAGGGAAGTGGTTTTAGTATCACTAACGGTACTGAACTGAAACTGAACTGAAACTGAACTGAAACTGAACTGAAACTGAGCTGAAACTGAACTGAAACTGAACTGAAACTGAACTGAAACTGAACTGAAACTGAACTGAAACTGAACTGAAACTGAACTGAAACTGAACTGAAACTGAACTGAAACTGAACTGAAACTGAACTGAAACTGAACTGAACTGAACTGAAACTGAACTGAAACTGAACTGAAACTGAACTGAAACTGAACTGAAACTGAACTGAAACTGAACTGAAACTGAACTGAACTGAACTGAACTGAAACTGAACTGAAACTGAACTGAAACTGAACTGAAACTGAACTGAAACTGAACTGAAACTGAACTGAAACTGAACTGAAACTGAACTGAAACTGAACTGAAACTGAACTGAAACTGAACTGAAACTGAACTGAAACTGAACTGAAACTGAACTGAAACTGAACTGAAACTGAACTGAAACTGAACTGAACTGAAACTGAACTGAAACTGAACTGAAACTGAACTGAAACTGAACTGAAACTGAACTGAAACTGAACTGAAACTGAACTGAAACTGAACTGAAACTGAACTGAAACTGAACTGAAACTGAACTGAAACTGAACTGAAACTGAACTGAAACTGAACTGAAACTGAACTGAAACTGAACTGAAACTGAACTGAAACTGAACTGAAACTGAACTGAAACTGAACTGAAACTGAACTGAAACTGAACTGAAACTGAACTGAAACTGAACTGAAACTGAACTGAAACTGAACTGAAACTGAACTGAAACTGAACTGAAACTGAAACTGAAACTGACTGAAACTGAACTGAAACTGAAACTGAACTGAAACTGAACTGAAACTGAACTGAAACTGAACTGAAACTGAACTGAAACTGAACTGAAACTGAACTGAAACTGAACTGAAACTGAACTGAAACTGAACTGAAACTGAACTGAAACTGAACTGAAACTGAACTGAAACTGAACTGAAACTGAACTGAAACTGAACTGAAACTGAACTGAAACTGAACTGAAACTGAACTGAAACTGAACTGAAACTGAACTGAAACTGAACTGAACTGAAACTGAACTGAAACTGAACTGAAACTGAACTGAAACTGAACTGAAACTGAACTGAAACTGAACTGAAACTGAACTGAAAACTGAACTGAAACTGAAACTGAAACTGAACTGAAACTGAACTGAACTGAACTGAAACTGAAGAATGAAACTGAACTGAAACTGAACTGAAACTGAACTGAAACTGAACTGAAACTGAACTGAAACTGAACTGAAACTGAACTGAAACTGAACTGAAACTGAACTGAACTGAACTGAAACTGAACTGAAACTGAACTGAAACTGAACTGAAACTGAACTGAAACTGAACTGAAACTGAACTGAAACTGAACTGAAACTGAACTGAAACTGAACTGAAACTGAACTGAAACTGAACTGAAACTGAACTGAAACTGAACTGAAACTGAACTGAAACTGAACTGAAACTGAACTGAAACTGAAACTGAACTGAAACTGAACTAAAACTACATCGATGTTCCAGAACATTTTGGATGATCTAGTAAAAATCTTGTGCGACATTATTGCTTTCATATTGCTGAATACATCTCATCAGAAAAAACTCAAATCTGATATAAGACGTTCCAGAATGACGCTGCCAATCTAGAATTATCACACCCAAGCTATACGAATATCAAGTAATTATATTTCTTTACCGTAACAATAAAATTTCATCACATATTTGCATTTCCCATTGCGTTCAAAGTCCTGTGGTAGGTGTTAATGAAGTGCAGCATTTTCACACCAAAACATTTGCATTTCTTCCATTTATAAACATTACTCAATCATCGCTCTTTTCTACCGTCTTATTCCACCAGCCGACAACTCTTCGTGGATGCATCCCCTTTATCCTGGCAAAGTATTGCTCCTCCGCTTCCACGCTGTAGTCCTTTGGTAGTTTTCCGACCTTTCATGGAACCACAACAACCTGACACGGACGAACGTGTCGACAAATTGCATTTAACCAACCGCCCTTAGTAACGACCTCCTCACCACCCCCTCCGCAAATCCGCCCCAACACTGACAGCAAGCAATTCCCAGCGGAGTACTCTCCTTCAGTGACAATTGCCAACAGGGAAACGAAAAGAGAAAAAAAAACCTGTCAAATACCATCATTTAAATTCATAACGAAGCATTGGTCGTCTTTCTCCGGGGGATCCATCCTCCGAATTGTCACCTCGCCTCAAAACTACAGCACCCGTACACTATAAAATCCACTAGCTGCTGGAATGTTACTGTAGAGGAGGGGGTAGGCGACAATCCGCAAGTACAATCGCACACTTTGCTCCACTAATGCCGTCATTTGAATGCACATTTCGCTAGAGCTGGCAATGGCGCATTGTGTTGGTTGAGGCTGCGGAGAGTGACAAACGAATCCTATCAAATTAAATGAACATTAAAATTGTGTCTTGCGACTCGTCATCAGACGTCTTATGATTCCTCAGAAATTCCTACACGAGAGTCGATCTGATCCGGTCAGGACTCGTTCATGCTTTCCGATTTTTCGGTTTTTGCAGCGAGGCATTATAAGCTTAACTGACGATCCTGGTGATTTTTAAGCTGGCTTTCGCCCAATTTCGTTCGGTCGATTTTTGCTTCCCTCTCGGTGGCGAAAGTTTCCTTCCTTCAGGGTTGGTAGCAGCTTACTTTTATGGACGAATAAAATTGATATTAGTATCGTCGTTTGGGAGTCGGTGGCGATGTCGTCTGAAAAGCTACTGGGTGTTAATCGGGAGGGCGGAGTGCGGGTCTCTCTCGGGGGGAAAGCTTCCGTAGAAATTTGTGGCGGAGTATTTTAAGGGGTTGTTGCCGTTGCGACAATTTGGATTTTTTTTTTTGCGTTGAGGGTGGATTAGTAGCCGTTTTAGATGCAATCGAGTGCCTTAAGTGGAGAGTTATGAGGATAGTTGTGTTCTTTAATTGGAATAAGCTGGGCGTGTCGCTGAAGCTCGTTGTGATTGTATGGAAAGGAAAAATTGTCAATGGTAGGAGCGTCAGTTACTTTGGAATAAAATTCTTTAGTCAATTTAAGAAATATTTGATCCAAAAACAAATTATTTTCTGCTATTTGTCGCATCTATTATCCCCGGAGTTTTTAGTACTTCCCCCACATCTTACTGACAGAATTCAGACAGGAGCTCATACTACTTAATTCTTCTTTTTCTGGGCATAACATCCTCACTTGAACAGAGCCTGCTTCTCAGATTAGTGTTCAATGTGCACTTCCACAGTTATGAACTGAGAGCTCTCTTTGCCTCTCTTTGTCACGCTTTTTCCAATACTCAATACATGCACTGTCATACTTTCATAGACCCCCCCCCCTCCTCCAATTGATGGACGTAATTTTTGAATAACCCCTTAGAACATTCTAAAAGTTTATTGAATTAAGTAAAAGAATTTCAACAGAGTAGCAGAAATGTATTTCAAAAGCTCAGTCAACTTTTTTTCAATGACACTTTTTTAAAGAATCTGTCAGAAAATTTTGCTTCAAAAGTCCCTATAGAATTTTACAAAAAATTCTAATAAGTATTATAACATCATCTACCATCAAACATTTTATCTTGATTACCCTCTAGATTTTTTCAAGTAATATCTGCAAAATTTGCTAAAATTTCAGCATTTTTTTGTACTGTGATTTAACCAGATGTTTTCCTATAAATTGTTCAAGAATTCTTTAGACGATAATTGCAAATGTTCAAATTGATATTATTCTTAGCATACTTCTTTGAATTCTTCTAGGTAGGGGAAGGGGTGGTAAAATGAACATCTTAAGGAAATCATCTTGTTTCTGATAGCAAAACGAGAAATTTGTATAGTTCTATCGCACAACATCAAAAATAGGAATGTAATCTATAGCAGCGACATGGATTCAGACTAAAATAGCTAAATTTTTACATGTTTTCATCGCTATCAAAAAGCGATGCAAATGTTCATTTTACCTGCACTATGTGGGTAAAATGAACAGCGGTTGGTGGTAAAACGAACACCATGCAAAAAACGTGAGCAAAACAAATATTTCTGAAAATTTCCATTGCCCCTCCGAAAATAAATCCATTAATGATTGTAACCCATTCAAAAAATATTCTAAGAGTATCAGATTTTACATCATATAATAACAATATTCACCTTACTGAAAAACCTCAAGTCTCCCGAGCTAAAAGTTACGTCAGTTCTAATTTTCAAACGTGGTTTTCTAAAATCTTAGTTTTCGTTGATACTTTTACTTCAATTGACCTACGTATCAACTCGAACACTCAGATTTATGCTCTAAATCGTCCGTGCGTGATAAAAATTCATCGAAATTTGTTTTTTCTCGGTAAAATGCACGGTGTTCATTTTACCACCCCTGTTCATTTTACCACCACTTTCCCTATTTTTCTTCTTCAGTTACTATAGAAAATTATACAATGCCTTTCATGATCCTTTTGAAATTCATCTCTGTTTAAGCAATTGTTTTTTTTTTCGCAAAATGTTGCTCCAGAAATTACTCCTAACGGGAATCCTGGCTATTCTCTTGTATGTATGTTTATTTTTCCGGCAGGATATATTTTGAGTTTCAAATAACAAACCTTTCAAAATAAAAATTGAAGGAATATGAATGTTCAGTGAATGTACTGAAAGACATATATCTTTTTTTAGTGCAAAGCTTCTCATTATTAGCTTGACATAAATCTACTTTGAAAGGGTACGTAACAAGCTATACGCTTTTTTCACAATGGTGCGACGGTGCACACCCCTATTGGGGCTCCTAAATTCTTGGATCTTGTTAAATGCCTGGAGAAATCTCTAGATGAATACTTTGAGAAATTCCTGGAGGTTCATTTTGAAGAAATCCTGAAAACATTCCTTGAAATATTCCTCTATCTTCGAAAGGAAAATTTCAGAAACTCTTAGACATTGATGAATCGCTTAAAAAATTCATAATATATGAAATTTGGGAGCTCTTGGAACTATCTATTCCTTTGAATTCTTTAAGACATCTCTGGTCTCTTTAAGGCATTTCTGAAGCAATTTCGTATTTTTTCAAAATCCTTATGTTGTTTTATAGAAGAACGCCTGAAGGAAATAGAGTTGTTGAAATCGAAAGATGGTTATCAAATGCACAACTGGTCAAATTCCCGAAGAAATCTATAGAAGAATACTTGCAGAAGTCCTTGAAAAAACTCCTGATTTAACTGCTGTTCAAATCCCTGGATAAATTCCTGAGGAAATCCCATAAAAATGCCATAGCCAACTCTGGAGAAATCCATAATTGCATAATTGGAAAAAAATCCTGGAATGATCTGTGGGCAAATACTAGATATACTGGATGTTTATTTAGAAGAACTAATGATTGAGTTCCTGTAGCTAATCCTTGAGAATCTGAATATCTGAAGAACTACATTATAAAATCCAAGAGAGATCTCTGAAAACATTTTGGAAGAGAACCTGTAAAAATTCAATGAGTCAGTTCTGATGGAGTTCCTGGGGAATCCTGTGACAAACATGCTTGGGGTCATGCCTTGAAAAATACTTGGAAAAAACCTCCGAAGTATGACCAAATCAGTTTCTAAAGGAATGGGAGGAAATCTGGGGGCCTAGATAGCCGTAGCGGTAAACGCGCAGCTATTCCGCATGACCATGCTGAGGGTCGTGGGTTCGAATCCCGCTGGTCGAGGATTTTTTTGTAAAGGAAATTTTCTCGACTCTCAGGGCATAGAGTATAGTATCTTCGAACCTGCCACACGATATACACATGAAAAAATGGTCAATCGGCAAAGAAAGCTCTCAGTTAATAACTGTGGAAGTGCTCATAAGAACACTAATCTGAGAAGCATGCTTTGTCCCAGTTGGGACGTAACGCCAGAAAGAAGAAGAAGGGAGGAAATCTTGTGGAAATTCGTAGTGTAATTTAACAATCCATTCATCTGAAGATCCTAGAAAATAGAAAAAAAACTTTGAGGAACCAGTTTGAATACTTGGAGAAGCTCATTGGGGAATCACTAGAGCTTTCCATGGAAAGTCCCTGGACGAATTGTTAAGGTAATTTATCAAGAAATCCAGGAGAAGTGAACGAAGAAAAATCGATGAAACTCATAGAGAAATCCCTTGATAAATTTCAGAAGTCAGTCCAGAGAAATTCGTGAAATAATTCTTAATGGGGGTTCTGGAATGATTCCTCAGGAAAATTATTGGAAGAATAAGCTTACAATTTCTTCAAGCAACCCAATAAATTCCTGTAAAACTCCCTGCGCGAATTCATGAACATGAATACCCGGTAGATCTGAAGAAAACCTGGAGAAGTTTCACTAGGTATTCTTGGGGGAATCCCTGATTGGATCCTTAGAGAAAACTGTTGGTGAAAGGATACTCTTGAGAGTTCGTCGAGGAATGGTGGAAACATATTGAGGAACACCTAATTATAGCACAGCCTTCCATACCGATACACCTGGAGATCAACACAGCAGACAGAATGACAAATCGACCACGTTCTGATTGATGGACGGCACTTCTCCGACATTATCGACCTCAGGACCATTCGTGGCTCTAGCTTTGACTTTGACCACTATCTGGTGATGGTTAAATTGCGCCCAAAACTCTCCGTTGTTAACAACGTACGGTACCGTCGACCGCCCCGGTATGATCTAGAGCGGCTTAAGCAACCGGATGTCGCAGCGGCATACGCGCAGCACCTCGAGGTCCCTCTTGAGGTCTGCCGGAGAACAGTGAAAGCAGCCATCAACGATGCAGCTGAGAGCATCGTCGGCTACGTGGGACGGAGTCGACAGAACGATTGATTCGACGAGGAATGTAGGCAGATTCTGGAGGAGAAGAATGCAGCGCGGTCGGTCTTACGACAGCAACCCGGCAGAACGTGGAACCTTATAGACGGAAACGGCAACAGTAGACTGTCTCTTTCGCCGCATGCAGGATACGGAGTGCGAGGAGATTGAATAGCTGTGCTTGTCTCAAGAAACGCTTAAGTTCTTTCAGAAGCTCAACACATCCCTCAACGGCTTCGTGCCGCGAGCCGAAATGTGCAGGGATAAGGATGGGAGCATCTTGACGGACGAGCGTGAGGTGATCGAAAGGTCGAAGCAGCACTATGACGAACACCTGAATGGCGCTGAGAGCACCGGCAATGAAGGTCGAGACAACGGATGAATGCCTTCGTCATTACTGCGGACGATGAAAAACAACGAGCCCCCACGTTGAGGGAGGTTAAGGAAGTCATTCAACAGCTCAAGTAGAATCAAGCTGCTGACCATGATGGTATCGGAGCCGAACCCATAAAGGTGGGCCCGGAGAGGCTGGCCATTTGCCTGCATCGGCTGATAGACACAATCTGGGAAGCAGAACAGCTACCGGATGAGTGGAAGGAAGAGGTAATATGCCCAATCTACAAGATGAGCGACAAGTTAGGTTGTAAGAACTTTCGAGCGATTACTGTTCTACATGCGGCCTACAAAGTGTAATCCTAGATCATCTTCCGTCGTCTGTCACCTGTAGTAAACGAGTTCGTGGGAAATTCATGGACGGCCGATGGACAAGGGACCACATCTTTACTGTACGGCAAATTCTCCAAAAATGTTGTGAATACCAGGTCCCAACACATCACCTTTTCATCGATTCCAAAGCGGCATACGATAGTATCGACCGCGATGAGAACAGCTTTCCCGGGAAGCTCACGAGACTGATAAGCGCGACGATTTTTACGATATCCAGCCAATTTGTTTGCTTCGCGAATAATATAGACATTGTCGGCCGAACATTTGAAAAGATTACAGATTTATACACCCGCCTGAAACGCGTGGCAGCAAAAGTTGAACTGGTGGTGAATACGATCAATACAAAGTACAAACTAGTAGGTGAAGCCGAACGCGACAGGGCTCGTCTAGGTAGCAGAGTGTTACGATAGACGCGGATACTTTTGAGGTGGTCGACGAGTTCGCTTACCTTGGATCTTTGCTGATGGCTGACAATAACGTTAGCCATGAAATAAGAAGGCGCATCATCAGTGAAAGTCGGGCCTACTATGGCCTCCACAAGAAGCTGTGGTCAAAAAAGATACACACCCGCATCCATGTACAAAACGCTCATAAGGCCGGTATTCTACGGGCATGAAACGTTGGCGATGCTCGAGAAGGACCTGCAAGCACTTGGAGTCTTCTAACGTCGGGTTCTTAGGACGATCTTTTGCGTTGTGCAGGAAAACGGTGTGTGGCGCGGAAGGATGACACACCAATTCTACGGCGAACCCAGTATCCTGAAGGTGGCCAAAACTGGAAGGATACAATGGGCCGAGCATGGTACAAGAATGCCGAACAGCAACCCTACAAATATGGTGTTTACTTCGGATCCGGCTGGTACAAGAAGGCATGGAGCGCAGCAAGCTAGGTGGGTGGATAAAGTGTGCTTCGACTTGGCGAGTCTGGGGCAGAACCGTGGATAGAGAGATGCGGCCACGAACCGAATATTGTGGCGTGAAATTGTTAATTCAGTGACAGCTAAATAAATAAATGAATATGTTGACAAAATCTTCGAAATAATGCTTGGAAAATTGCATGCAAATTTGCTATAGAAATTCCTCGAAAAACCTCTTCAGTAGTTCCTAGTATCAACCAGAGCCGTATTCTCAATGTTTAAAGGTACTATTAGAAATCTTCTCTTTAAACCTCCAATAGCTATCCCGAAGAACGCTTTTTTCCGTTGGAAAGGTGAATAATCATTCCTTGACCTTTCCACAATCGAATGCTAAATCAACTAACACACCCACAGATTACGCGCACTTAAGGGGCTTATAATTCGCTTCCATTGTGTTCCGCTGAACTAATCAACCGAAACCCTCCCCCTACGTAAAACCAAAAATCAATTCCGGATACTGATACTGCTGCACCTTGCCCAGCGTAACGGTAGAGAAGTATCGAATATCATAACCCCCTCCAAGTGCAGTTGCAAATCGGAAAGTGACGTGTTCTCTGCATCTTCGTCGTCATCAGAATCCTTTGTGTTGTGTGGTTGGTGAACACCTTTTACCTTTGGCGACGTTTGCAGAATAAACTAATATCCCTTGGTGAGCGTTAGGACGTACGTGGCACGTGTGGTTGTGCTTCTTTTCCCCGAATGTCAGGTTCCCGAATACCTGTTCCTCGTATACCCAGTTTCCCCGAATATATACATTTTCCTGAAAAATTGTTGGCAATCATAATTTTCAAAACTTTTTATATTTCAAGGTGGTGAACGAAACGATCATTTCGTCATGCACATTTTGAACTGCATCACTTTTCGGAAAAACGGTTAATTCGGTGAACTGGCATTCGGGGAAAAGTAACACAACCGACCAGCGTATATGTGTGTTTAGTTTTATTGAGAGCCAATGTACGGTTTCCTTTTTCCAATTTCCTTCAATAATCCTTTGCTCACGGTGGGTGTAGGTTCCAATCGAATGTCCTTGCTCAGAAGAAGTATCAATAGGAGTGACATTTCCACATTTCCAGTTTCCTCGTTCGAATGGCAATGGGTGGGTAATAAAAGCAGCAGCAGCTCCGGTGATGTTTGATGCTCTGCTCGGTAATAAGCTGACTCGGTAGAAATGAGCTGTGTCGTTTTTTTCCAAAGCCAATCAGCTGCCGAGTCAAGATCCGTGAGGAGGTGGTTCAACTTTTACCTTTTCCTCGTTTGATTCCAGACTGAAATTTATCATTTCCTCTGATGATAGCCACAATTAGCTGCAGTGTGGCAAAAAATCAAGGATATTTCGGAAAAATTCTTCTCTACTTGGAAAAGCGCAGAGCGAACTCAACCTAATGGCGATATAATTTCTGAAACATTAACCTCAAAAGCTGCTAGCGCCGGCTGCCTGGCTAGAGGGCCATGTGTGCTTCACCGGAGCGACCAAAATGATGAAGGTGTCTGGCTCGCTGGGGTATTTTGCTTATAACTTTCATTATTGGGCATCATTAATATATCCTTTATCGGAGCAGAGCTTGGGCGAAATTTTTGCCCAAGCGAATTTTGAAACCCTACACCCATTCTCGCAAGAACGTGGATGTGGATGGAACGTGGGCACAATCAGCACAATAAATCACCACCCTCTCGCAGTCTATCTCAGTCGGTTGTTGGTTGTGCAAAGCATCTCATGCATTGCCATACATCTCGGAAGAAAGTGTTTCGGAAGGACGCAGCCAGCAATCGCTGGCACAATAAATTCTCTCACACGCCATTAATCGGTCGAATGGGGAACAGCTTATGGGCTGAGTGCCGGTGCTCTGCAATGTGTTTAGTGGGAATCGTTTCGAGTAATTTTCGAGAATTTTCGGTATACTTTATGATCAAAGGTTCAGAAATGAGCTACGGAAAAAGTTTAGACTTACGGTTTTCTTTTCTATGAATCATTAAAGGATCTTATCAGGGAATCCGCGACAAGGATTATGGAGAAGATGTCTAAAAAATTTCATAAGAATCTTCTGAAGCCAGCTAGATGAACAAAAAAAAAAGATCAATACTAGATCTGTTCAATGAACAACATAGAGTATTTATTTCCCAACAAGATCACTGCGAGATAGATAAAAGATTGCCAGTACAATTCCTGGAAAAAGTTTTCTAGCGAGGGATAACATGCTGTCTTTCACACAGCAGGTAAGCTGGACAAAAACCATTAGATGGATCATAATTCTCAAGATACCTTACAATACTAATAAAGCTGTTTCTCGGATAGTATCGGAGCTTCTTCGTAATTCATAGTTGAAATAAATAAGATTTTCAACCCTAGGTTATCTAATCTCGGCATCTACGTTTTTTCTTCCCTTCCGAAGGAAATCGCCGATTCAACCTTAAGGTGAAGATGAATCGAAGCCAAACCTCAAATTTTCAAGAGCACGGATCTGGAGAACCAAACATCTGTTTAAGCTGAAAACTTAATCGATTGGTCACTAGCTGGTGGTGACCAATCGATTAAGTTTTCAGCTCAAACGGGTGTTCGGTTTTAAAGATTTGTGCTCTTGAATTTGAGGTTTGGCTTCGATTTATCTTCACCTAATGATCATAATACTTGGGTCCTGATCTTGAGGTTAAAGCGAAGATTAGCACGACTAGTAATAGAACTCCAACTCACTCTACTGAGACATTTTCTCCTTTCTTCTCTTCTTGAAAACCACTACAAAATCATCACCTAACACTGTTGCTGCTTCCAGTAACACGCATCCTCCACTAGTGTGCTGGTATTGCATGATGTAAACTCACACCGGGTTATACGGAAGCAATTAGCACAATACCACACGGATACAAATCTGATCCCCAAAGCATGATTTACAAATCATGAAATTCATAAATTGATTAGGTCATAATATCAGGATCACAAATCATGGTTCCTGGAGTCATAATCATCATTCTTCATAAGCGTAACATCCTGTGTGAAAACTTAAGGCGGTGCACTTAGCTTCAGCTCATTCGTATCGATCACCCTTCATTCAAGATTACAAAATGGTTGAGTGGTAGGGTACGTAGCTATCAATCTGAAGGTTCTTGGCTCGAATCTCAGTGCATGCTATTTTTTTTCAATCGTAAACGGATGCGCGACTCAGCATTTTTGGCATTTGAATCATGATTCCGAGCAATCAGCAACTAAAACCTAACGCGTGTGTTGCGTTACGGCAATCTGACTCATGATATCATGAGTCCAAATCATGGTGTACTTTCATAAGATGAAAACACGCTGGAATCATGATATCATGAGTCATAATCTTGTTTTTGGATTCTGATTTCTATCCGTGCAGAGTGTCAATGATGATGACGCTGGTAGGTACCAGCATGCCACCGCGAGAGCAAAGAGCAAAGGCTAGAGAAAAATCTCATCGCTACGCACGCACATCTCTATCAGCATGTGGCAAGGCAAACGAGAGTAGAAAACCGGCGCTCTCTCTCCTCCAACTCTGTTGCAAGCTGCAGAAAGATGGGTATGCGGAGACTCTATGATGAAAATCAGAGCAACGCAATACAGTCCACGTCGCATGGCAAGTTTTTGTCGAAGAAAAGAACAAATTAGTTCAAGCAGAAAGCCCTGTGAAAGTGCGCGGTAGCTTTGTGGCAAAAAGTAAAACTTTCAACCCTTACGCCGACAAAGTATTTCGCCGGGTCGTTTAAATAAATATACTATAACCATAAAGTGCTGATTGGCGTGATTGGTGGAAAATTAGCCGCGTCTAGGAAGGCGTCCATATTGGATCATTCATAGACGATACAATGCCATCCACGCTCACGAGTAGTAGCATCGTAGTTGTTCGAACTGTGTGCCGCGAGATAGCTGAGAGAAATCTGCTGCAAGCCGAGTCAAGCTCGGTAAGGGTCGAATCACTGGTCCACTGGAAGACGCCTTTGACAGCCGGAGCGTACGTTAGTGAGTTGCAACCGCAAGTGCCGATCAGGTGTTCTCGGCGGTGTGAAGGCAGAGTACACCAGCGAGCCGTGAGTTTAGTGTAGTGCGGGGTAATGTGTATAAGGGTGGCATCCATGATGATGGCGGCGGTAAGAGCAGCGATTAGGGTAGGGGAACGCCAATAGTGAGTACGAGAAGTTGGAAAATAAGTACGTGAGCGGAAATTCAAAAGAAAAAGGAAGGCAGGCAATTTAAAGTAAGATGGGGTATGGAAGGAGCTCAGAAAATGTCCTTTAAATGAAATATGTACACTTAATTCAGGTTTGTGTTGGACTTCATTTTGTTTTGTGCGCAATCCCTTCGAGCTCTCCGAGGCTGCTCGAGGAACTCATTTCCCCTCGACAGTCACTTGTCTCTTCGACCTTTTGTGAGACGAAGATGTCCGTCGTCGTCGCAATATTCAGCCCTACAGCCGCCTTAGCCGAGTGGTTAGACGCGGCTACAAAGCAAAGCCATGCTGAAGGTGTCTGGGTTCGGTTCCCAGTCAGTCCAGGATCTTTTCGTGATGGAAATTTCCTTGACTTCCCTGGGCATATAGTATAATCCTACCTGCCACACTATATACGAATGCGAAAATGGCTGCTTTGGCTAAGAAAGCTCTCAGTTAATAACTGTAGAAGTGCTCATAAGAACACTAAGCTGAGAAGCAGGCTCTGTCCCAGTGAGGATATTAATTCCAAGAAGAAGAAGAAGAAGAAAAAGAAGCCGCCAAGTGCGGAGATGAACCAGCCTAGGGCTGAAAATCTCCTTAATAAAGCTATAATAATAATAATAAGAAGCCGCCAATCTATTGGTTCAACAATTGTGGAAAGGTGTGCAGGTCAGACAAGCAGGTTTGCTACTAATGCGGCATGCGAAGGTATGTTAAATCCAACGAAAGTTTCCTTCCCTTTCAATCAAACTCAACCGGTTGATTTGGAACATCCGGAACATTATTCGAAGCCGAATGCCTCTGCTGTATCTAATATAAGTATAAATCGACCTACCTCGGGTTCCATATCAACCACTAGTTCGCTTGGTTGTCCACCGATTTCGAGTTCGATTTTACGTCCGTTTCAAGTTGTTAAAATCCGGTTATGTCGATAAAAGCAACAACTTCTTCTTCCGTGCCTGCAGTGGTCCATATAGGGCCAATTGCGCAGAAACTCGCTGCTCGTCACGTGGTACCGAAGGATCTTCCCATTTTCGATGGTAATCCAGTGGATTGGCCTTTGTTTTATAGTAGTTACACCACCTCAACCGAAATGTGATGCAGCTACAGCGCTGACTAAAAGGTAATGCCATCAATGCTGGTATCTATCAACATCTGCATCCGTCTTCGGTACAACCAATCATAGTAACATTACAGATGTTGTATGGTCGACCTTAAGAGGTGGTTGATAGTCTTATCAACAGAGTTCGTGCTACAGCGCCTCCGAATGCAGATAAAGTAGAGAGTGTAATAGGTTTCTAACTTGCAGTTCAGAACTTGTGGGGACATTTAATAGTCATGAACAGGAGAACCACTTGGCGAACCCTACTCTATTACAAGAATTGGTTGGCAAACTACCTGCTGGTATCAAGCTAGAAAGGGCGCTTTATCTTCAACGCGGAAGCAAGCGCAAAACCAGACAAGCAAAAGGGAAGAGAGAAGGGCTTAATCAACGCACACGTTGAAGAGATGGAGAAGAAAAACAAAAGTCAAGAATGACAGCCATGAGAGACAACCAGAACAGAAACGACCGTGTAATGTATGTCAAAGAATCGGCCATAAAGTTAGAAATAGCAACGTCTCCAAAGGCCAGAACATCGATGAACGTTGGAAGTTGGAGGTGCAACAGCTCCATCTCTGCAGACGATGTTTAACATCCCATGGTAAGTGGTCATGCAAGGCATCGGGTTGTGGCATAGAAGGGTGCGAGTCACTACATCACACGCTGTTACTTCCTGGAAAACCCGAGGATAACGCAACAACATCCAGACAGCTGTTGGGACCAAGTGAACCTGCTTCTGGTAAGGTGAATACCCATCGGCGTAAGCAGCGATCTACTATCTTTCGCATGCTTCCCGTAACGTTGCATAGCAAGTATTCCTCAAACGATGTCTTAGCCTTTCTCGATGATGGTTCAGCATTTACCATAGTGGAGAAGAATGTTGCGGATCAACTCGGAGTAAAAGGAGATGTAGGACTACTATGTTTACAATGGACAAGCAATGTAACTCGGACCGAATCGGAGTCTAGAGTAATCTCATAGGAAATCTCTGGAAAGGGTATCAATAAGCGCTATTCCTTACAAGTTGTTCAACAGTTCTCATATCTTCAAGGAATACCGGTAGAAAGCTATGGTGGAACCTCACCTAGAATTTTGGTTGGTCTGGGAAAACCGAACTACATTGAGATGCGTGCTGGTAGACCGTCAGAACCTGTAGCGACCAAAATAAAGCTTGGCTGGACGATATATGGAACGGTAGAGAACTTACACGCACCATATCATCACCGTCTTTTACACATCCGCTCTAGTTTCAAAGACAAGGAACTTCACGATGCTGTCAAGGAAGTCTTCTCGATAGAAAACACCGGTGTAATGCCTGTACCCCTGGTTGAGTCAGCTGATGACCGTTGCGCTCGAGACATACCTCTTCAGGCCGATTCGAAACCGGTTTACTATGGCGCTACGTCAGACAACAGTTAGTATATTTACAAGAGATATGCTCATCAGGTATCAAAGGAAGAATTTCTGAGTTTCGATCCTCGTATGGTCTAGTATCTCCCACTTGGTATCGTCTTAAATCCAAACATGCCAGGGAAGATTCGCTTGGTCTGGGATGCGGCCGCGAAGGTGGATGGAGTGTCGTTCAACTCTATGCGCAACATCTTCTAGATCTTCTCTGGTCTAGATGGATAAAAAAATACTTGCCACAGATGAGGGGTCGCACGAAGTGGTTCGAGAACTCTCCACCTATAAAGCCGGGAGATCTGGTGATTGTGGATGATGGAAGTATGCAAAACAGTTGGATTAGAGGGAAGGTTGTGAGAACATACCCTGGCAAAGACGGCAGGATTCGTGTCGCTAACGTCCAAATCAACCAGTAACAAATTTGGGGGTGGTCGAGGTGCAAAGAAGCGATATAGCTGGACAGACTTCCCAGCAATACGAGTCGGGGAATGTTAGCGACGGTCACTCGGTGTATACTGGCCTTGAACCGATCACAAATTCTGACAGAATGACTGACATTGACAGGACAAATTATAATGATGAGACAACTGACATTGAGAAAGAAATGAAAGTAAGTAACTGATATCGCATGTGCAGATTAAAACTTTTATCTTATTCCTACATATTTGTTAAAATCTATATTTAATTTGTATCCTAATCATTACATGCAGAAAGTTGATTCCAAAAGACTGATCAGTGGACTTTGCACGTAAAGATGATTAAAATTTCTTAAAGTTTTGTTGCTGACGATATTGACGCTGGGTTTGCTAAAGAAGATATGAAAACGCACAGAACTCCATATCGACAGCAACAGTTTCAGTTTATAATGCGTCAACCAAGTTGGATACTATGCTGAATCAGTAATGAGAAAGAATTGGTTATAAACTTGTGTATGTTAATACCCAAATCTTTCCGTTATAGTGACGTTCATGGCGAAATTGGAATAGTGTTTAACTGTCATTCATATATAAGTAAGCATTTAAAACGAATAGAAGAGGCAAATTATCCAGGCCCTAGACAACCATATATCAATACACAGTGTTCTTCGTAGTCAGGATGTCCCGGCCGATAAGTGAATATCGCCCACTGTCAGTTATGAGAACTGTGAAAATAAAGACCTTTGTTTTGTTTAATTGTTTGTTATGGTTTGATTATGAATTTTTGATATCGTAAAATCAGCTAATAATGTGCCAAAAAGTTGAAGCAAATTCTACATTTCGATGGTTTTGGAAGGAGAGCAAACATTTAAAGAGATCCTGCAAGCCTCCAATCAAGCAATCAGTTATTTTATTGCGACGCTTGTTCAATTACGGATCATAAACATTAAACAAAACTTCACATTATGATTGGTAAACACATGGAGATATTGGAAACGCTAGGAAGTTGCCCCTTGCCATGGGCCTGAAATTATCGTTTCAAAACGCAAGGTTCGAGATTTCTGACTTGGTTTCATTTTCATAAGAGTGACTCCTATTGTTTTTTTTTCTCGCGCAACTTTTCAAAGGGACCTATCTTCCGTTGAGAGGCATTATTTGTTTGCTTTCTCTCTAATCAATAACTGATCCAAATAACCCTCTTCTTTTGCGTTTTTGTATGGAACGCAAGCCAAGGACATTGTTCTCCGAAACATGGTGAAAAACTTCATAGAAGCTTTTGATTGTCGCTGTTATAAGCGAAAGAGAGCAAGAGAGGAGAGAATTTCTCATTGTTATATAGATCTGCTACTAAAGTTCGGCTAAATTTCTTCAAAGTCTCGACTTCTTTCGCGAAAATTTTGTATCTTTTGTACTTATCTTTTGTATGTACTTTTTCATCCTCGGTATGACACGCTTTAACCCCTCTCATAGACCCCCCCCCCTCAAGCACGGAAGAAACGAAAATCTTCGTCCATCTACCAAATAAAGGTGAACCCAGATCACCGACCGAGACGGAAACTGAAAAGCGATTGAAACGAACTCTTCTGGCTCAGGACGGACCAACTCGACCTGGGCTCGGGGACGACGACGACGACGATGACGATGCAATGCCACCGACGTGTGGATGTGTCCAAACTGAACGGTTCCTTTTGTATCGGTTTGGTTCCAATCCGTTCTCTCTTTCGTTCCGGTTTTATTAGAATCGAAATCCTTTGTTTATCCCAAAATGCAGCTGGGACTTTGGGGCACCTTTTTGAAAGCGTCTCCTTCCCAACAATGCTCGGGTGGGGTTGCGGGACTTGAGTGGGGACGAATCTCATCATTCGTTAATCCTTTGTAATTCGGGATGCTGCCTTTTGTTGGAAAGGCGGGTGCGGATATTCCCACCTTTTTCCATTGTCGTTTCGAGACTGCTTTAACTTTCACAACTCACCGCCTAAATGATGTTCTTTTAATTTTTCCCATCGCAATCCCTTTGGTTTGGGTGGATACGAAGGGACGAAAGGACCAAGGGGCGGTCCGATCCGATTAAACTGGAATAATCCGTTTTGAGTTGTTCTTTTTGCTCCTTGCCGAGTGACAACGAACTCGCGTGTGTTCAGGTGATTCCTTAATGAACACCAATGCGTCTTCCTGCACTAACTGACTGTGTTGTCGTGTCGTCATTTTCCAATGAAGCATCAGGATGTCAAAATAATGGCGCCTGGAGGAATCACTTCCTCGAACAAGGGTATTAGTGAGCATTACGTTTTCTTCATTCGCTCGCTTTCCAAGTACGGGAGTGCGAAAGTTGCATGCAAGTTGGCGGTTTCCAATTTAGACGTTCGTTCACCTTTTCGGGTGGGAAAACAGCTCAACTTCGAGAGGCCAATCCATCAGTATGCAATGTCATCGTTTTCTTCCTCAAGGTCGGCTTCCCCCCTCTTCGACCAAGTTCGATGCAATGGAGGAAAATCGAGAAAATCTTATTTCAACTGAGGTAAACATAAACAAAATTTGATGTTTGCTTCTGTAGACGACGACTTCATACCGACGAAGGAAACTTTTCTCCCGATGCTTTATTGCCGGCGAAAAAAATATGATGACTTTTATATTTATCATCACTCATCCTCCTACGACGTCGGAGCCCACCTGATCACCTGACTCACGTTTCAAGGTGTTGACACCTGGTGCGGCTCTCGCTGGTTCTCGTCCACACCCTGAAAGACACAAATCAGGAAAAAAAATCCAATTTCTGACGAATAAAACCCACCGAAGAAATGCTGATTTGGAGCTTTCGCTCGTGGGATCAACACAAACATGCTCGGTCGACGTGTTCGGTTTGGTGGCTACCGGAGCTTAACCTGAAGAGTTTGGTCGCTTTCCTTCCAGCGGAATGTTTCGGGTGCTACCAGTTGAAGAGGATGGTATGTCTTTCAGATAAAGCTATCATGTCTTTAGGTTTTATTTTTATGGCACCGGGTATTGGACGGGAAGGTGCTTGAACGCTTCGATGAACCGATTTGAAATGGAGCTCTAAATCAAATCACTTTCGACTGATAACAAGGAGATCGCAAGGAGGATTTGATGCTTTCCGATAGGATTCATGGGTGTGGTTTCCGTTGAATATACAAAAATATTTTGCATTCGTCATAACATCAATCATATTGTAAATTATTTTTATTTACGCTGAAACATAGACTGAATAGGATAGTGACATTTCAGAGCAAAGCTGGCTCAATCCTTAGAAGGATTGTCTCAATCCTGAGCAGGATTGTCTCAATCCTGAGCAGGATTGTCTCAATCCTGAGCAGGATTGTCTCAATCCTGAGCAGGATTGTCTCAATCCTGAGAAGGATTGTCTCAATCCTGAGAAGGATTGTCTCAATCCTGAGCAGGATTGTCTTAATCCTGAACAGGAGTGGCTCAATCCTGAGCAGAATTGTCTCAATCCTGAGCAGGGCTGTCTCAACCTGTCTCAGGACTGTCTCAAGCAAGATTGTTTCAATCCTGAGCATGATTGTCTCAATCCTGAGCAGGATTGCCTCAATCCTGAGTAGGAGTGTTTCAATCTGCCTCAGGACGTTCTCAAGCAGGATTGTCTCAATCCTGAGCAGGATTGTCTTAATCCTGAACAGGAGTGGCTCAATCCTGAGCAGAATTGTCTCAATCCTGAGCAGGGCTGTCTCAACCTGTCTCAGGACTGTCTCAAGCAAGATTGTTTCAATCCTGAGCATGATTGTCTCAATCATGAGCAGAATTGTCTCAATTCTGAGCACGAGTGTCTAAATTCTGATCAGAATTGGCTGAATCCTGAGCAGGACTATCTCAATCCTGAGCAGGGCTGTCTCAATCCTGAGCAGGATTGTCTCAGAACTGTCTCAAGCAGGACTGCCTCATTCTGTTTTAGGACTGTCTCAAGCAGGATTGTCTCAATCCTGAGCAGGATTGTCTCAATCCTGAGCAGGATTGTCTCAATCCTGAGCATGATTGTCTCAATTCGATCAGGATTGTCTCAATCCTGAGTAGTTTTGTGTCAATTCTGAGGAGGGTTGTCTCAATCCTGAACAGAAATTATGTCAACCCTAAACCGAATTTCTTTACTATAACTAAGATGGTCTGAATTCTACTAATCATAATACTATTTTAAAGTAAATTTAATTCCTTTGCGAGTTCGTTTCCACAATCAACCTACATTCTTCAGCAGGAAACCTTTCAGGAAATGAATGACACTGTCGACGAAGGTTTTTGACCGCCACATCCCCCGGAACTCTCGATCGCATCGATGCAATTTCCGTACATCGAAGGAGAAAATCAATGCAACACAAACGGAGAGAGTGCAAACAACTTTCCCATCACCACTTCGCTTGGTCCTTCGCTGGCGCTGTCACTTTCGATTCGGAAAAACGCTAGCAACAGTCCCCGTCTTGACCGTGGTGGCTTGTTCCGAAGGCGGAGCAAACGGACGATGAATAACGTTCAATTAATTTAATGGATATTCTATAAGTTTCTTCCGATTCCGAAGAGGTTTTTTACCACCCTTCTCAAGATTGCCGCCAACCTGGAATCAGGAGCAAACGTACCTTCACACTTCGGAACCGAGTTGAGCAATTTCCAATTAAAAGTTGTAAATTTTTATTTTTATTTCTCCGAATGGAGCCCGGGAGCGTGGTTCGCACCGTGAGGTATTAATGAGCTGTGAGAAATTTTCAATATTCCGCTCTAAAGGATACGTGTCTCATGGGAGGTGGGAGGTCCTGCTAAATGTTGCGGTAATTGCACTACCAAAAGAGCAATAAAATGCTTCAGGATTATATTGCTGGTCGCAGACACTGAACTGGAGGTGTCTTGCGCCAGCGGAAACGGAATGCTTTTAATGGCTGCACCGATAGCGAAAATTTTCCTGGCAATTAACGAAGCTTTAATGGGTTTTGGTTCGAGCCTTTTGGCTATGGTTAAGATAATGAATGATAGAGAAGAGGATATTGCTATTTCAAGGTTTGTGAACTTGTGGACTGCAATAATTTTGGTCGTTTCTTTGACAATCTTCATCAGAACTTGGAAAGCTTTCAAGGAAAATGTTGAAATTTGAGAAAGATTGTAACAGTCCTGCCAACAATTTTGGCAGGCTTTCCTAGATTGCTGCAATACAATAGTTATGAACATAATATTAATCTAGAAAAGAATTTTGACGTTCATAACGAGGCAATAATGTGCTTGCAAATAAGTAAATCTTACAACAATTTGAATTAACTTTATCTTAAATCCTTACAAACAGAATTGTCAAACCTTTTAAATGTTATTGCATCAGATATAAATACAGAACTGTCTCAATTATGAGCAGGATTTTGTCTCAATCCTGAACTCGACTCCCGAGCAGGATTATGTCTCAATTCTGAGCTGAATTGTATCTCAATCCTGAACAAGATTGTATCTCAATCCTGAGCAAGATTGTGTCTCAATCCTGATCAGGAAGTTTTCTCAATCTTAAGCACGACTGTATATCAATCCCGAGCAGGATTGTGTTTCTATCCTGAGCAGGATTATGTCTTAATCCTGAGCAGGATTGTGTCTCAATCCTGAGCTGAGTTGTGTCTCAATCCTGAGCAAGATTGCGTCTCAATCATGAGCAGGATTGTGTTTCTATCCTGAGCAGGATTATGTCTTAATCCTGAGCAGGATTGTGTCTCAATTCTGAGCTGAATTGTGTCTCAATCCTGAGCAAGATTGTATCTCAATCCTGAGCAAGATTGTGTCACAATCCTGATCAGGAAGTTGTTTCAATCCTGAGCAGGATTGTATCTCAACCCCCAGCAGGATTGTATCTCAATCCTTAGCAAAATTGTCTCAATGTACCTCAATCCTGAACAAGATTGCATCTCAATCAAGAGCAGGATTGTGTCTTAGGCGCGAGCAGAATTGTGTCTCAATTCTGAGCAAGATTGCGTCTCAATTATGAGCAGGATTGTGTCTCAATCCTGAGAAAGGTTGTGTACTAATCCTGATCAGGATTTTGACTCATCCCTGAGCACGACTGTGTCTCAATCCTGAACAGGATTGTGTCTCAATCCCAAGCAAAATTGTCTCAATGTACCTCAATCCTGAACAAGATTGCGTTTCTATCCTGAGCAGGATTATGTCTTAATCCTGAGCAGGATTGTGTCTCAATCCTGAGCTGAATTGTGTCTCAATCCTGAGCAAGATTGTGTCTCAACCGCGAGCAGAATTGTGTCTCAATCCTGAGCAAGATTGCGTCTCAATCATGAGCAGGATTGTGTCTCAATCCTGATCAGGATTATGTCTCAATTCTGAGCTGAATTGTGTCTCAATCCTGAGCAAGATTGTATCTCAATCCTGAGCAAGATTGTGTCACAATGCTGATCAGGAAGTTGTTTCAATCCTGAGTAGGATTGTATCTCAACCCCCAGCAGGATTGTGTCTCAATCCTTAGCAAAATTGTCTCAATGTACCTCAATCCTGAACAAGATTGCGTCTCAATCATGAGCAGGATTGTGTCTCAACCGCGAGCAGAATTGTGTCTCAATCCTGAGCAAGATTGCGTCTCAATCATGAGCAGGATTGTGTCTCAATCCTGAGCAAGATTGTCTAAATTGGAGCAAAACTGTCTCAAATCTGAGCAGGATTGTCTCAATCCTTATAAAGATTGTGTATCAATCCTGATCAGGATTTTGTCTCATCCCCGAGCACGACTGTGTCTCAATCCCAAGCAGGATTGTGTCTCAATCCTGAGTAGGATTGTGTCTCAATCCTGAGCAAGATTGTGTCTCAATCATGAGCAGGATTGTGTCTAAATCCTGAGCAAGATTGTCTTAACCGGAGCACAACTGTCTCAACTATGTGCAGGATTATCTCGATTCTGTGTAGGATTGTCTCAACTTTAAGCAGGATTATCTGAGCTCTGCGTAGGATTGTGGCAATCTATCCGAAAAATGCATCAAACCTTATGAGCTTTAAGTTAAATTGAAGAGGATCTCATCATTTGTTCCAAACTTTGCAGCATTTGTCCAAATTTAATTGGAAACCTGACAAGGAGTAAAAAATAAATTCCTGCACTATTTCACCGGTACAAAAAAAATCTTTGCGCAGTCCAATTTCACCCAGAAGCTCACAGACATTCACATTGATTGTCGCATTTGGCACACCCATTGTCAAACGACACCTTTCTAATGGTCTTCACTCGAAACTCTAACGTTCGAATTAATTGAATGATCCTTATTATCCTTCGTCGAGTGCGAAAATGCTTCCACTGTCTCGCATTCCCTTGCTGGCATGGCGGCCGCCCGATTTCCTGCAATCTTCGACACAAATTCCGAGTGCCAAGTCATTAGTTCCGAGCGGATAAATTCAATTATTTTACGACACATTCGACTTCGGGCCCTTTGGTCTCTCGCATTGTCTCACCCGAAGCAGTCGAGCAAAATAACAATAACACCTTCGAGTGAGATTTTTCACCTTTCGGATGGTCCGTGGCGCTGCTGCTGCTGAAAGCTGCGAGCACTGTAACGAGATAATTAAATCGCTTTTCCCGGACGGAAAATTGCTATGGCGCTCGTTTCCATGCATTCCTCCTGAGCGCGCCCTGTACGGTTCCAAATGGGGCGATTAATAAACGCAAATTGTTATTGTTTTGGAATCTGCGGAATCACTTTGCCGGGGGGTGACACACGGAATTTAAGAAGAAGGAGATTGACAAACGAACAGTGTTGCCAGACAGGCAGTGATGCCGTATTCGGCTGCATTCCCACTGGACAGTGTCTCATAAGTCATTTTCCCGATAATACAGCATCCGTAACAAGAAACCGTTCGCCGTTCGCCATCATCCGACAGCCCTCCGGTGGGGACGATAAGCTGATCTCGGAACCAATTTCGATTCCATTGCTCGCTGGGGACCAATGTTCCTTCGGCTCGGTGTGAGATAAAGCGCGGCTTCGCCATCGCTCATAAAACGCAACCTTTCGATCTCGGTGTAGTGTTCTAGCTACAGCATGGAATTGCAAAGACCCCGAAGCGTGATGCGTTCGGCCACGCAGAGCTGCCAACCGTAAAGTCCGGTGCTGCTCATTAAACTTTATTGCGTATTTGCGTGCAGGACGTAGCCCCCACAGGCAGGAAAACGGAATGGGCATGATAAGCTTGAGGTACTGCGTTGAGGTCACATGAGTATTGGCAGGGGGAAAGGGGTGAACTCCCTTTCCAGTGAAGAGTGCATCCGTTTTGGAGCGGAAAATAAAAATGATGTTGAATCCTGCTTAACGTGTGATATAATCGAATTATAATGAATTTCCATGCCACGGTGTTATGGATTGAATGTTGCAAGCAATTAGGGATGTTTTTTTTGTCCGTTGCTTCAAATTTTCTTCAAAATAATCAGCAATTTAGAGAAACCCAAACATGGATTAGGTGGAAATTAACTTTATTAATGGAATCTGTTAAAAGTAACAAACCATGTGTGATAACAAAGCTAAATAGCCTAAAAGTAGGCAACTAATTTCTTACACCGAGCCAACATGCTTTCCAATCACAAACATCAGATAAAACAGTATATCGAATTCTAGACTCCCTTTCATCGTTTTTTCACTGCAGTTGCGGAGTATCTCTGCATTATAGTCTTAGGAATATCTTCGGCAAACACAACATTAACCGGTACGTGTCCCTGTGCCGAAAAATATTCTTTAACCGGAGTACAATCAGCAACATCTCAGGCTTACGGCAACTCCAGCGCTCCGGATACCCCCTCAAGAAGCACGAGCTCTAGCTCATCAACCGGCGGATTGAGGACCGCATGACAACCATCCGTAACCAGAAATTTGCAAACAGCTTTCGGCAGATGTACGACCATTTTGATGGACGAAAATTTTGAGGAAACGGACAACTGTAGTACCAGTTCTGAAGGATGATGTCGGTGGTATGTTCGTATCTCCACCGGAAAGGGCTGCCGCTATCATCGGAAAACTAGTACAAGCACCCAATCTCGGTGTGAACATGGTGAGCCCGCACGCAGCCACGGTGCGGTGAACCATCAACCAACTGGACGAAGTAGATGGCACTCCGATCACCGGTCAAGTCAACGAAGACGAAGTACGCTCAGCGGTTAAGCGAGGGAAGAACATGAACACTTCCGGAAAAGACGGTATTTTCAACCTGGATTTGAAGAAACTATCAGGCAAGGCGCTCCGTTTTCTAGCGGCAGTCTCCACGAGGTGCTTCCAACTGAACCATTTCCCGGCCAGACGGAAGATAGGGAAGGTCATCCCTATTTTGAAACCCGAAAAGGACCCAATTGCCCCCTACCCATGCTGTCGGCAGTCAGCAAACTCTTCGAAAGGTTCATTATCCAGTGATTGATGAGCATCAAATCATCGTCCCGGAGCAGTTTGGCTTCCGGAAAGGTTACTCCACCGTCCACCAGCTGGTTTGAGTGGAAAACATCATCCATCGAAACAGGGCGCTTTCCAACAACACGGCCATTCGACAAAGCCCTTCGACAACGTCTAGCACGATGGTCTCATCCGTAAGCTGGTGCAGGCAAACGTCCCAGACCACCTGACAAGGATGGTAAGAAGCTACCTCACTAATAGAGTCCATCTTGCAGGTGCCTCGTTAATTTTCCGAGCGGTATTAGCGGGCGTGCCTCCAAGCAGTCTTTTAGGGTCCACACGTCGCACAGCTGGCTGCAGGGTGCAATTTGGCGCTGTACGCGTGCGACAGTGGGATCATCGCAAACTATCGGTCCCAGCTTCAGCAAGGTGTGACGGCGAGTCGAAGAGCCAAGCCATCCTCTTCCGACACCGTCCTTCACAAAAACTGCTTCCGCCGCCTGACTGCTTCATCCGGGTGAACGGTTGACCTGTCGAATGGTCCGATAAGGCCGATTAGCTCGGCCTAACGATGAACAACAAGCGACTGTACCGTGCACACACCGACACATTGAGGTATAGGTGCATCGGGCTTCTGAAATCTCTCTATCCGTTAATATCCCGGAGGTACCGGCTGTTCCAACTGAACAAGTTGGCTGTCTTCAAGGGAATCATTGCGTCGGTGGTCAACTACGCGATGCCAGTGTAGGGAACGTGCGCCGAAAACCACTAGCAGAAGCTACAGGTGGTCCAGAACCGGCAGCTGCGGATGATCCTAGATGCCCCGTACGACACGAGAATCAGCACCGTTGGGGGGCTTATCATCTTTCTTTCTTCGCTGCTGCTATTGATCAAACTTGTTACAACTTGTGAAACATTGCCGATCATGGACCTTGACCACCTCCTCGAGACTCCTTGACTTCGAAAGTGACTTGCTTAATCGATTGAAAGTCAACTTACATTTATACACGTCACAACTTCGGAAAAGAATTCAACTTACAGATCTTCGACCTGTTAATGGAATTCGGTCAGTTTATTCTGGTTGACTTACTGAACAAAGTCGACGTTGTTCTAGGTTAACATATATCTGGAGAAACTTTCTACTGCCAACAAACAACAGCCAGGACTGCCATCGTCACAACCGTTGAGATCTGCTATACAATGGAGACGTTCTTAACCTTGGGATAAGACTAACTACCTTGTAGATGAAGGTGTAGTTACATCCACTTACGTTCAATTTTCTATTAAATTGACTTCAAAAGTTCAGTGTTGAAGCGATAGCTATCCTTTCTGCAGATACTTTGTCTAAATTCTACAATCGAATTCCACCATCAAGACTGTTTACCGAGAACTCGAGGCGCCCGTGCGGCTTCCAGCCCCAAACCCCGGGGTCAAATATTTGCCCAGCAAACCACCAAATTTAATTGAATTTCTTTGTGTTACCCCGAAAGGAAAGGTCCTGCCGCGGAATGCCAATATTTACCGCCGCGCGTTCGACAAAGCTCGACCATTGTTCCACACTCCGCAGATTTATTACACACGCACACGCACCGGAGCCAAGAGGGTAAACAGTTTGCATACCTCTCCAGAACGCTCGTCCCCTTTTAATTATTAATCTCCTTCCGATAATGTTCCGAGGGTGAGAGGGTGGCAGCGTCGCTAATAGTGTCGATAATTTATCGGTGCCCTCTCGCAGTTGGTCCATATATCACGCGCGGCCGCTTCTTCACATTCGACCGGTCCACGTCGTCTCCGCTGTAGTTCGGCATGGTTTAGAAGTCACTGCGAACTCCCTCGCAGCACGATTACTGCGAAGTACTGCTGGTGATAGGTCCTAAATTAAATCAACTCTCCTTCCTCCCGCAATCCGCACGATTCTCACCCCGAAGGAGCATAGGATGGACTCGGGCTCTTATCTTCACTGTTAGATGAAACATATTTGCACTAATGTGAAAGCAGTAAATTTCTCCTTCCCTGTGTCGTCTTCTTGGACTATTGGACAGAGGAGCCCATTCACTAGCTGGCTGCTGACGCTGTTGACTCCTGATGTGGTGCCTCTGCTGCTTGGTAGAGAATAAGCGATTTTATTGAAACAAATCGAGCATTGTTTCTGTTAGGCGAGAGCACTTGGGGTAGGAGAAAAGCAATCTGCACTGGTATTATCTTTATTACTTTCCCATCCCTCGTCATTATCGACTCCTGAATCCCTCTATCCAAGATGCAGGAAGATGATGGTGGCAGCTTCGAACAATATAACAGCAACAGCCACCGGCAACAATAGCAACTGGCGAGCCTTCGTTCGTGCAGCACCTGTCGAAATTCCCCGAAACTTATTCAAATTCAGGTCTTCCGAGGCTAAGCTTGCAACGCCGCGGAAAAGCCGATAGATGACGGATGAATGGAGTGAATAAATATTTTGATGTAATTTTTCCCTCACTCCCCCCGACGAAGGACTCTTTTGTTAAGTTAGAAGAAGCTAATCAGCTTGCCTCGTGAGAGGTAACAGGAAAAAATGAAATTAATTCACCTATCGGAGACAGTTGTTCTAATATTGGGTATTCTTCGCGGTATTATGAAATATGCATTACATAAGCAAGGAGGTAACGTGGAAGAAGTCATAATTAGGCTTCAGGACTCAGACAGCCGTAGCTGTAAACGCGCAGCTATACAGCAAGACCAAACTGAGGGTCGTCGGTTCGAAACCCACCAGGTGGGGATCTTTCGGGTTTGAGACTGATAAAAGCGGCGATGGAAGATGTACAAAATTGTGTGAAAATTTCAGGAAAACAGATCGTTTAGATCCCGCCGGGGACTACGACAAGGTGATGGACTTTCATGTCTGTTGTTCAATATTGCGCTGGAAGGTGTTATGCGGAGAGCCGGGTTTATCAACCAAGATACGATTTTTACGAGAACCAGTGAATTTGTTTGCTTTGCGGATGATATGGACATTGTTGGCCGAACATTTGAAAAAGTGACCGATCTGTAAACCCGCCTGAAACGCGAGTCAGCTAAAGTACATGCTACTTGACGGGGCAGAGCGCGACAGGTCTCGCCTAGGTAGCAGTGTGTCGATAGACGGGGATACGTTCGAGGTGGTCGACGAGTTCGTCTACCTTGGATCCTTGCTGACGGTTGACAATAAAGTTAGCCGTGAAAAACAGAGGCGCATCATCGGTGGAAGTCGAAACTGCTATAACCTCCACAAGAAGGTGCGATCAAAAGAGATTCATCCGCACCAAATGTACCATGTACAAAACGCTCATAAGGCCGGTTGTCCTCTACGGGCATGAAACGTGGACGATGCTCGAGGAGGACTTACAAGCACTTTGAGTCTTCGAACGTCGGGTGCTTAGGACGATCTTTGGCGATGTGCTGGAAAACGGTGTGTGGCGGCGAAGGATAAACCACGAACTCGTTCAACTCTACAGTGAACCCAGCATCCAGAAAGTTGCCAAAGCTGGAAGGGTACGATGGGCGGGGCACGTAGTGAGAATGCCGGACAACAATCCCGCAAAAGTGGTAGCACCTCGAATCCGGCCGGTACAAGACGAAGAGGAGCGCTACGAGCTAGGTGGTTGGACCAAGTGGAGTAGGATCTTGGAATTGTGTGGCGGTCGTGAAACTGGAGGCTAGCAGCCATGGATCGAGTTTGTTTGCGTAACATTGTGGCGCAGGCCATGTCTTGAAGGACGTAGCGTCATCAAAAGTAAAGTACTTTGATTCTTCATGTGAAACAGGTGTGGGACATTTCGCAAAAACATGTTTTCCATAAGGATGAATTACTTAACAGATATTTGGCATAATTAAAATTAGTCTTCCTGAAACAGTATACACTGTGCTTAGACTAAACTCATTTAGACTGGAATTGTTCACCAGAATTGAGTTTCCAAAAAAATTAAGACTCTTTCAGTGATGCCACAATTCTTCGCAGCTCCGAGACAAACGCCAAAGGTAACACAAAAAAACGCTCAAATGTAAATACACCCTGGAACAACATTATTATTGGCATTATGGCCAGATCACACAGGTTCTTAATCTTTTTGCCGCATCGATGGGTTTCGTTTCGCTCCCTTCGCGATTTAGAGAGATGTGTTTTGGGAATCGGACCGTCGTCCTCGGTCCTGGCGTGAAGTGCAAAGGACGCCGACGAAGACGACGGTTTGGATTTGTTCATTATCTATGCATCAGTGGATTTACGATGTTGATTTTTCTCCGCTCCCGGAGCTTGTCGCGGGATCCTCCGGAACGGTGGAAATCATCATCCTCCGATGGAGATTACGTGCGGAATGTGAGTCGATTCCCGGTGAATTCCGATGACGCGTTTTGAAGGAATTGTTCAATCTCTTCTTTGAATTTTGATTGGATTGACAGGTGTTCGAAAAGGTGGAGATATTCTTAGAGATGGTGATTTGATGGATAAGAAAACAGTACAAGAGGGAAGTAATTTAAAAATGATAAATTTACTAATCCGTAGTGCAATTTTATAAGGATGGAAATCTTAAATTGGGAACTTTTATGAACCAAAGAGCTAGCTCATCATTAAGTAACAATTAAATATACAAGTTTATATTTTAATATTTTTTTAAACGAAAACTAGGGAGACTGATCCTATTTTATTTATAGAGCTTGAACTTGATTGGCCGCCCATGGTTGCTACTCCAGTATCGCCAGACCAACTGCACTTACACAAGGTACCAATCAGAAGACTGTTTGGGACTAACAGGCACCCTTAGTGTAAAAATGCTGGTGATCTTCTATTTTCTGACGCCTGCCACGTCAGAATGCTGACCAATGTGGGGAAGGGAGAGGAATTGATGATGCATTTATAACTGGCCCACAGTAGACCGGATATACCTCTGCACCTACGCCAGCTCATGCAGGAAGGTGCAGGAGGTGGTATTTTTGTGGTAGAGAGGCTTGCTGTTTGGTTAGCCTATATATCAAGGCGTGCTATAATGATGGAAGGTTGGAAGCGTAGGGAAACGGTTGGTTGTCCGTCTCTGGTTCTAGCAAATACTATGAACGGAATAGATCAACTGGGACAGATTAAGAGTGGAAGATAGAAGCAAGTGAAAGATACAACTACAAAGTACGAGGAAAGGGGCGGGCCTGGAATTGAACCCATAACCTTCTGCTTATGAAGCAGAAGCGGTTGCCAGTAGACCACCAACACCGTTTTTGTTCATAGACCGTACAAATTCAAAAAAAGGAATGGAAAGGAATTTAAAGGGATGGAATGGAATGGAAAGGAATGGAAAAGAATGGAAAGGAATGGAAAGGAATGGAAAGGACTGGAAAGGAATGGAAAGGAATGGAAAGGAATGGAAAGGAATGGAAAGGAATGGAAAGGAATGGAAAGGAATGGAAAGGAATGGAAAGGAATGGAAAGGAGTGGAAAGGAATGGAAAGGAATGGAAAGGAATGGAAAGGAATGGAAAGGAATGGAAAGAATGGAAAGGAATGGAAAGGAATGTAAAGGAATGGAAAGGAATGTAAAGGAATGGAAAGGAATGGAAAGGAATGGAAAGGAATGGAAAGGAATGGAAAGGAATGGAAAGGAATGGAAAGGAATGGAAAGGAATGGAAAGGAATGGAAAGGAATGGAAAGGAATGGAAAGGAATGGAAAGGAATGGACAGGAATGGAAAGGAATGAAAAGTGTGCGGTAACCGATGTGGGCTGCTTTGTGCCCTTTATGGTATGCAGGAGAGCACACACCGAACTGATGAGCGAGTGTCTGTGCTGACAATGCACAGCTTTAGCGCAGATCCGAATGAGCGCGAGCCACGCAAGCTCGTTGTCATACACTAGCATGGCGAGCTAAGTATGGTAGTCCGGAATAGGACTGGCGGGCGTCACAAGTTGGTTCGGAAAACCATAGTTTAAAAATGTTTGCAGTGCCAATTGTTTACGATCGAATGCATACTGTCCGCGAGAATACTGACAGTTTATCAAACATTCGAGGATTTTACGTCAGGGAAAACGACTTTAGAGGAACTGACATTCGGGGACATGTCACACACACGAACTCGAGACGATCTGTCCAAATGCTGTGCCGGTTATATTGAAAACTTCGCAGAATTCAACTCCGTTACAATACACACATTAATCTCATTAGGATTTTCCTCGAAACTCTTCTACACTCTCTGCCGTCCGGCTTCTCCAGCAATTCCAAAGTACAACCTGCAGTTTTCCACCGTAAATCACCTGCCCGAAAACGTGAGATTGTCATCCCGACGGATGGCAGTTTTCACGTTCTCAAAAGCTTCCCATCACTCCGGCACTCGGAGCAGATTAGGAAGCGCAGCAAACATTTCGTTTCCCATAAAAGTGGCACCTTCTCGCCTTTCCCTTGGCCCTCGTTGAATTTTTGCCAGCAAAAAAAAAAATGGAAAATGTAAAGTGGAAAGGGGTAACGACGCAGTTTAGATAGCTCCATTCTGATAAGCTCGACTGCCACCTTCACACAGAGACAACATCGGCAGACAGGTGCTTCACCGCCTGACTTCAGCACGAGCGACGAGCGAAAGGGGTTGGTTCCTTCCGAAAGCGATGGCAAGCAAAAAGGATACATTATTTTCCATAACAAATAGATATGATGCGAGCTTGATGATTATGCGGGGAGTTTTCTGGTCGTTTTTTTTCCTCGTTTCCCGAGTACTGCCGGAGTCCTCTCTCACCTTGTCGATACCGGGATTTATCTAATGGATATGGTTTCACTTTCGGGGGCTCTTTCTCTCTCTCCAGCTCTAGAGTGGCTTTGCCCGAATCGAGATGATGACGACGTCGACCACGATTACGGGGTTTTTGCGGTGATGACGACGTTATTGAAACTAAAGGGTGCTCCTGTCGGGTTTCGGATCGGTTTGGATCCACCGCGAGCGAGATAAAGAGACACAACAAATGGCATCAAGAAAGGATTCCGAAGTGAGAGGCTAATAAAAATAATGAAAATATTATTCAGCAGTTTTTTTTTTTTGGTTCTTCTGCGGTGAGATCTGTTCAACTGCACTCGTTACTGTCCTTTTCGTGTTCGAGGCGGAGCTTTTTTGTATGAGAAAAGGTGCACATAGTGGATTTATTATTCATACGAGACTACATTCGGGCGATGTGGCTTAAAGGGATTAAGCTCTGCTACCGAGGACGGAGTATACGGTTGACTGAACTGCTCGCTTGTACTTTGTATGGCGTGTCTATCCTTTCGCCAAGCCACGAACTGTACCGGCATTGTGTCATGAAAGCGATATTTTATCCCTCTGCTCTGCTGGCCTTGTCTACCACGTCACACACCGTAACGAGACAATCTAATAACTAAATTCTTATGAACCATAATTACGAAATATCTTCCTGTCCTTGCTTGCATGGCTGACAAGGCCGCTCTCTCCGTCGTCGTCCCGAACCAACGAAAGACGATGAAAACATCGCAACAACGAACTCAGGAAACTTGTCACACGAGATTCCAGTGTGCGAAAGAAAAATGACACCGTCACACAGCTTCCCACCCCTCTAAAGGAGCCCCACCTGCTGTTTGCCGAGTGTATCCCCTATACACTTAGGTGCAAAAGTTTGGAATCAACCCCTCTTAAAACCGTTTTGTTTGTCCATATCTCTGTGATCATACGTTTAATTGAAACTTTCTATGGTTAATTCGGAATGCATTTTGTACATATTATGACAAAACCATTGTATTTAATAAATATGTATTTGAAATTTAGGAATTTGTCCAAATTTTGAATATTTTTCAATTTTTTCCGCCAAATGATGAAAGTACTTTTCAAATATTATAAGATGACGGTTTCAATGCCATGTTTGATACAAATTTCAACCAATCCAATGCAGCGATATTTAGCCATGTTTCAAAAACATACGAAGTAAGATTAGCTCATTGCATTTCGAATAAGCCCTAAAGATTTCCAATAAGACGTGTAATCACAGACATATGAACAAAAAAAAAACTTTTCTCTGTTTCTGGGGGGGTGATCCAAAACTTTTGCACGGGAGTGTACGTGTGAAAGGAACTGTCAGCAGTGCACAGTCAGGAGGACGGCGACAAACACGGAAGCAAGGTCAAAAACCTTGCCGCAAGCCCCAGGCGAGTTGAGATGATACTTTTTTTTTATTCTTCAATGAAAGAAAGGAACAGTTTTCCCGGAATGGGAAGCTGCTGACTTGTAGGAGTAGTTGCCGGCTGAGGGGGGGGGGGGGGGGGGGGGGTGGATTGGGAAACGAGTGGGTTAATAATGGGATTGGACTTTGCTTTCAATTTGCAACGAGTTTTGCCCAAAATTATTGATAATTTAATTTGAAATTTGCTTCAATTTCTCAACATCCTATATTTTGTGAAATTCATTAGTACTATATCAAAGAGAGCTTCAGGATCATCTTAAAAATTTTGTTTCGAATCCTCTGTACAGACTCTTATCTGATACTAACACAGCTAGCCTATAATGCTACAGCATACAACATGGTCAGCATAGATGTTCAATTGAAGGTTAAAACCTTATTCTTAAGACAAAGTTTTGATTTTCTGTACATGAGTGAATATGTCATGTTTTGCAAAATGACAACTTTGACGAAGAAATCTCTCAGTTAAGGGGGTTGCAAGCAAAGGGTGTAAGTGACGAAAACCTAGTTTTGAGAAAATTGAAGTTTTTTGAGCAATTTTTCATTCCAAACAAATGGTTTTAACCCCCAAAAAAAAAACAATCTTCTTTAAATTATGTAATTTTTGTGTTAGACGGTTAAAAAGCTCGATTCAAAGTAAATCTGGACGCACGGTTCAATACACCACCGCGCCCCTGGTGGTTGGAACAAAAAACTTTTGACAGCACACGAAGAAATTGGTGAAAAGTTTTCCTCGATAGATCGACGCATCTCGAAATTACCCCAGACAACCAGAAGTCGCATAACAGTTAACGGAAAAAGTCGTTTATTCATACACATTGTATCACACCCGCACTGCAAGGTGGATGAAATCGTTTGATCGATGAGTTTTCTCGCATAAAACGCTATTTTATGAGTTCATATGTACATTTGATTTCGTCTCGTATACTCGTACAAAGCAAGTCGGATCAATCCGTAGCAGCTGTCAAATAATCTTTGTTATCACAAATTAAGTCGCATAAGAGTACCTACTAATTCGCAAGAAAATAAACACACTCGCATTGGATGTTATGTTTCATCATATAAAATATGCACGTATATCGCCTCTACTTTTGTACGCATAAGGCCTTTTCGCGACATCTTATACGTGAAACTTTGCACATAGAAGCATCGCATAACGCAAAAGGTGATTTCGTTATACGTACATTCTGGTTGTCTGGAACGGATCATGGAACTCGAGAAAAGAAAATTGATTGTGCACAAACATCTAGAGAATCCTTCGTGGTCCGCCTCAAAAATAGCAAAAGTGTTGAAATTCCCAAAGTCAACAGTGTGTCTTGTAATCAAACGTTACAAGGATAATCTGAGTGTGGATAGAGCACAGCGCATCTATCATAAAAGTGGCACTAGGGACAAAGAGCTGAGGAGGAAGGTGTTGAGGTGCGTGAAAGGTAACCCAGGTGATTTGGCAAAGAAATGCGATTCTAACTTTTCCACCGTGCGTAACATCCTTTCAAGAGAAGGATATAAGTATTTTTGTGCCAGTAAACATCCGAATCGCTCCCTGAAACAAAATTCAGTGGCCAAAAAGCGAGCACGATTACTTAACGAACGAGTTTTGACGAAATTTGATGGCTGCATTTTAATGGATGACGAGACATACATCAAAATGGATTATAAACAAATCCCCGGACGAAAATTTTACCTGGCAACTGGTCGTGGGGATGTCCCTTCCAGGTACAAATTTGTTTTTGCTGACAAGTTTGCTCGGAAACTTATGATTTGGCAAGGAATCTGCAGTTGTGGCCTTAAAACCAAGGTTTTCATCACATCTACCACAATGAATTCGAAGGTTTACATTGAAGAGTGTCTGAAAAAGCGGATTTTACCCTTCATTCGGCAACACAAGACCAACGTTATGTTTTGGCCGGATCTAGCCAGCTGCCACTACTCTAAGGAGGTACTAGAATGGTATGCTGCAAACAATGTCAATTTTGTCGTCAAAGAGATTAATCCTCCGAATTGCCCTGAGTTCAGACCGATCGAACAATATTGGGCAATTGTCAAGCGAAAACTTCGAGGATGCGGTAAAGAAGTGACAAATGCACAACAAATGCGTTTAAAGTGGAATAAGTTCGCCGATACAGTGTCGCCAGCTACTGTGCAGACCATGATGGCATCGATCACAAGTAAAGTGCGACAGTTCGTTCGAAGTGGTGAAATGTAATAACTTGTTTTATATTGTTTGAAAGCTGAATAAATACCCTTTTGTTTGATGTTTTGACCAACCATGTATGTTGCTTCATTCTTGAGTTATGATCATTTGAATGCGTCCAAATTTACTTTGAATCGGGCTTTAAGATTAAAAAGCTTGGAAACAGTAAATTGTTTAAGTCAGTTTTTCCCAAAATATTTTGACTTTCACCTCCTTGAGCTCGGTATATATCAGAGTCTCCCTCTGATAAGCATTTTATTTTTTTTTGTTTTAAATAACCGCTTTACTGTGTTGAGATTTTGAGCTTCATATTATCACAAGTGTACCAATAAATTAGCGAATTTTAAAATTCACTAGTGGAATACTTTATATGTAATGAAAATGTTAACCTTTTTGATTTTGAAGCAAACATCGCCGGTATTGAGATAGATTGGATTAAGGGATAGTTTGGCCATCAAAAGGCAAGTCAAGGACTCTATCAATTCTGATGGAATTTCGAAGCTAATTTGATATAGATGTTCAAATAGGTAAGTTCAAATACTACAGGTTAAGCCGTGTAGTTCCGGCGTATAGAATAGAACTACGGACGACCTGTTCCGGTGGTAAGAGTCCACCAAACGGGGTAACCCCAATTCAAGGTGTGATGCGAAAAACCGTGCTGAGGAATGAATGGTCGAAGGGGTGAAAAAGATGTTCGGCCGTTAACGGAGCCTGTGGGGCACCTGGGCACCCCTCACAGTATTTTGTCCCTTACCGCGTTAATGCAGGGCTCTGGCGTGGTGGACCTCTTTTCCCGTGCTACTCGTGGGATCCAATCATGAATACAAACTTAAACCAAAATCAAAATAATAGTAGTAGTGCAGGTAGTAGCAGTAGTAGGGAAGCGAACCCCTTCGCAAGAAGTGGGTTAGCTAGGTCTCCGTTGAGGAGAGCGGAAGCAGGAGGAGGCAGCAGTGCACGTAGTGCCAGTGCTGGAAACCATATTTCATCCCCGGCTAACGCATCGGGTGAGGTTATGGATGGAGCGTGGTTGATGAGGGCCATCAATAAAAGTAGAGATGGGCTCTCTGCGATGGAAGTGGCTGCACAGCAGCTCGACTCCATAATTGACTTTGCGTCCTCGAAGTCTAACATCAGCAAGGACCTCAAGCAGGCCCTGTTCAGACTTCGTAAGTCGATGTTCGCGGCCAAGCAGAACCATGCTGAACCCATGGCGACTGTGGCTGCGGCAGAACCCGTGAAATTGAAGGTGCCGAAGTCTACCCAGACGGAGCCCTTCGTCTTCGCGGGTAGCCCCAAAAGTGCGGAAGCGAATGCTTACAACAAGCAATCGCAGAAGCGCGCGAGGCAGCCGTCAGGGGAGAAGCTACCCGGCGGCGCTCGCAAGGCCAGGCGGATATTAACCCCGAAAACCGGCAGAAGTGCCGGAAAATCGGACCCCAGCCAGGCGTCCCGGAAAGCCGAGAAGGGTGGGCCCGAAAAGGCTGGCCCCTCACGGAGTGATGGGAACAGGGGGTTGCGACCTTTGAGAGGTCCTCAATCACCACAGGTTAGGGCGGATCAGGGGGGGGGACGCCCCCTGGACAACCGTAGTGAGAAAGAAGAAGAAGGAGAAGCAGGAAGTTCAGGAGCGCAGGGATACCAGGCCTAAGAAAAGTAGGAGGGTAGGTGCCAAGCGCGAAAAGGGTGATGCGATCATCATCAAGACGGAAGAGTCCAAGTACTCGGAAGTCCTGAAGGCGATGCGCAGTGACGCGAAGCTCGCAGATCTTGGAGCCGACGTACGCAGTGTCAGACGCACTCGTACAGGTGAAATGATTCTCGAGCTTAAGCGCGACAAGGAGCGCAAGGGCGCCGCCTACAAAAGTTTGGCGGAAGAGGTCCTTGGCGAGGGTGTCGAAGTGAGGGCTCTGACGCAGTCAGTGACTCTGAAGGTGATGAACCTTGACGAGATCACCAACGCAGAAGAGCTCGTCACAGCACTGCGGCAACAGTGCGAGATTCAGGTGCCCACCGCTGCCGTTCAGCTACGGAAAGGTCCGGCAGGTACTCAGGTGGCCTTAGTACACCTACCTGTGGCGGACGCAAATAAGTCCGCTAAGGTAGGCAAGATCAAGGTTGGTTGGTCAGTATGCTCACTGAACATACATGAGCAACCGGTGATCTGCTTTAGGTGTAGGGAACCAGGACACAAGTCCTGGGGCTGTAAAGGCCCTGATAGGACCAAGTTGTGTAGGCGTTGTGGTGAGGAAGGTCATAAGGCACTAGGCTGCAAGAACCCTCCCAAGTGCTTGATTTGTTCCGGCAAGTCCGTGAACAACAATCATCCAACGGGAGGCTCAAGGTGCCCGACCTTCAAACGAGCCATTAACGAAAAGTCACAGTGCAGGTAACGCAGCTGAACCTGAACCACTGTGACGCAGCTCAGCAACTGCTGTACCAGGCAGTTGCTGAGTGGGGGACGGACATCGCCATCATATCGGACCCATACCGAGTACCCGCCGGCAACGGCAACTGGGTCGTGGATGGATCCGGAAAAATGGCGGCGATATGGACGACGGGTAAATACCCCGTCCAGGAGTTGGTGTCTACTACCTACGAGGGCTTCGTGATCGCCAAGGTAAACGGGGTCCTCTTTTGTAGCTGCTATGCGCCTCCGAGTTGGTCGACCGAGCGGTTCACGCAGATGCTGGACTGCATGACGACCGTGTTGACAGGGCGAAGGCCAGTAGTAATAGCGGGTGACTTCAATGCCTGGGCCGTGGAATGGGGAAGCCGCATCACGAACCAGCGAGGTCAAATCCTGCTAGAGGCACTGGCCGTGCTAGATGTCGATCTGGCTAATGTTGGTACCAAAAGTACCTTCAGCCGAAACGGAGCGGAGTCGATTATCGACGTTACTTTTTGTAGTCCTGGCCTAACGAGTAGTTCGAACTGGAGGGTAGACAATGCCTACATTCACAGCGACCACCTGGCGGTTCGCTACAGTATCGACTACAACAACAGCAGGCAGCGCGTAGAGGAAGCGGCTAGGTCACGGCCAAGCCCTCGTAGGTGGAAGACATCGTACTTCAATGACGAAGTACTTAGGGAGGCGCTCCGTCGTGAGCGTAACCTACTCGGCCTAAGCGGGGACGAACTGGTAGCGGTGCTTTCGCGTGCGTGCGATGCGACCATGCCTAGGAAAGTCCACCCTAGAAATGGGAGACCACCGACGTACTGGTGGACTCAAGCAATTGCGAACCTGCGCCGTGCCTGCCTACGGGCCAGGAGGCGGATGCAGCGAGCACGTACCGAGCAGGAGCGTGAAGAACGACGGGCGGTGTTCACCGCTGCCAAAGTCGCGCTGAAGTCCGAGATAAGGGCAAGCAAAAAGGCCTGCTTTGAGAGACTCTGTCAGAGTGCCAACGTGAACCCGTGGGGTGATGCCTACAGGATCGTTATGGCGAAGACAAGAGGTGCAATTGCTCCTACGGAGCAATCTCCACAGATGCTGGAGGGGATCATCGAGGGGCTCTTTCCGCGCCACAACCCTAGCCCATGGCCTCCTTTTGTAGGACAGCCGGGGATTGGGGCTGGCGATGAGGATAGAGTAACCGATGAGGAACTTGTAGGGATTGCAAAATCCCTAAGCATGGGGAAGGCACCAGGTCCGGACGGAGTTCCAAACCTGGCCCTCAAAGTCGCAATCTTGGAGGCTCCCGGTATGTTCAGATCTGCTATGCAGATATGCCTGGACGAGGGAGTATTTCCAGATGCGTGGAAGAGGCAGAGCCTGGTACTATTGCCAAAGGCGGGGAAACCACCTGGTGACCCGTCGGCGTATAGACCAATATGCTTGATTGACACGGCGGGGAAGGTGCTCGAGAAGATCATCCTCAACAGACTGTTGAGGTACACTGAGAGTGTAAATGGTCTCTCAAGCAACCAGTTCGGCTTCCGGAAAGGGAAGTCCACCGTAGACGCTATTCTGACGGTTAAGAAAACCGCTGAGATAGCACTCCAGCGTAAGAGGAGGGGGATTCGCTACTGCGCAGTAGTGACTCTGGATGTAAGGAACGCATTTAATAGTGCCAGTTGGGCGGCTATTGCCGATGCGCTCCTGCGTCTGGGGATACCCGAGTACCTGTACAAGATTCTCGGAAGTTACTTCCAGAATCGGGTATTAGTCTATGACACAGAGGTGGGTCGGAAGTGCTTTCACATAACCTCAGGAGTCCCGCAAGGTTCCATCCTGGGCCCGGTGTTATGGAATGTCATGTACGACGAGGTGTTGAGATTAAAATTCCCGGCGGGTGTGGTCATCGTTGGCTTTGCCGACGATATTACGCTGGAGGTCTACGGTGAATCGATCGAAGAAGTGGAATTGACTGCAGCCCACTCGATCGCAATTGTGGAGGAGTGGATGAGCTCCAGGAAACTGGAATTGGCTCACCACAAAACTGAGGCGGTTGTTGTCAACAACCGAAAGTCGGTGCAGCAAGCGGTGATCAGTGTAGGCGACTGCACGATCACTTCGAAGCGCTCCGTCAAACACTTGGGGGTGATGATCGACGATAAGCTTACCTTCGGTAGCCACGTCGATTATGCCTGCAAGAGAGCCTCCACAGCTATTGTGGCACTGTCCCGGATGATGTCCAATAGCTCTGCGGTGTACGCCAGCAAGCGAAAGCTTCTGGCCAGTGTCGCCTCGTCCATACTGAGGTATGGTGGCCCGGCTTGGGGCACGGCCTTAAGTACCAAGAGCTACCGTAGCAAGCTAGAGAGTACTTATAGGCTAATGTGCCTGAGGGTTGCGAGCGCGTACCGTACCGTGTCACACGATGCACTCTGCGTCATCACCGGTATGGTGCCTATTGGTATCCTTATTATGGAAGACATAGAGTGCTTCGAAATGCGCGGCACAAGAGGCATACGCAGGACTGCCAGACTGGCCTCCATGGTCAAATGGCAGCGTGCGTGGGACAGTTCCACCAAGGGAGTGTGGACTCACAGGTTGATTCCGAGGTTAGATATCTGGGTCAATAGGCGCCATGGGGAACTAACATTCCACCTGACACAGGTCCTTTCGGGCCATGGTTGCTTTAGACAGTATCTACACCGTTTCGGTCATGCGGGTTCTCCCGAATGTCCAGTTTGTGCAGGTTTAGAGGAAACGGCGGAACACGTTTTGTTCGTGTGCCCGCGTTTCCGCACAATGCGTGACCGCATGTTAGCCACATGCGGTCGGGACACGACTCCGGACAATTTGGTCCAGAGGATGTGTGAAGACGAGTTTGGCTGGAATGCCGTTTCATCGGCTATCACCCACATCGTCTCGGAACTGCAAAGGAGGTGGCGAGTGGACTCGAGGAGTGGCTAGTGCAGACGCTAAACAACAGGTGGTCCAAGGGTTCGCAGTCGGCCACGTAGGTCATACCGGTGCCCTACGGTCGAAATCGACCCTTACAGCGATTAAGTGGCCGCGGGGAGAACATCCTGGTAGCGCTGCTGTCGTGGCGCCGGCCTACTGGGTGGACACGAGCCTCTGGTTGTTCGGGGCAGGTGGAGGCCCCTTCGTCAGCAATCCCAGCTGGTGCTAGCTGATAGGGCCTGAGCCTTCAGTAGGTCAAATTGCGAAGCCCGCAGTATCAGTTCTTGATACCTGCGGTGCAGCTGGGCGCGGGCGTAGTGGTCGACCCTGCCCGCTTTCAGCGGACAACGGGAGGTGAGGACCACTTGGGAAGCTGGCAAAGCGCCAGCATGCTACCTTGGTGGACCCCCCTAAGCGTGTCATCGATGTTCGTTGCTGCATGGCTACGCAGCTAACCTGGAGGATGCGATGTGCAATAGCCCCTCTTCGAAGCAATGCCTTCTTGGTGGTTCCGGAGAGACGAAGGGTTTGGCGGCAATGGAAATGGTTTAGTGGGTCGGGGGTGTAGTCCTGTTTACTGCTTGCATGTAGTAAATGGTCCCTAACCCCACACGGCGTCTGTTGAGCAGATTATCCCCCCATTGCTTAGAAGAAAAAAAAAAAAAAAAAAATACTACAGGTAATAATGCAAACATCCTGTTGCTTTGAATTTTTAGAGTACGTCTTCCTTAAATTATTGAAAAACACTTGGTCCGGTCTATTCACGTCGAAAAATATCATTTCTGGCTTCTAAATTAGCTTTTACTAAACTGCGATGGCTGGTGTATCTGATGTCGTTTTTTTAATCTAAATAACTAAGCATGCAAAACAGGACTTAAACTTTCATTTCGAATATATTGAAATTGCTCGATTAAACTTAGATTGAATCGAATTTCACAACGTACTTGTTGTCTCCATACAAAATTCTTCGTTTCTCTTATATGGCAAAGTACAATACTTTTCTTAACATAAAAAAAACTTTTTAGCATCGAAAGTACTATGAACTTTGTTGATTAGTATTGTTATGCACATAACATTTGTATTCTATAGGAAATTAAGAAAATACTTTGCCATACAAGCTGGCAAACTTGCATGCAATAAAGTCAAATATTGCATTTTCAATAGTCAATATCTCAAAAACTAGGATTCATGAATGTGGCCCAATAACTGATCAGCTAATTAATTTGTTTATTTTTATGATATGACGGGACGTCATGTTTGTCGCTCCAAGCGAAAGATAAAATCAATTCAGGATTTTATCACGTTAATTCAGGACAAAGTTTTGAATCGTGTCAAGACTCGAAGCTGGTTGTTTCGTCTCTGGGTTACCAACAGTGTGTTAGGGTTTCAAGTGTTTTTTAAAGATTTCATCAGATTTTTTTCTTCTTTTAAACATAGGCTATACTTTTGAGTTTAATAGGGTATTTTACCTTCTTCAAATCATTGGCAGTTCTTTTGAGTTATATAGGTATGTTCCGTTTTTATTAACACGATCGGCAATTTTCAGTTGACAAAAACGGAACCGTGACAAAAACGGAATAATTTTCTTGGACAAAATATTTTACAATTTTGAAAATAAAATTGGAGTTTCGTCAGGATAATATACAATTTCGTCATATAAATGCACAGTATTGATTTTTAGGAGTTGCGAGGAGGTTTTAAATTATTCATTGTTGTATACTATTTTTTTACATTACACTTGCTCAAATCTTCCTAAGAGATTTTTCTTTCTTCAAGAGAAGTCGAAAACTGTTTTAGTTACTGTTAAAAGCTGACTACAAATACAATGCAAAACTCTCTGATGGCAGCTATTACCGCTATCAGAGAAGTGAATGATTGCTTATATTTGAGATGTTCTTCTTTTAGTACTAATTGTTTCTTGAACAAACACTAAAAAGATAATTGGGTCCTAAAGCCCTGTCCCAATTTTAGTGCCAAACGCTTAAGTTTAGGCCAAAAACACATGTTTACTCAATTTTCTAATGTTTTCCGTTGGTTTAAGCCCAAAAAAAAATTTATTAGATTTTGTCACATCCTTAGGCTTAAACTCAAATTTTGGGTGTATTTTGTTTTCCGTGTCCCTTACGAAATGTCAGATAGGAACAACCCTAGTGGTCGAACTAAAACCCCTGTGGTGTTTTTGTCGACTAAGCGAACGTCAAACATGATCAAAAGTGTCAAGGTTCATTTATGGATCAAATTTTCAAATTAAAGTTTAAACATGATATAGCCATTATTTGAGCGGGAAAAATTGCTAAAGTAATTACAGTAACATGCTTTTTCGTGTTATTAAATAAAAACAAGATTTCATTACAAATTTTAGGACCCAATTGTTTGTACAGTTAACTCTCCCTTACTCGATATTCCATATCTCGATATCGAGTTAGTGAACCGTAGTAAAAGTTGGTTTTCTTGGCTACCTCGATGGTGCCTTCAATATCGAGTAAGGGAGAGTTGACTGTATATCAATGATGATTTACCATTCTTTCAGAATAAGTTAAATATGTTTTTTGAAATTCATTACAAATGCGTGGTAGCTGTAGTTCACTATTCGATTAAAATTTCGGCCAAACGGCTTTCAGCCAAATGGCGTTCGTTCAAATGATTCGGAACCGTTTTTTACAATCTACAAGGTTTGCTTAACATGATTTGAAAATGGGAAAAGTTTAGAGGCAAAACAAAAGCAGATGTGGAATAAGGAATTTTTCAAATTCATCTTCCATTAAAATGAGTATTTTCTACAAATGTAATGAGCTGTTATACCAGTTAATCTCATACCAGCAATTTCCCCTTCTTTCTGGCTTTTTAGATTTCGAAAGTCGATTTTTCATTTATTTTTTTTTTTTTTAAATCTTTATTTGAGTGTATTTTAACACATTTTCATTTATTTATTTTTTTATTTATTATTGATTTACTACGTCTTCTGTTAAAAATAATCCTTGAAACCATCAAACAATACAAATGCGACACTTGAAAACATTTTTGGATTGTCCATATTATGTCGATGAGCTATTTCATTAAATTTGCGACAACAGCAATCTAGCGGAGAATTCATCCGCCGAAATTTGTGAGATGCCTGCCCGAGCAGGAAAGAATAACTCACAATAACCTATGCATACCATATTTTGGTATCATACCATAATTAGATCAGTTGGTAATTCCTCATTTTGGGATTCTACTCCATTACCCCCATGCCATTTATCGGAATACCATCATCCCAAATTCCATTACCCCGAATTCCATCACACCGAATGCGATTTCCCCGAATTTACAATTATCTTGACATGATGATATTGATGACATTTCACCATTATATTGGAAATCGGGGTAATGTCATTCGGGGTGGTGGGTCGTTCGGGGATTTGGAATTCGGGGTAATAACGTTCGGGTTAATGGCAATCGAGGTAATGGGATTCGAGGTAATGGGGTAGAGTCTTATTTTGGTATTATAATGGTATTTGAAAAAAAAAATGTTTGAAACAATTAAAAATACTTCATTTTGGTATTCGATAGGTATTGAGGACTGCTGGAGGTATTGAACTATTATTGAAAAAAATCACTTTTATATGAAAATTCATCATGTACTTTTTTGGTATTACAATACCTGATCTAAGTATCAGCTTGGTATTTGTAGAATATACAGAAGGAGAGAGGTTGAGATATTTTACCTCCTATGCAGGGCTTATTCAGGTTGTAAGTATTGGAAATTATCTGGTATGGAATACCTCAATTTGGTATTCAGTAGTTATTTTGTTCTGCTCGGATGGGCATGCATTTAGAATAAGCTCTTGAACGTTAATTTTTCTGATCTATTAATTGGGGTTCCTAAACGCCCTTAGGCCTTTTCAAAATTGTCATATTTTTATCGACGAAAATTAAGAACATATGCTTCTTATCTTCAAGATATTTTATTCGTACGCCCTCTCAAAGAGCTTGGGCTATTGGATCCGATCTTTTCGATCAGTTCGATACAATTTTCTTTTATCCATTAAAAGTAAGCGCATATTCCGAATAACAGCTTTTACTTAAATTTTCTTCACATTAGGTGATAATTTTGAAACCCTCTAATTTCAAAGTCTGTTTGTTGCATTGAGATATGTAAAAATAAAAGTAATCGAAATATCAAAAATTTAGATGTGAGTTCAAATTTAACAAGATTTGTAAATCATCTGAACTTGAAGAAAGAAAGTCAAAATCATTACCAATTCAAATCAAGATATTTTGACCACTGCACCCGATTGCTAACGTGACTTCCAAAGAAACATCCCAAGTCAGCACACCGCAAATTTTTAATGAAATACAAACGAAACAGCTGTTTTAGCGCATAGTTCTGTTTCCCTTACCTTTCGCTTCACCGAGGAGTTCCCCAAACCGAAAGACGCCAACAACCGGATAAAAGTTTGTCCCGCTGATTGGATTAGGCGTCCTTGTTTCTACCATGCCTTCACCCACCAAACCAACCTTCCTTCCAATCAAATCGTTCGTTTCGGATTTTCGTATCGCTTTAAGCAGACTCATCTCGATCATCCCAAGAGAGGGACGATATCCCAGAAAAAAATTGAACAAATTCGAGCGCAAGTAACCACTTCATCCCATCGTCGATTTGATGGCCGTCAGATTTACGACCACCGAAACGATTGCCCTTGATGGCCACCACACTCTTTTCCCGCCCTTGGTCCGTATGGTCCTCGGGTACTTGGGAATAATTGTTTCCACCTTTTCGATAGCCGGACGGAACTCCGGACAAACGGAAAACTTTCGCTTTTCTTCTAAGCTCTAGCGTCTAGGCAAAAGTGATTTATGATCAGAACCGATGCTGTGTCTGGACCTTACCGGACCAGTTGCCAACGGTTCCCACCACGGGCGGGACCGAAAGCTCTGCTCAGCCACACAGTTCCGTAGGGTAAGGTGGGGTAAGAGTTTTTTTAAGATATCTAGCTCAATTATAAACAAGTTTTATAAACGCAATTACGGTTTGAAAACTATTTAAATAAAAGGATTTCACTCTGAATACTGAAGTAATCGATTGCAATTTGGAAAATTGATGGCTATTTGTTAGTTTAAGATGTAGAACTTACATTGGTTGGAACCTAATAAAAATAACACCATATTCGAGTTGTTAACCTTATTTAAGCGAAAAAGTGCTTTTAATATGTATTTTGATGCAATCATCAATTTATGGTTTCAAGATCGATCTAAACGTCAACTTTTAGAGAAGAGTGTAACTAAAAATGAGTAAATTTTCAGCAAAATTGTATGTTGAAGGTCCATTGTATCGTATTTATTGCTATTGATCTTTTGAATTTATCAATTATTCAACTAAGGTCCATTTTGCCCTACCTTACTGTAACGTTGCACCCCTGCGTGAAGGTGAAATAGATTGCTTTTTGGGGATTACCAGTAAATCTGGCGTTCGAGCAAAGGTTCCATTGTGGGAGATGAGAGATACCCTTTGACAGAGTTCCACTAAAGTTTAGATCGTTCCTCAAATAGACCTGAATGGCTTTAAAACCGCTGCAAGTCGCAAAACTTAGCAGTTGTCACGCCCGAAATTTAATTAAACCTAAACGCAGATCCCGTGAAATTGACGAAATGACGCTCGAGGGTTCACGGGAGAGAGAAAAGCTTTTAAAATTTTAAATATTCCATACATAATGGAATTTTGTTTATTTTGATCATTCCGGATCCGACGCGGCGCTTTATCCGTCCATCCGTCTGTCTCGCAGCTCCGAGGTCCGGTGTCAAAGTTGACTACGAAGACCAAGGCTGGGCCCGGAAGCATTCGGCTGCCAGGTCCTTTGTGTGGGAAACTTGAGATAGAGACAGCCACCGTTCAGGATCTTCGAAGCTCGTGGAAACAAGTGGAAAGATAAATTCCTCATCAAATATTCATGCCTCGGTGGAGCTTCGCCGGAGAGTCTGTTTTTCCACTCCGGGGTTTTTATTTCGGTGAAAATAAAAACCTAGGAAGTGGTTCGCAGTTTGCGGAATTGTTAGGAATTTGCGGTATTTCGAGTGCTTCCTATTAGGACTTTGAGATTCGGCAGTGGCCAAGGAGATTCAGTCCGAACTGGATTGCCAGATAGTAATCATTCTGTGGGACGTGAGGTTGTTACTGAGAAGTTAGAAATGGGAAGTTCAATGATGAACCACCATCCTATAGTGAAGATCAAGTTATAATATACAACTTTTAAGATACTTCGAAATTTAACATACCTTCGTTCGTGCAGAATCAGGACCATGAGGGCTTATTTGTGTAATGAACAACAACTACTTTCATATTAATTTATAGTGTTTGCGGCTGGTATCCGGCCATTTAACCGAATTGTTCGTTTGGCCGAATAATGAACTAAGAATGAATCAGTTTGCTACATTGCTACGAGGCACCTCACAAGTGTAAACTAACGCAAAACAAACATGACAGACTCGCGAACAAGCTTGGGGTGAGTTATTTCACACACACCTTTTCAGGAAAACATACTAAAAGAAATAGCAAACATTTACTCGCGAGTGACCGTGCAAGGTGAGACAACTCAATTGTATATCCTTCAAATGAACAGTGAACTTCAACTTGTAGTCAAAACCACTTGAAAACCAGAAAGCTAGGAGGAGAATTAACATTTTTTTCCAAAAGCGTTGAGTGTAAACAGTTTCGAACACGTTCACGAATCACTTTAGCTTCGTTTACTCGCGAACACGATAGATGCGAGTAAATCAGCACTCTGATGCTCGCGAGTTTTTGGTTTTGTTTCTGTTCCGATTCAGTAGACATGCTCGCCACATTCCGTCATTGTCTTCGACAAAGATATCAAAACTAGAAGAGTTTTTGACACTTTGGTGACAAAATGGTGCGAAAATGTCGACAAACAAAAACAAAAAAAAAAACAAAAAAATATTGTGATTTGAATATTTTTTGCAATGAAAAATATGCTGCCGGTGGATCGGTCTAGTCATTCGCTGTTCCTTGTAGTTATACTGATGTAGAAATTATTTGCATAATTGTTTACATTCGTATAAGAAATTTTTCCTTCTGATTCTGATATGTTCATCATAAATCTTCTTCGGAACATTTTTTTAATTGCACTTCTGTACTGGAAGCGATTACTGAGTAATTTGTGATAACATTTTCATCTCAGATTTTGCCTTTTTTCACAAATAGGCTTTAGTCTCTAGTAGCGGCTTTTACCACTAGAAAAAAGGTGCTAAATGGTATTCATTTTGGATGCTCTTCTATCAACCCGGGATACTTCTTCAAATTGGATTGAAGAGCTTCTTATGGAATAAGCTGTTCTTTAAAATTTAGCTTCAGAGCTGAAAATAACATGTATTAGTTCTCTATTCTTTTCTGGCCAAACGGTATTGAGTTCTTCTAAACGGCATTCGGTCAAATAGCATTCAGCAGATTGACCCGGAACCTTTGCGGTTAACCAGCCGTCTGACCGTTGGAACAGATTCTATAACTTTAACTTTAACTTTAGAAATTTTTTTAACCTTGACATTATTCAAATAATTATGACTATTCTTAGCCCTCTAATATCCAAATTTTTATTTTCGATCTTTATATCATTTTTCGTTATCTAAAATCGTTCTAAACACGTTTTGGGCATTGATTTATTTTTCTTTGCAAATTTATGAATTTTGATTTTTGATTTTTATAATAATATTTATGAACATCCCTATCCTTCTTCATTTTTTGAGAAGATTATTTGAGCACATTTTAATTTTATAAATTCATTATATTTTAGTTCTGTATAGGAAATTGATCTTAAGTAGCCATGGCAGCGCAAGGATAACATGATGTAAAATTGTATGATATTGTATGAAAATCGGCCTCTCCATTATTTCTCTGAACACTAATGAATATGATAAAAGAGATACACAGTATTAAGAACTTTCAATCATTGAATTCGGCATAACGTCATTGAATAAAAGAACAGAAGTGTGAAAATAACTATATATGCAGCCATTCATTGAAAAACCGATCTAGTAGGTCACCGAATTCCGTGAAAATTTTCTATTTTGTTCCTTATCCGAAATAAGGGTACACGTGTTTTTGGATTTTTTTTATTAGGGTGACCATTTCCGAAATAGGGTGACCAGAAAAACCGCGATATTTCTAAATTTTTATTTCTTAAAAAATTATGACCTTTGAACCGCTCGACCGATTTTCAATTTTCTTGGACGAAATGAAGGCTAAATATTTTGATTTTTCTAGAAAAATATAAAATTTCACAGAAATTGTTTTTTACATGAAAAAATAATCAAAAGTTTCCGTTTTTTCGTGTTGGCCTTGGGACCAAAGGGGCTATGGCTGTTCTCATTTTTTCTTGAAGGTTTAAAAAAAATTACGTTTACTGTCAAATTTTTGGCAATGTTTGTGTTTTTAGTTCTCGAAATATATTTTTTTTGAAAATAAAAAATCAGTCATTTTTCATCGGCACACACTGTAGGTCTCAGCGTATTATGATTTATTATTAAAAAAAAATCATAACTTTTTAACAGCTCAACCGATTTTCAATCTTTTTTCATAGAATGAATGCTTAAGATTTCAACTTTTCAAAAAAAAAACCCCTGAAAAAAATTACATGAAAGTATATAAAAAATTTCCTAAAAAACTAGATATTGAGAAATGAAATGTCAAAAATTAAGAAACTGCCGCAGTAATCTGAAATCGTTTTCTAGATATTTCATCGGAAATAACTCTACATTTTTTCATATTTTTTTTTTATTTTAATGTAAGAGAATTTATTCAATGCACAATGAATAAAAAATATATGGCATTTTTAGGAACAACGCAGAATTAGAACATTCATAAACTACATTCAAAATTCAACCGGAAAAGGTTCTTATTATGCCTATTGCTTCCATGAATATAATGGTCATACATGATTGAAAAAAAACTAGTTATGGCTTTAACTTGCCAAACAATAATAATCTTCAGTTTCGGATAGACTTTTGTATGTTAGAATGAGGTTCATCTTATTCTTCTTCTTCTTGGCATTACGCTCTCACTGAAACAGCTGCTTCTCAGCTTAGTGTTCAATTAGCACTTCCACAGTTATTAATTGAGTGCTTTCTTTGCCAAAGTTGCGAATTTTCGCAGTCGTATATCGTGTGGTAAGTACGATGATATTGCCCAGGGAAGTCACGGCCGGGATTCGAACCCAGACACCTTCAGCCCAGTATGGCTTAACTTTGTAGCCGCATACTCTAACCACTCGTCTAAGGAAGGCCCATGGAGTTCGTGAGTTACTTTTTTCAAAAAAAAAAAAAAAAAAAAAAAAAGAATGTTGGGAAGATTAGAGCCCTCTTTTGTCCCACCGCTTTCGATACACCAGAAACCATTTCCGACTTCCAGAGTGACCGTTCCACATCACCGGTCCCGTTGAAACGTATCCCTAATCAATCGCCACGCTCCGTCGTCCTGATCCGGGAGTCACCACATCCGATATAATCTCCACAACTCACCGCGACGCACTGCCATTTCTGCAGTAGCTTACTGTCAATCAAATCTCCCTTGCAGATCGGGTCTGATGACGACGGATTTGTCATCGAACTGTTCGCCCATTGTGACGGAAATCGGCTTTCGTTTTCTCCGCTGCATACATACATATGTGGTTACTGGAAATCAAGAGATTAGCAAAAGGTCAACACGCGCCTCCTAGGAGCACTGGAACAATACCCGTAAAAAATTGAATTTTCCGCAGGAAAAAATCCTACCATTGTCGACTGACGGGAATCAATTTCAGTCTTGATTAAATTGATTTCCATATCAATTAATTAAATCTAACCGGGCCAAACGGCAAACGGAGAGCAGCTTTCACCCGTGTGCAGAAGTATCGTTTTGCGGTGCGATATGCAGGGTTCCCGACAAGCAACTCACAACATATTTGTTTTTAATTTAGTTATCATTCCCTTGTCCAACTTCGAATGCTTGTAACACAAATAAAACAGACCTTTTGTCTTTGAACTCTTTGTTATACATTTTTTGGTATAATAAATTTAGTTTCATTTCATTTATAATTACGTCATCTAACTGAGATTGCTTATTGAGAAAAATGCAACAAAATTTGACGTTCTTATCAAATTTTGTTACAATTAAGATACAATTTTGTTGTTCTCCGGTGATCGGGTTACCCTCGAACAGTCAGTGAATGGTGTCTGAGCAAAAATTCTGACGATTTGTCGATTCGCTTGATTCGGTGGGTAGGACGGTGGGCTCCCGTATTTATATTCAAAAATCAATCAACCAGAAACAGTTCCGATCCGACTCGATTTATTTCCTCCTTCGCAGACGGCGGGATTTTTTGTTCTCGGTCCTTTCAAAGGGCTGAATGACCAGACAGTTCGTTAGTCGATGGCGAAGTCCTATTTATTTATTTATATCTTTATTTAACCAAAACGGACACTTTTTGCTTCCCGCGGGGTCGAACCGGGTTCCCACTTCAACTTAACTTAACTAGGAGGGCCATTTCGGCCCGAACTCTCGCACGGATAATGGAGTCCCAAGTGGGATCGTCTGGATCCGACCTCCGCCGGACGCATTTCGGATACCGGAGAGTGATTATTCAATTACTGCGGCCCTAAAGTGTCATCCCGCTTTTCAGAAACTGACTTTAATGTCTAAACTTTGGTCGCACCCCGGCTTTTGAAGTGGATGACCGATGAGCAGACCAGAACCAGACACCGGGCAGCCAGCAGTCCCTTGATGACGGTCGTCGTTTTAAAAATTAACCCCTTGACGGAAGTGCAAAAACTACATTACTCAAAAATTATCACATGGCCAAACGGTAAGCGAGCAAGTCGTCTGTGTTTGGTCGAGTTCAGTGTCAACTTATTTAATTACTGTAGGGTTGCTTTCAGCTGCTTCGTTCAGAGAAAAATATGAGTGATTGTTCAAAAATTCCAGACGAAGTATTAAGTTAATATCTACAGTAAAATTGCAAACACTGTAGAAGTGTTCATTAAATCACTATGCTGATAAGCAAACACTGTCCTAGTTAGAACGTAATATCATAAACATTAAGAAGAAGAAATAAGAGAGGTGATAGTGAATAAATATCTGAAAATATGAACTTTGAAGACCACAAGCTCGAAAGAACAGACCAAACTGAAACAATCCATCCAGACATTACTTTAAGGGCAGTACAAGGAATTTTCTTACGGATTATGAACGGATCTGCCCTGTTACCTGGTGCCGAGTTGTATCCAGACCTTCGATCGCTCCTTCCGGGCAGGTTACCGCACATCGACCGGTGGCTGATGATGAGGTGGGAAACGCAGGGGGGCATGCATTCACCATGCAGCAAGAAATTCCTAGGGGTTGAAGACCGTGGTTTTCTTCGTTCCAACCACGGCTAATTCCTTTCGAAGGACCAATAGTATTTCCAAACACGAAATGCACATGAACACTTTAATTACACATTTATTTTTACGGACAACTACATTTATTAAAAACTGGACACTGACTTTTATTCCTAACTATAAACTACACTTATATCTATAACAGATTAAAAAACCGACGAGCGTAGGTGCTCTCGTACCGGACCGGACCGTGACCTTTTCGTTTCTGGTTTCTGTTCTTCTGGAGAAAACACCTCAAGCCGTCTTCTGGATGTTCGGGTCAGCTCTCCGGAGATTCGTAGCTTCGTTTGAACTCCGACACTGATAATGCTCAGCTCTCCTTCTCGCGCAAGCTGATAACGGACGAAGCTCGATGGTAGACTACCAGAATATCTCTCCTCGCTCGCATTGACGAGCCGGTGATAGAGGTGATGCCTAGCAGATAACGGTGGCTTGCATTACATGCACGGCTACCTTGATAATCCACCAGGGTTGTAGCTCGGGGATAGAGCACTCGCGATCATTCTCACCCACCCAGAAAGTTCATAAGTTTCTGTAAATAGATAAAAAATCCTCTTCGCGGTATAGGGAGGGAAAGGACTGATCATTTGGATTTGGTTATCGTGACTGGTTCCAATTCGTTGTTCTCATCGTCGATTGGGAGTGGCAATATGCAAATTTTTTCGACTGGACGAGTTAACAGGCCTGTAGCGGTTTTGAGGGTTACCACTCGCACAGTTCCATCATCTCCCGGATGTACCTGGGTGATTCGTCCCATTTTCCAACGTAGAGGTGGTAAATTGTCGTCGTGGATTACTACGAGCGTTCCTACGTCAATTGGTATGGCGGATTTCCACCTTTTGGCTCGACCTTGCAGCTGGCATAAGTATTCTCGTTTCCAGCGCTTCCAGAAGTCCTGCAATCTCCGTTGGGTTAGTTGTAACAGATTAAGCCGATTAGGCAGAATGCTGGTGAAATCTGGCTCAGGCAACGCGTGCAATGATTCTCCAATCAAAAAGTGGGCGGGTGTTAACGGCTGGAGATCATTCGGATCATCGGACAAGGGGGTGAGAGGGCGACTATTTAGGCAAGCTTCAACTTGTGCTAACAACGTACACATGTCCTCAGGTGTCACTGGAGTATCACCAATTACCTTCACGAGATGATGCTTTGCTGATCGTACAGCGGACTCCCACAATCCGCCAAAATGTGGCGCACTGGGCGGGTTGAAATGCCACTGTATCCCCTCCTTTGCTAATTCTCTCGTGATTGATTCATGATAATTGCAGTCCTGGAGCATTTTTAATACTTCTTGCATTTTATTTCGCGCACCGACAAAATTAGTACCGTTGTCGGAAAACATATCTGTGCACCGTCCTCTTCTTGAGATAAACCGTCTTAGCGCTTGAAGAAATCTATCGGTTGAAAGATCGGAGACAAGCTCCATATGGACTGCCTTCGTACTCATACAAATAAAAATTGCAACGTATGCCTTGACTGCCGGACGTCTTGGAGCAAGTCTAACGTAGAGAGGTCCAAAGTAGTCCACGCCTGTTCGAAGAAATGGTCGTGATACCGTTACTCGTGATGTAGGTAGATCCCCCATCAACTGCTGAACTGTTTTAGGCTTCGTACGAAAGCATTTCAGACATTGGTGGACGATCTGCTTTACTACGCTTCTTCCTCCTAGTGGCCAGAAACGTAGTCGAACGACACTTAGCATTAGTTGTGGTCCAGCGTGGATCAATCGTTCATGATAATGACGTAATAACAAACGAGTGAAGTGATGTCTGGCTGGAAGTACTACTGGATGCTTGGCTTCCTCGGATTCCATACAATGTTTAAGCCGGCCGCCCAGCCGAATCAAATTGTCTTCATCTATAAATGGATTGAACCACCTCAACGGCGATCCTCTAGGAACATCAGTTTTAGAAGACAATGCCTTCCATTCCGTTACAAAAAACTCCCTTTGCACTAATCGAACCAAAGTATTTTCAGCCTGTTTCAGTTCCATCGTGGACAAAAACGAGTAGTTTCTTCTTTCTTCCTTTGGAGTTTGAAGGATTCTCATAAAACGTAACCAATATGCAAGGCGACGAACAAGATCATTGTACGATGAAATTTTTTCAAAGTACGCTTGATAAAACTCCGAAACTGTTGAACTTGCGGTGACTACTACCGTACGTCGTCTTTCTTCGTCTTCGGCTCCTGCTGATAATCCTTCTGGTAGAAGGGGCCAATGTTCTTCCTTCTCTTGTAGCCACGATGGACCTTGCCACCACAAAGTATTTTTAACAATGTTTTCTGGTGAAATTCCCCTAGATATGAGATCTGCTGGATTTTGAACACCCGGAACGTGGCTCCATCTAGAGTTTTGGGTAGCGGATTGTATTTTTGCCACTCGGTTGGCGACGAAAGTGGTCCACGTAGTAGGGGTTGCAACAATCCAACGAAGTACGCATGTTGAATCCGTCCAGAAATAGGAGTTGCCCGTGAATCGAATAGATTGGGCAGCCTTTTCGAATAATTGTGCTGCCAAGAGCGCTCCACACAGTTCCAACCGAGGTATCGTTTGGCACTTTAACGGTGCCACCTTAGACTTGGAAGTTAGAAGACGAACTAGCACCTCTCCAGCCAAATTCTCGCTTCTTACGTATAGGCAAGCTCCATATGCCTTCTCTGATGCATCTGAGAAACAATGCAGTTCTATCAAGGCGGCATCAGGAATAATGACGCAACGGTTGATTCGTATTTCGTTGAATAATGGAAGCTGCACATGTAATCTCCTCCAAGACTCACCCACCGTCGAAGGAAGTGGCTGGTCCCAGCCCAGACGTTGATTATGGTCGTCATGAAGTGTCCACAGCAACTGCATGAAGATTTTTGCTGACGTTATTGCTGCTCCTAAAAGTCCCAAGGGATCGAATAGAGAAGCTATCACCGATAGTACATTTCGTTTGGTGAGAGGTTTGTCAGGAATCAAACTTGGAATTGCGAACTGGAATCTCAGAGTATCCGTACCAGGCATCCAAGTCAAACCCAACGTTCTGATTGAGGGATCTGGATCTAATACGATTCCTTCCGATGTACGAATAGCTCGATCTTCCTCTGCCACACCTTCCAACACAGCTGGACAGTTAGACGCCCATTTTCGTAAACGGAATCCACCACTTGAAGACATTTCATCCAACTGCTTTCTCATTTCAATCGCCATTTCTGCATTATCAGCGCCTGTAATAACGTCGTCCATATAGGTATCATCGGTTGCAGCACTTGCTGCGAGTGGGAAATTTTTCTCTTCGTCGAAAGCCAACTGTTGCAGTGTCCTAGTAGCCAGAAATGGAGCTGGTTTAGTTCCGTAGGTTACTGTGTTAAGCTCGTAGGTAAGGGCAATATCGCTGGGTGAATTGCGCCACAGAATGGACTGCAACGGACGATCCTTAGTATCAACGTAGATTTGCCGAAACATTTTCTCTACGTCCGAAACAAGCATAATTTGTTTTGTTCGGCTACGTAGAATGATAGACCGGAGGTCCTCCTGAACGATTGGCCCTGTCAGCAGTATATCGTTGAGCGATGAACCGGTCGCCGTTTTGCAGGAAGCATCAAACACCACCCGTACCTTGGTAGTAGTGCTTGCCTCTTTGATAACAGGGTGATGCGGTAAATAGCACCGCTTTATTGTTTCCAATTCAGATCCTTTCACTAATCGCATGTGACCCAATTTGGCGTATTCTTCCATGAAATCGTGATACTGTTGTCGAAGCAGTGGATCCCGAGCCAGTCGACGTTCAGTTCCTTGCAAACGTCGGTATGCGATATCCCTTGAATCGCCCAACCGTGAGATGCCATCGTCCTGTTTTGGTAATGAGACGGTGTACCGACCGTCTGAACCCCGGTGAACTGTACGTGAAAAATTGTCTTCGCACTGCTTCTCTTCCAATGAGAGCGCCGTTCCTGTTTCTACTTCCTCGCAGGACCAGAACCGAGAGATCAGTGCATCTAAGTCATCCATCGTTGAAACATTGCAACTGATTTGTAGCGATCGATTCGGAGCCGAAATACCGCCGCTCACTATCCATCCGAATACAGATTCGTTAAGAGTAGGATTTCCTACGCCCAGAGAAATCCTCCGACCGGTTTGGAAAAAATCGAAAAAATGTTCGATGCCCAGCACGAGATCCACACCGTTTCTTTCGAAGAATGCAGGATCTGCTAGTTGGATCCCGCTCGGAAATGCCCAATTATCCGTATTAGTGGTGGTGGTTGGAAGGTTCACCGTTACCTTTGGGAGAACCAAGAAATCCATCTCGCGTGCAAACGTAGACAAGCGTGACCTTATCACTGCATGTATCCTGTGTTTTACCTTGGTTCCAGTCTGTCCAATTCCGAGAACAGAAATGTCCACTCGATCTCGGCAGACCTTCATCTGCTGACTCAACCTCTCCGTGATGAAATTGGACTCCGACCCAGAATCCAATAGAGCGCGAGCAGGTAGACGATTTCCGCTGTCATCCTCGATTAATACAACTGCTGTAGCCAACAAAACTTGCCCTGACTGTTGATGAGATGTAGCGGACACTACGGGTTCCATGGATGCAATGTTGGATACTTGAACGGAAGATGAACTGGATGACTCCTGATGATTCTGCGAAGTAGACGGCTTCGTGCTTCCAGCAACTGCCGCAACGAGGGCATCCTTCTCTCTTTCCGACTTGAAGCATACCAGTGTGTGATGACGACCTCTACAATTTTTACAGCTGTATTTTGAAGGACAATCTCTAGCCAGATGTCCAGGACGGAAACAATTCCGACAGAGTCCGTTTGATTTTAGCAGAGCATCTCTATCAGTAACTGCTAACCGTTGAAATTCCTTACAGTGGAACAGAAAATGGTCCGATGAACAAACGACACAGCGAGTCCTAGGTGCTTGGGTGGAGCTATAGCTGGTCTTCATCGGCTGCGATTTAGATTTTGATTGCTGTGGTATCGATGTGACACCCCTAGTGTCAGTTGATTACAAGGATCTGCTCTTGGTGAATATTCTTACGACCCGTTTAGATCCAGCGTTGCGTTGTATTGGACCCTTGCCATCTGGTTGTCGATTGATTGTCGTTTCGTGCGTGTTGGATTCTTGGAGTAGCAGTACTCGTTTCTCCGGGTAAATACTCAAAATGAACGGATCTGCCCTGTTACCTGGTGCCGAGTTGTATCCAGACCTTCGATCGCTCCTTCCGGGCAGGTTACCGCACATCGACCGGTGGCTGATGATGAGGTGGGAAACGCAGGGGGGCATGCATTCACCATGCAGCAAGAAATTCCTAGGGGTTGAAGACCGTGGTTTTCTTCGTTCCAACCACGGCTAATTCCTTTCGAAGGACCAATAGTATTTCCAAACACGAAATGCACATGAACACTTTAATTACACATTTATTTTTACGGACAACTACATTTATTAAAAACTGGACACTGACTTTTATTCCTAACTATAAACTACACTTATATCTATAACAGATTAAAAAACCGACGAGCGTAGGTGCTCTCGTACCGGACCGGACCGTGACCTTTTCGTTTCTGGTTTCTGTTCTTCTGGAGAAAACACCTCAAGCCGTCTTCTGGATGTTCGGGTCAGCTCTCCGGAGATTCGTAGCTTCGTTTGAACTCCGACACTGATAATGCTCAGCTCTCCTTCTCGCGCAAGCTGATAACGGACGAAGCTCGATGGTAGACTACCAGAATATCTCTCCTCGCTCGCATTGGCGAGCCGGTGATAGAGGTGATGCCTAGCAGATAACGGTGGCTTGCATTACATGCACGGCTACCTTGATAATCCACCAGGGTTGTAGCTCGGGGATAGAGCACTCGCGATCAGATTACTCGTAACATTACGCATGATATGTTAATTAATGAGGAGTGCAGATAGTCGTAGTGGTAAATGCGCAGCTATATTCAGCAAGAACAAGCTGAGGGTCGTGAGTTCGATTCCCGCCGTTCGATGATCTTTTTGCAAAGGAAATTTTCTCGACTTTTCAGGGCAGACGGTATCTTCGAACCTGCCACATGATACCCTACCGATGAATTACAGCAGATAAGATTAGAAAGCATTTTATTTAAGAAATTTTCAAAGACCTTCTACTAAATTAACGTACGAAAATTATATTCCTTTAATAAATGTTTTATTCAAGGTTTAAATGTACTCATAACAAAAAATCAATGATGAATCGTTGAAAGAGATTCGAATATTCTCTAGGCTCTGTGATTTACCTTGTAGTTGGCGGTCCGAGACCAAGGATTTGCATAAGTATTTGAAGTTACGAACGGCTGACCCTCAAACCGTAAGTTTAGACCCACCACAAAGCGCCTTTTCCACATAAAATATTCATCCACTTAACCAGATATATTTCAACTACAAGCCCTAAGTCTTTTCGGTGGAACCACACACCGATCCGATCCCTTCCGCAACTTTCCGTGCAGGTAGCGAACGTTAACTCACGTTTAAAGGTATATAAAATCTGTGATTTATTAATTATTCAAAGATGCTACAGCCAGCCACACCGAACTCTCGCGTCGGAAACGCTGCCAAAAGGTTGCCGAAGGCTGTCGCCCTCGCTCGCTTCCTAAACCCTCAAACTCAAGCACAAGGTGCCCTAAACATTGGGGGATTGTCACTCATGACACCGTTGGTGTTGAATATGTGAGAGATTTTAATTAAATTTTATGAATTTAATAAAACGCTTCGAATTATGAACTAATTGGCGTGCACGTAAAGCGTCCGCCTCGCAGAGCCGAGGGTCGTTACCTGGTTTAGCGCGGAAGTCGGAAGTTACACACGTACCTGCAAAGAGACAGAACAGAGAGGAAAAGAGCATCGATTAGTGAAAATGGAACAATAATCTTGGGTTTTTTGTATCGCGATTCATGCTACGAAATCGACCGACTATCATACACGCTTTCAGTCCGAATTGAATAAGCTTTAACATTCGGAGAATCTACCCACCCGTCGCCTCGCTCTCACAAGCTCTCGCCGACAGGAAAAGCTCACACACCGAGAGCCGAGTTCCTTGAAGTAGGCCTCGACAATGGGAAAAATGTTTTCCTTTGCCTACTGTGTGCTTTGCTGGGCCGCCAGCTGTAAACCACCAGTTACTCGCAGGACCGAAAGGTAGTAGGGCCCCCTTACGCATACTTTGACGTGGGTATGGTCGTTAACTTTATTGATGTTGTGGCTCGTCGTCGTCTCTGGCTTCGTTTCCGAGCTCGAATCGTTCGGGACTTTGTGTCGAATAATGGGATTTGTTGCGTACGGCCGCGGCGGTAGGCATACGAACTTTTACGACGATCAATATTGTTAAAGAGGAAGTACCGATGTCGTGCGGAGAGAGCAGAAAGTTATCGGAAGCTGTTGTTGAGCTTTGGAATATTAGAATATTATCTATTGTTTCCTCTAGAATATGAAATGCCGGTTTAGCAGTGTTCTAAAATTCATTTATTATCGTTTAAATTTTTAAGCCATCTTTACCATTGGCTTTTTCTTAACTTTCAATATTTCAAGGGATACTTCGATGAATGATAGGAAATATATACCGTTTTGTCTCAAATTCCGAACAGACTCATATTCCGAACACTCGGTTTTTGTATGGCGAATTGGTTGAAATGTTTCGCTGAAATATGTCACCAAATAACAAAGAAATATCAGTCAATCGCAATTCAATTTTAACGCCTCCAATATAATTTTTACCACGGGATTAGTGGTGATTCTCTAGTTTGAGTCCAGTAAAACAAGCTCAGATAAATTTATTTGCGAAATTATTTATTTGAATACAATAACAATACAAAAAAAAAATCAACGTTATTATTGGTACACCCAACAGCTAACAGTTAGACTTTGCGAAGAAAGTAAAATTTACACAAATATCAGCTAATTTTTGCCAATCAGATGCATTTGAAGTCACTGTTGTCTCTAAGTGTTCGGAATATGAGTCAAAACGGTACTAGAAAATCGAAGTTTTAGACAAAGCATATGACTGTACCGTTTTGACTCATAGTCCGAACACTTAAGGCCAACAGTGATTTCAAATGCATCTGATAGGCATAAATGAGCAAATATTTGTGAAAATTTCAATTTACTCACGAAGTCTTACTGTTAGCTGTTGTGTGTGTCGATAAAATAATTAATTTTAGCTTATTTAGTATTGTTTTTACATAAAAGTATGGAACAACAATTTGTCTAAAATGCCGAACATTGTGTTTATTCTGTCTCATATTCCGATTATCTTGATTCAAATTTCGAACAGCACGAATAAATCGTATTCAAATGAACAACTTTGCAAATAAATTTATCTGAGCTTGTTCTACTAATCTCAAACTAGAGAATCATCACTACTACCGCGGTAAAAATTATATTGGGGACGTTAAAATTGAGCTGCAATCAACTAGCATTTGCTTGTTATTCGGTGACATATTTCAGCGAAACATTTCAACCAAATCGCCATACAAAAACCGAGTGTTCGGAATATGAGTCTGTTCGGAATTTGAGACAAAACCGTACATGCCAATGTATGCTACGCCGTGATAGGTCGGAATTGATAAAAATTTCTCTTAGATCCAAATAAAAAAGAGATGGGACTTTTCACTTATTCTCGAAGTGCGCATTTTAACAGCTCTCTTATTATTGATCAATAACGGCGCCGTCCAGATCTTTAAAGTCAGTTTGGATGGCGAAAGAATTTTAGTGTGTAATGATTGTTGCTTCTAGATACCGCGAATACCTCTGCATCTCCGCAATCACCATGGGAAGGGTGTTTATTAATAAGGGATGAAAAAGATCTGATAGCCAACTTTGGTCGGTGATGCGGTTCATGGATAAAGAGGAAAAATATTATTCTTACTTAAAACTAGATTTGAATTTGGTAATTCAAAGGTTGTTTTACTTTACCAAGAAAACGAATCTCTGTTCTAAGACAATTACTCCTGATACATATGCAACTCGTTCGATCATGAGTAAATGCAGTCGTTTTCACGATTTGCAGTTGGCCAGCAAATGTAACCATGCATTCTGAGTTGCAGTAGTCAGTGTTGGAAAACACTGATATCCCTTTATTACACGGTCTTTTTTATCTCATTTTGGAGCAATCGGAGATGAAGTGTTGCCGATTTACATACTTCTGGGTGCTTTCATTCCTGGAGAAGTCCATTTGATTATGGTGAGGATCCGATGACCAAGAATTTGCAGATACCAATGGTCTTTCAGTGAATAAAATTCTTGAAGCGAAGAATACGAATAATTTCGGATGCCGCAATGATCTAATCTACGGCGAAATGGTTTGGAAGGAAGCCAAGTGAAGGCGTATCCTGTAGAAATCAACGCCCTTTCGGACTCTTAAGAATATTTAAATGCTCGTCATGGATGCGCCCCTAAGTCCAAGAAGAACGAGGTGCGCTACGAATGCGCGGAATGTAATGTATATCTTAATAAATACCTTTGCCCTTCTGAGTCATTTGCTTAATGTCTTTCCACAATTAGTATGCTAATTTGTGCAGCAAAAGTATTACTGGGGCTTTTCAACAAAATTCGTCTGAAGATTCAAATTCAAGCGACGTTTTCAAAACACTTCTCGTAGATAACTCTTGCCAGAATTTTTGACGCAATTTGCAATGTATTTTGTAAAAATTTCTAAAAAAAATTTGATGAAATTCACGAAAGCATTTGTAACAAAATTGTTTGCAGAACTATTTGAAATAATTCACATATACATTTTCAATAGAATTTTCAGCGAAATATCTCAGTAAAAGATTTGACAGAATTAATCAATTTTTTGAAGAAATTCGAGGAAAAACTTTGAATTTTAGAAAGGTTGATTAATTTTTAAGAGTTTAAACCGGAAACATATTTCGGAATCAATTTAAGAATTGAAAATATACATAGAAGGAACGGATGTTCTCCTGGAGGAACTCACATTGACAGTATGAACAAATCTCACAATATTCTTTGACTGATTTCCAAGAGAATTGTAGCAAAAGCTATGAAGCCACCTTTCGGTATTCCTTGTACAATTCGATTTTAGCAAAATTCTTATAGGAAGGGTGACTTCACACATTTTGCAACAAATCTGCAGGAAACTAGTCAAAATTAAAAACTGTGGTCCATTTTGTTAGACTTATTCACACCAGTTTAAATTTTTGCCATCCATCTGAAGAAAACTTCGCCAGGTTGAATTACCTTGAAAACATTTGTTATGAATAAAGCCTAAATTTTTCACCAAAAATTCCCGATAAATACTGTCTAAGAAATTCCTTCAGTAATTTTGCTTATTATTTCAATTAATGTTGGGTTTCTTTAGTCGATTCTCATTTGGGTAACCCTAATCTCAGGACATCCTCCAGAACCATGGTTTCACGCAAATTTTAATACACTTGGTTGATCATCCCTAGAAACTTATTCTGCCACCCATCCAAGATAACTGGGCGTGTCAGGCTTCAGATCTCAAAATAGTTCACTGGGAGTTAATGGGTTAAAGAGACGACCAAATCTAAGAACAAAGTTCCTGAAACAAGAGGAAGTGACCTTAATATGGTTTTTGCTATAAGTAGTCGAAGTGTCCTTATTTAGCAGCACGCTTCAGTTGACTGAACAATTCCCACAACCGAATCCATCAAATTGATGTAACCTTAAAGCTTAACCTTGCCAAAAATAAATACCCACGTTCATCCTCCACGAGCAACCGATTACCTCATTGAGGCTAATTAAGCCATTGCACAAAAAGTACTTGCATCTCCCTCGCAATCCTTCCACTCTGCACCAATCTTCCACAAATCCTCGACTCTTTGAAGACCAAACAACGCACACCAACACACACAACGAAAGCCACACAATTGCAGAACAAATATTGAAATGGCAACATCCACCGCCTTCCTCCTCCTCGTCCGATTTCCATACCCATTACCATTCCCGTTAGCCCATTTGTCATTCCGCTCCGGTGCAGACGGCTACGACGCGACGGTCTCCCCAAATGCATTCCGACTTCGTTGGTGCATCCTCCCATCAACCGCGCTCACACAATTGCATCGTTTCAACAGAACACAATGTACATTCGGCAACTACCACCCTTATGACGACGACTATTCGCAGCCTACAATGAACTAGGGTTACCATATTTTTTATTCGAAACCGGAAAGTACGTTTTTCAAACACTGTACAATTTACAAAAGAGAAGTTTTCGATTTTTAATATTCAAGTTACTTTTATGAAATGGTAAATGTTATACCATAACATAATCGACTGCCCTACAAAGAGCACGTATGGTAACCCTACAACAAACGCATTACAGAAATTATCATTACGCTGGTGCAACAGAGGGAGGAATGTCGTTGTAGGGTTGACTAAGGGAAAACTGCATGCCAACCCCCAAAAGGACAAACACAAAAGATCCGTAGACGACACGATGTGTATGTGTAGACTGACTAACTAAGCCGCCGCCCGAACTGTGGACGAGAAGTCCGACGGCTGCAATTGCACTACGGGAACTCCGAAACCACCACCTCCGCGTTATGGTCGCTGCGGTGAGTATCGGGGGGAAGAGGAACCCATCCCGCCAGGTGGGAGCACTTGTAGGAGTTTTTTGCTGAACCTTCATGTGCTGGCAATTGCATACATTGTAATTTATGGTAAACAAAAAGCCATTTCAAAAATTGACTCGACTGACTGACTGGCAGAGAAATGAAATGCATTGCTGAATGCTGCAGCGCAGCGAAGTCGTCTGCCATAGTGATGTGATGACGATGAACGAACGGACGGATGAAAAGGACGATTGGGAAGGCCGACCGGACGAGTAAGGCAGGGAATACGGTGCAGTGTGGATTCACGAATGCACCGGGGGATGGCGCAGTGGTTCGTCAATGGATGCACCGAAGGGGTCATAATTAGAAAAGTTGAGAGCTGTTCTACAAATTTACAGCATCAAAAGTGTAAAGGAATTATTCAACGATATCACACAAAATAACACATGTAGACGTTGTGCATTCTATTTGAGGAGTTGTTCTAAACGTTTGCACTATGAAGGACACAAAACATCCTCATTGGACAAAGCGAAGTTTAAAATGCAACTTAAATCAATTTCTTGACTACGTAACAGGTTCAGTGACCGGTTCTGGAAGGATTAGATTTAGATTGAAAGTTTGATCGGTAGCGGAAAAAGCTTCAGAAACCAACTAATAAAAACTTCAGAATTTCTTCAGGCTTTCTGCGAAGAGATTTGCTTTTCAAAATTCCGGGATAAAAATCGCTACCTGGAAGAGTTAGAGTGCGAAGTGATGGAGTGGCTCAAAGTTTCTTGCAATGGCTTTGTGCTGCAAGCGAAATGCAGGTATCTAGACTAGTGGTTGAAAGGTGGAAATAGCACTACAATAAACACCTGAATGGAGAAGAGTCGGAAAGTCAAGCCAACAGAAGGAATGGCTTCATTGGCACGGCGGATGAGGGACGGAGAAGGCCAATTCTCACAATCAGTGAATTTTTTATTCTTCTTGCTGGTATTACTTCCCAACTGGGATAGAGCCTGCCTTCCAGCTTAGTGTTCTGGGAGGTACATGGCAAGACTTGTAGAATAGCTCTGAGTGAATCTGAGTGATCACCACTCCCAGGTCTGACTTCCTGCTTTGAATCGATGGTACACTGTCCAACCGAGATCTCGCATGATGCACTGCCTTCCGGTTGCTTATCATCACTTCTTCGGATTTGGGCTAACATAAGCTTCTTCTCTCGCATCCATTCTTCCACGGCGTCTACTGCTTCAGTAGCAAGTATCTCTACCTCCTCTAGTGATTCGCCGATGACTACGAGCATCACATCATCCGCGAAGCCGACTATCTTCACACTTCGGGGAAAGCTCAGCTTCAACACTCCGTCATACATAGCGTTCCTAAGAGTCGGATCAAGAATAGAACCCTGCGGGACGCACGCCGTGATTGTCGTGCACCTTTTTTCAGCGTCTGTGCCGTAGATCAGTGTACGATTTTGAAAGTTGCTCCTCAAAATCTTACAAAGATACTCGGGGACCTCCAGTCTCTGCAGTGATTCGGTAATCGCAGCTCAACTTGCAATGTTGAAGGCTTTTTTTACGTCCAGGATAAGCACTCCGCAGTACCGATTGCCTCTCCTCTCCATAGCATCCACAACCGTTTGAATGACATCAACGGTGCATCTAGCTTTCCGAAAGCCGAACTGCATGTCGCACAAGCTGTTTCTCCCTCCGTGTATTTCATAAGCCTCTTTAGGATTACTCGCTCCAACACTTTGCCAACTTTTTCCAGAAGACATATCGGTCTATATGCTGAAGGATCTCCAGGATACTTACCGGGAAAGTTACCATCCTCGATACTTATTGTGCAGCACAACAGGTTTTCTTGGATTGCAGCTTTCAGAGGTACGTTGCAGATACCGTCTGTTCGCGGAGCCGTCCTGGTTTTTTAGGCTTTCGCCACCGCGATCAGCTCATCGTTCGTTACCGGGGCTTCTTTTTCATCGTCATCTTGAGCTCCATACGGCCTGGACGGCCAGCTCGTCGGTTCGTGTTGCGGGAATGGCGCTTCAATGACGGTTTTCATCTTCTCCGGACACCTATCGGCTGGGCTCCTTAACTTCGCCATTGCAACTCTATTGCATCACCCCACGAGTTTGAGTTTGCGTTGCGACGTAGCTCCTCTAGACAGACTTTCTTGCTGAGTTTGATTTCCATGTTGCGATGTTCCCAGTAGGCTGAACGGCGACCATGTCTCGGTTTACCTTCCCTCGGCATGGTTGCTGAGCATTGCGCTCGAACCTCAATGCCTCAACGAACATCTCCTTGTCAAACTGGGACCATTTCCACCTCCGTTCCTTTGATTGAGTCGCACGCGCTTACAACTGCTGTCCGCTACCAATATTATACCGAATACTGTGCGTATACTCCTCGCTCACTCGCCAGTTCAAACTTCCTGACAGATCCATAAGGTTACGGCAATAATAGACTCTCAACCATCCCGACGGTATGTACTGGTGGTACCATCGTTGGCAACATGTACGTTTAGCCTTGCCAAGGCCTCCAGTAGACTGCACCCTCTTTAGTTGATGAAGTGACTGCCCCATTATATGGCCTACGCGTTGAAATCGCCGGCTATGACGACTGGTCTGCGTTCTGCGAGCACTTCAGTCAGCTTGTCGAGCATCTCATTGAATTGGTCAACAGTTCATCGTGGATGTGCGTAGCAGCTACAGAAGAAGATTTGGTTATAACAAAGCCTTCATCTGCACGACGTACCATTTCTTGGAAAGGATATCTTCCCACCATCCATATCGCCACTGATTTTGCATTGTCTGCTATCCAGTTCCCATCGCCGGTCGGGAAACGGTATGGCTCCGATATGATAACCACATCGCACTTGTACTCCGCCACAGATTACCTCAGCAAGTGTTGTGCTGTGTCACATTGGTTGAGGTTAATTTGCATTACCTCCACTGTGGTTTGTTAGCAGTCGCCTTTATGAAGGCTGGACATCGCAGGTCTCCTGTTACGTGGTTGTTACTCTCTCCGTTGGCGCAGATCATACACTTTGGAGGCTTTCGGCAGGCTTGCGTCTTGTGGCCTTCTTCTCCGCACCTTCTGCATAAATTACCTCTGTCAGCCCCTTGTAGAATCTAGCGAGGTGACCGTACTCGTGGTATCCCTCAGCTCACACTGCTCCTTAATGGCATCTTCATCCGTAGAGATTGCATCCAGGTTCTTGCATTCAAGGATCGCCTCCGGTCCCACGGCTCTCACTTGTACCGTTTTACCCATGGCTTTCTCGGTGAGCTCTTTGCAAGAGGAGCTGCTGGCCATCGAGTCACTTTTTAGCTCCAATATCATATCTCCGGTGCGGGTGCGCCTGACTGTCCACACGTCTGCATCTAGCTGGTCAAGCTCCAAGTGTGTCCGTAGAACCTTCTCGTACGAGTCATCGCTTGCCTCGACTATAAGCGCCTCGCCTCTCTGCTCTTTGTTTTCGTCTTCCGACTTCTTCCCTCGACGATTTCCCATGGGGTATTGTTGCCTTCCTTGGTGGTTGCTGCGTACGCTGGGACTGTCTCGTTGACGCGAGCGTCCTTCTGTTTCTTGGAACGGCCCGGTCTTTCATCTCTTGGTGATGCTCTCGGCCTCTTCAGCGTGAATGGCACGCTTTCCGTCCTCTGAAATTTGTCCCTCTTTGCGTTGGTTTCCCTCGCAAAAGTGGTTGGCATCGCTGTTTGTTGAGTCGGCGCTTGCCTTGTTTCTAAGACAGTCTTGGCCGCCGACAACTCCTCTCAGTCGATTCCGCTTTCCTTGACAGCTAGTCCGAGGGTGCCTTAGATCTACAACATCAAAGTCTTGATATCTTTGTGCACATTGATTCTTTCATCCACGAACTCGTGCAATTCGTCCACCAGTTTCTCAGCTGCTACAACTCTCGGTAGCTTTGGTACATTCGACCATGCACTGACCTGAGCCTGTTGCTGCTACTGTTCCTCCTGATTGCCCTAGCTGCGATGGTGGTTATCTTACTAAGTCACCATTGGCGAAAGGGTTCGTCGCGCCTTCTTCGATTTCAATTAGACTCTCTTCCATTCTTCAGGGTTCCCCTTCTGGGCCAGTATCATTTCCCGCCGTACGTAGTCGCCTTTTATGATCCCATGGTTCTATGCAAGCAGGGAGGCCATGCAAAGGTTGACACGATCCCTTATGGGAATCGTGTCCAGAGCCGGATCGGCGTAGGTCGGGGTTTGGTCATCCGAGCCTAGTACTCATCACATAAGATGGACGGGTTCCGAACGTATCCAGAGGCCTGCCAAGGTTTTACCGGGACGGGGGCAATCGCACTATTAGCCTACTCGCCGTTTCAAGTTGGTATCACAAACGCTCACTCGAGTAGTAGAATAACACGACTGTCAGCGATTCTACCTCATTACCCCGAATCCCATTACCCCGAATGCCATTAACCCGAACGCCATTACCTCGAATTTCAAAACCCCAAACGACCCATCACCCCGAATGACATTACCCCGAATTCCAATATCATGGGGAAATATCATCAATATCATCATGTCAAGATAATTGTAAATTCGGGGAAATAGAATTCGGGGTGATGGAATTCGGGGTAATGGTACATTCGGGGTAATGGTACATTCGGGGTAATGGTACATTCGGGGTAATGGAATTCGGGGTGATGGGGTAGAATCCTGTCAGCTCGGTGTCGCAATGTAGTTTTTAATCTGTAATCCGTTGTTCTGCGCTGTGACCAGTATACCATAATCAGGATTTTACTGGCAGCCATCCTGATGTGCCGGTTTGCACTCTAGAGGGCTAAGGTACTTTGAAAGCGGTACCAGGTCGCTTGTTAAGGGCTAGACTATGAACAGTTCTGAGTGGCTATGGCTATCGTACTCTGGGAGGTACATGGCTAGATTTGTAGAATTGCTCTGAGTGGCTATGGCTATCGTACTCTGGGAAGTACATAGCAAGAATCCGGAATAAAAATCAGAAAAAAGAAGGAGTGATTGCCATTGAAAATCTTCAGAAAATATTAAAAAGATAAATATCCGAACAAATCTCTTTAGAAAATTTTTAACAATTTTTTCGCCCACCTCTTATAAATGGATTTATTTTGAAAGCAATAGTAATTATGTTAGCAATATCTGAAGCAGAAAATAAATTATAATTTTTGGCAGATTTCTTGCAAAACCAGTTACGAATACTTGACAAAATCTTTGAATAATCATTGACATGGCGAAATCTCAGTAAAATTTCTGCCCAAGATTCAGGCATCAGGCATATTTTGGCAGTAGCATTTTTAGTAGTAATAACCTATAGGGGCCTTCCTTAGCCGTGTGGTTTGAGTCCACGGCTACAAAGCAATGCTGCTGAAGGTGCCTGGGTTTGATTCCCTGTTGGTCCAGGATCTTTTCGTATCTTTTCTTTGGCTTCCCTGGGCATAGAGTGTAATCGTACCTGCCAAACGATATACGAATGCAAAAATGGCAACTTTGGCAAAGAATGCTCTCAGTTAATAACGGTGGAAGTACTCTCAGAACACTACGTTGAGTAGCAGGCTCTGTGAGGACGTTAATACCAAGAAGAATAAGAAGAACTAGTAGATGATTGCTCACTTAAAATAACCGACTGGTTCCTCATTAGCACATAGCTCAGTTGTCCCAAATAACGATTGCGAAACCACTGCCCTATGCAGTTTTCGATGGTGCATATGCGGAGGACATGTTTCGCATTGTGTTTTTCTGTTCGACGGACCTTTTTTTTCTCCTGGAACTGAGGCCACAAAAATTGATGAATGGAATGCAATCATCATAAGTCATTGCCGGTCGACGTGTCAGTCGATCTCAGTGCGTGTGAGATATGACTCGATGCTTTATTTTCGAAAATGAGGACACATAAAACCGCAAGACGGCCACGGAGGGGAACTTTTGAATGGAAAGCAAATATTTGGCTTGTTGTTTAAGGCGATGGGGGCTGCGATGCTACAAAGGTGATGGAGCGATGCAAAATTGCGGTTCCACAATGTTGCATCCTCGGGGACTTTCTCCTAGCTTGAAAAACTTAAGGGGAAACTGGAGAGACTTGATCCTTTTTTCTTAACGAGGCTGTAACTCTGCAGGGAAATCATAAACTGACAAGTGCCCCTAACTTCTATATTTCAAGTCATAATGTTCAAAAGATCTTGAATATTATTTTGAATAAAGTCAAAAAAAAAATGCTCCAAAAACATTATTCTTCATACCATTTGATAGATTTCCAGCCCTGACATTGTCTTTCATATAGACAAAGTATTATATGCAAATACTTAGAATAAAACTGTTTTCGATTTCAAGAAAATATGGAGGAATCAGGTCTACCCAGTCTTCCCAAATCTCAAGCGGAAAACTTGTTCACCCGAAAAAGCAGAAGCTCCTAATCAAACCAAAATTAATAAAGCTGATTGAATTTCTATGGCAAAAGATTTGCCCTGCAACAGGACAAAAACTAGTGAAAAACTACCACGTACGCACAAAAGCAGCTGTTGTTCCTTGGCAATGGCCCCGCCGGAGATGGCGCGTCAACTTTTAATGTTGTTTGGTCAAAGTTTTGGCGGCGGGCGGGGACTTCGATTCAGAATCGAAAAAGTGCCGAACTGACAGAACGGAGCAATGATGGGAGGAAAAAACAACCATAATTGAGGATTAGGGTAACGTATATAATTTGGACATGCATATAATTTGGACAGGCTGCTTGTTCTATGCTCATTTACAATGAGATGATGAGGAATTTATGTACGGAAAATCATGTATTGCATTATTAATACACTATGCTACTTATTAATGATGGCCAGTTTCATAACAATTACAAATTAGCTTCAAAAATACCTAAATTGTAAATTGTATCAAAAAAACACCTGTGAAACCTACGAATGCAAGAGAATGTATGTTTCAAGAACATACTTTAAACGCAATAATAGCGCTCAGAATAGGCATTCATAGAAAGTTTAAAGGCGGCAATATGATAAAATATGTCTAAAATTGAAGCTAAGTTCATCTAAAATCTTAACATTAGTATATAAGGCATAAATCAGGTGATGTCCAAAATAGATTACGGTTTTTGTTCAGTTGATATAATTTGGCCATCTGATGAAACGCACTGGAATGTCGCATGCATGCATACTTGCAGGCGTATTTCGTGGATCTGATGATGTTTGCTTGCATTAAATGAAATTATTGATTATCATCAATATACACATCCAATAAGCGAAAAAATGCATATGTCACATGTAAACTCTTCAAACATTATGATATAATCGTCCTCTTAAGAAACCATTGAATAGATAGTGAGATAACGCCCCTGTCCAAATTATATTCACATGAGGGTGTCCAAAATGTATATTTGATGACCGAAATGTATAACAGACAGGCAATTAAAAAACGCTATTTTGGCACCTATTGCTACAGTTTGTAAGCTTTTTCTCTCCAGAAACTCAAAAAACAATGATACATTAAGCATATAAGTATCATAACGTAATAAAATATTAGTATCTAAGGCAGTTAATCGATCGCCGTTTCCAGACATATCCTTAGCCTGTCCAAAATACATAATTTACCCTATCCTCGTGTTGGTCCGAAATGGAGCACCCATCTGGAGAGAGGGGGGCAGGGATCCTGGGGAAAGGTGTAATGCAATAATAATAACATCAAAAGAACGATATCTTGGACAAAGAAAGCGCCCTCGATGAGCTTTCATGAGGAGCGAGAGAGAACAGATGGGAGAAGAGAGCGGGAGGATCCTTCCGATTCTTCTAAGCAGCTTTTCCAGAAAGACAACGGGACCGATATGAGGAGGAAATGGGAAGAGAGAGAATGTCAAAATCCGATCTTTATTGAATTATGGTTAGAGAATGGAATTACGTTAGATGTTATGAGTTCGATTGCAAAGATAACCGAGATGATGGTTTCTTATCAACAATGCAGTGAGACTGTTCCATTCCACTCCAAAAAAATATCATAGGGGGCCCAAAAGGTACATTCATTTATCTAAATCAACTCAGCTAGATCAGTTGATTTCTTTTCACTTTATTCATTAGCATCATTTTAAATATTACGTTAGTTCCTTTTAGCTAGGTGTTCTTTGTTAGGAAACACTAACATCTTAATTTGGTAAAACTAAATTAAGCTTTAGTTAACATTTTGTTAATAACATATCACATTTCATTTGCCGTAACAGTTCAGATTTTTTACAAGTGAGTTGATTTCACCTGCTTAACCAAAAACGCTTTCGATTAACTTAACCTAAATATAACGCATAAATCGTGATAATAGAAGGTAGATCCATTTCGGGTTCAATGATCCGTTGAACACAATTATATCAGAAATAACTCAATTCTCATTTGTCATTCTTCTGAATTAATCAATCATACACCCTCCTTCTCATCCCACCACTCTAGAACAAATTCAGCAAATCACTTTACCACACTCGCGAGATTAAGGTCAACGTCTCCATTACCCTGAGACGCGCGTGCAATTGCACACATGCATACGCCCATCAATTCTTAAACGATCGTCATCCATTGAAATAATTGCGTAATCACGACGACTACTGACCGATAGACCAGTCTTGTCAGTGTTGAAGATTATCTCTCCTTGCAAATTGAACGCAATCCACATTACTAAATAGACTTCTACCAACTATCCGCGACAGACTTTTCAGAGTTAGCTGCTCGCAATATGACGGATGGCCTCTGCTGAGTGGGAAAATTAATCGCCGCTCATTTGAAGCGATTAATTTCTGAAACTCATCGGCGCACTCTTCCATTTAGGTGTAGGTACGCGTAAGATCGAGATAGAACCGCACCTATTGCATGCCATTGGCGACGCGAGCGACCGACGACGCACGACTCCGCAACCCGAGAACAGCTGATTTGACAGCGTGTGTGTGTGCGCGCTGCCAACTCGGGACTGTAATAATAAATTTGTTGATATTTACAATTTGCGAACCATTAAGGATGTGCATAAAATATCTTTATTTATGCACGCTGCGCTCCCGGCTTTCTCCACATCATTGAAGAGGGTGGTGGGGAGGGGTCAGAGGGAACCATGGTTTGTTTGCTGTAACGTTGTCATCATCGTCGTCGTCGTCGTCGTCGTCGTCGTCGCTGTCGATGGTTTCGTCGACGCTTCGTTTTGTTTATTATCACGTGCAACGCACACACACGCTGTGCGCAAACAGTCGCGTCATTTTCATCGCACTATCCAATCGAGTGCGCTGGCTATAGGGGGAGATCCCCCAGTACCGGACACCTAATTGCATTCATAATTCGAAAAATATTGGTTTTATGTGCTCGTGTTCCCTTTCTTTAATGATAAATGTTATCATTTTTATTGTGTACAAAAATAAATTTGAAAATATAAATATGAATTTTGACATTGCATTTTGATGATGTATTTTAGTATCAAATTGATCGATCTTGAAAGGTGGCACCCAATACCGGACACGATCTGAAAATGCCTCGAATTCCCTAAATTTGAACATCATTGAATGTGTTTACTGTAGGAATAGTATATAATTACCAATTTAATGCATTTGCAACATTTACAAGAACAATTTGAGTTTTTCTTAGTTTGCAGGGTTTCCATCAAAAACCTCTTTCATATATAATGAAAAATAGCACGTTCTACGATGTTGTTCTGAATGTTCATTCTTCTCAACTTTATTACATGTTTGGTACAAAATACATTCATAGTATTAAATTAGGATTAATTTCAATCATACTTGCGTGATCCGAATTTTTTTTTTCATATTCAAAATAATTACTAAATAGGCTCAAAATTAATATTTTAGAACTTTTCTACTTTTTCAAAAAGCCATGCATATTTCAAGGATGTGTTATTCTACGCAATCATTACTCTTCATAATAGCCTTCTTTTCTTCTAATACACCATCTTGATTGGACCATGATTTCTCATTTTTTTGACTTTGTCCGGTATCGGGTGCTGTCCGGTAATAGGGGATCTCCCCCTATCATGGGTTGAATGGTACACTTCGGGATGTGACTGGGAATGGGCATCTTTGAGAGATTAACCCCTCTACTAGCATTATCATTTCTCAGCACGAATATATAATTAAATAGCGATATTTTTTTTGTTTTCCTGATATATTTGCGAATGTCAAACAACTCTTCTCTATTTTGAGTTGCAGTATGATTTTTTTTTTAATTTGCCTACAATTTGCCGTAAATCGATAAATATGCGTACATTATTTTGAAATTATGAGATATTTTAATATAACGACCATAAAGAGTATATTTCATACCTAAGAATGCGGATGAAAGTCACGATTTAGCGCTCTTCCATCCAAATTTAGTTTCTTTAGTAATCTAAACCAATTTTTCACACGTATATTACTTTACTTTTTGCTGAGAGTAAAAAGGTTGTATATCAGAATATTTGGTCATAAAGTATGATTCACTAGAGTGATCTATTATCAGAGAATGGTGTAATAATATTGATATTTTTAAAGCTTCCATTTTTCGTACAATAGTGAAGGATATAAAAACACAATATGTTGATAGAAATGAGGATAATAGTCAAGCGAAAATTAGTACTTGACTTTGACATACAGTTTTTCTTAGGAGTTTTTTAAAAAATGATAGTTTCGATCCGAAAATTCAAACAGCTCGCAAACATGACCGAATTTAGTTCTGTTAGGCTTAAATGAATGGCACACATGACTAGTTTCAGAAACCCTCCCAGAGATCCGGATTTGGTCACTGTCACCGGGAACCTGCTACATCTTAAGAAAGTCCCTTTAGAGACCCTTACTTTGATAACCTGTAGTTTCGTAATCAAGCAAGTAATCTGAATCGGCTTCATATTGTTGAATAGGTATTCTCGTGGACTGTGTATAAAAATTCTCAAATCACTTAAGTTATTTATACTCGGCTTCGGAAACCCGGAACATCCGAAAAGTAAGTTTCCTTCGCAGTTTTTTATATGTACTACATATTCGGTGGATGGATATTTTTACATAATTTTTTTTTCTGCGATAAGGAACCATTTACTGGTGCACATCCCCTGAAAAATTTGATTCAGTATGGTCCATGCGGAACCGGTTCCTGGAGTCCCGGAAGGTGGCCAATCTGGACAATTCGATGAAATTACTCGGATTTATGCCCCAAAACCAAATGAATTGTGTCCAATTCTCTACGGTTTTTTATGGTTGGATGTATTTCGCCAAAAGAACGAATGTATTTCGTTCTGGTCCTTTTTGAGCACCGGAATGGCCACCGGGAAACCCGTAATATAAGACCACTAAGCTTTAGCACCAAAAGTAGGCATGCAACGGCTCAATCTTCATGATTCTGAATCCCTGTTACTCTGCTACGCATGGACCATACTGGACCAAATTTTTCAGGGGATGTGCACCGGTAATTGGTTCCTTATTATCCATCAACCGAATAGTACCAATGTGAATTACAAATAAAAAACTGCGATGGAAACTTTCTTTTCGGATGTTCCAGGTTTCCGGAACCGGGTATGAATAACTAAGTGATTTGAGGATTTTTATTCACAGTCCACGTGAATACAGGTTGTCCAAGTAAGGGTCTCTTAAAAGACTATTTTCAGATGTAGCATGTTCCCGGTGGCCACAGTGACCAAATCCGGATTCCGGGAGAGTTTCAGAAACTGGACATGAGTGCCTTTTATTTAAATCCAACAGAACTAAATTTGGTCAACACACTGATTTTTGCGAGCTGTTTGAATTTTCTGGTAGAAAACGATCCTAAGTCACAATTTGTAACATTTTGTTAGGGACTAAAGAAGGTTAAACTTGATATAATTCAAAAATGGCTACTCTTAGAGAAGTGATCATGATAATCATTATGGTTCAGAATGACTTCAAGATTCTTATTGTTTCATCAGAACGTATTTATTTTGACAAAAAATCAAAATTTGAAAAAAACCGACCAAAAATTGTTCTTTGAGAAACTTTTTTATAAAAAAATTCTCCATCATAAAACTTTGTCCCAAACATCTGTTTTCTATCAAGATTCTATGAAATAAATAATTCAAAAATAATAAAAATGAGATTATTATGTAATTTAAAATTTATGTCTTATTTTCGAATTTTTCATGAGAAAAAAAAAATAAATATTTTTTCAGTGTATTTTTTTTTTAGTTCAACTTACTACAACTTCTTCATAGAACACTTTTCTATAAAATCAACAGTTTCGGAGTAAGATTATTTCAAATAAATTGCGTGCAAAAACTTATAAGACATTTTCAAAAGTTATCCTTGAGTCAAAACGATCAATTTTTCTATGAAAAACACTCTTTCTACCATACCGAAAACATGTGGAAAAAACTGCAAACCGAAGATGGTCGAGTTCTTTGACTGACCGATTTGACATGGAATTCGTCTGTACCGTTCTCAAGAAATGAGATGTTCTACCAAAAGCTCAAGGTTACCCTTCAAAGGCCGCATGCCGTGAGCTGCAAGGTGCAGGTATAAGGATACGAGCATCTTGACGGACAGACGCTAGGCGATTGTAAGCTGGAAGAAGTACTGCAATGAACACCTGAATGGTGCAGATAACACAAGCACAGAGGGTCAGGACAGCGAAGTTGATGGCTATGCCAGTATAGCGGACAGTTAAATTGGCTTCCACGGTGGGAGGTTAGTTAAGGATGTTATTCAATAGCTCTAGAATAGCTAGGTATCTGAGCCGAACTCATCAGGATGGGCCTGGATAGATTGGCCATCTGCATTGGCTAATATACAGAATCTGGAAAACGGAACAGGTACTGAAGGAGTGGGTGCAAGGCGTTATATGCCCAAGTGTGAAAACTATCGTGCAATCACTATCCTAAGCGATGCCTACAAATTGTTATCTCAGATTATCTACCATCGTCTATCACCTATAGCAATCGAGTTCATGGGAAGTTATCAAGCGAATTTAATCGACGGCCGCTCGATAACCGCCCAGAACTTTTCCGTGATCCCAGATTTTCCTCCAGAAAAGTTGACATATGACATTATTGACCTTGTTCAAGAACAGCTTCCCCGGGAAGCTCGCAAGATTGATAAGAGCAACGATGAACTGTTTGTAAAACTGCGTGAAGATCTCGGGCGAACAACTCAGTTCATCCGAATCCCGCCAGGGGCTACGGCAGGGGTTTGACTCTTGTGCCTAATGTTCAACTGTCAGAGCAAGGCCTAACAGTCGAAAAACAATTTTACGAGAACCGGATAGTTTGTTTGCTTCGCCAACGACATATAATTGGAAGAGAATTCGTAACTATCGCAGATATGTTCACCCGCCTGAAGAACGAAGCATCGAAGTTTGACTGGAGGTAGATGCGAAATGGGCTGCCTCAAAAGCAGGGACAATAGACAGGAATCCTTTTAAAGTGGTAGATGAGTTCGTTTACCTCGAATATTTGCTGAGGAAGTCGTGCCTACTATGGAAGGGTATATTGGTAAGGCATTTTATAAAAGTGCTGGACATCAACATTGATTTGTAGGAACTCCTCTCGAAAGTTGTTCCTACAGCTTCTTGAGGAAATCATCTGACAATTTTTACATGAATTCTGGTCTTCAAAAGTCGTATTGCGATTTTTACATGTTATATATGAAATATAAGTAATCAACGCTACCTTTGCAGATGTTAACACATGGCGTGGAATGACCCTAAAGCTGAACTTAATTTTAGGGTATCAACTTGATGTTGAAAGCAAACCATGTTCTCGATTTACTTCCTTTTTTGATGAGGGTTTAGTTTTGCTCGGAACGCCAACAGCCGTCTAAACTCGCCCCGAAAATCTCCACCGGAAAGCCAACGACCCGGGACTGTCACCAAATGTCACCGCATCAACCGGGCGGGTCGGGTGGTCCCAACCCGGTCGATCACATGTCGCCGGCCAACAACAGTGCGCCATAAATGAACAAATTGTGTATCGCGCAAATCTGATTAATGAAAGCCACTGTCTTCGGTTTTGGAATCCGCTCTCTCTGTATTGGTGGAAAAGGAAGAAATCAGTCAACCGTCTTTGGCGTCCTTGAGGTGCCTTGTGAGACGAACTCTCGTCGACGCAGCATTCATTCGGTTGGCTGGGCATGGGCTTGGGTTAGGACAGGGCTTCCCAACTGGTGGTCCGCGGACCCCTAGTGGTACGTGACGACCTCTCAGGAGATCCGTGATACCATTGTATCTATAATAGTAATCCTTGAAAGATTTTTGCGAAAATTTTCTTAAATCGTCTGACAAGGTATTAGGAGTTCTAAATGCGTTAGTTGAAGTTCAGTAGTAATTTTATTGAAATATTTAAAAAAAGGCTTACTGGCTCGAAGCTTGGTGGATACCTATCATATTTTTAGAAAATTTCTTGGATTCTAGTGCAACCTTTGAAAATACTTGGAGAAATCTAATAAGAATCTTCTTAGATGATTCTTGAAGTAATCTTCATTGCACTCCTGGTTAAATTTGAGTGATTGCTGGCTTCACAACAACCGATTTTTTATTAAATGTTGGCATTTTTTTCAGAAGTTCTCCTTTGAAGTTACGGAAAGATGTTTGGTGGAACCCTTACAACATTATTAGTGGAATTAGTAGATGGGGTGAATTACAAATGTGACTTTTGGGTGGCCTACCAAGAATATTTCTCAGGGGTCCGTGAGATATTTATAGAACTGAAAAGGACATCACACCATCAAAAAAGTTGAGAATTACTGGACTAGGACTCCCACCTCCATCGAATGTGAACGAATAAAGTTCCCGTCGCAGCAGTCGTTCCCCGGCCGGCGTATGTGGTTAACAGCTTTGGGGGTTTTCGGGTTAGTACGTGTAAAGCATTTTAATGAAAGCATATCCATCCTGAGAGCTTTTGTTTTGCGCCCACAGCCGGCAACCGCCGCGTCAAGTTTTGCTCCTGGGAGGCGCGGACCCGGACTAGGAAGTGGCGTCCTGGGTTGGGCACAAGAGTTGTTTCGTATGATAACAACATAATAAAACACGAAACGAAACTTTTATCGGTTCGTTAGAGAAAATCCACCCCGGAGGAGAGAGAGTGAAAGATGGCTGATGGCTGCAGCGACAGACGACGATGAGGGAAGCAAACTTTTGGGCCAGGATAATGGCTGATTCGTGATCTCGGCAGGTCATTGGCCAGGCGGGTTAGGGAAGAAACCTCCGGGGCTGATGGATGCCGAAATCGAGTGGAATTCAGTGGCTAGGTGGTAATTATTTATCGATGATGCGTGAGTGCGTCTGTCTGGGAGAAATTCGGCGCTTTGTCTGCTTTGTGTTCGCGGGTTTCTGGTTGCTGTTCCGAAAACTGCGCGTCCTGGTGAGTAATCATTTATACAACGAATTAAATACGAATTTTCGCTTGAGTGGAACCGTGTGGGCTACAGTAGGTGCAAATGAGCCAATTAATTAGCTCGGTATTTTGGTGGAACCCGCAGGATTCGTGTCGTGTCGAGGGCTGCGGCACCGAAGGTCGTTAAAACTTATCGCTCCGCATGAGCACTCGACGTTTTGTGGAATCGGTTGATTTACGCCTACCGCAGAACACTTGTACGTGAATGTCACTCGTGGGAAAAGATTTGTAGTAGCAGAAAAGACTGTTATAGTAATTGATAAGAGAGCTTATTATGCCGCTTATAAACATAGCACCACTTCACGGAGGAAAACCGGTACCTAGTGAAACTAGATATCGTTGTGGGTAACTTTGATAGTATGGATTCCACAACTTACTAAACGAAACAGCATAATTTCTGGTAATCAGTTAACGAAAACAAATGCAAAAGACTATTCGAATGAAACCTCATGTCAGAGGTATTTTCGTTTGAATCGAAAACATTTAAGGCCGTTTTTGGAATCAAACTAATAATTTAATTTGGATAAATCTTAAATTGAACATTTTATTACTTTCCACTGAGGGCTCATGTGGCATTACGGAGCCGAATAAATTTTGAAAATTATTTCTCTTTTAATCTTTGCAATCAAAGCCGCATGGTCGTGTGAGCCATGGTGCTGTGCCTTGAATATAGGAACTTTGACTTGAAAAAAGAGACCTTAAATAAACCAAAAAGGAAACAGAGAAACAAAACGTAACCTAAATGGAATCAGAAATAAGAGTTTGATTCTTCATCATAGAATCAGGCCAGACATTTCTCATTTCTTGTAATCCTTCGTGACATCACGACAGCATTACTGCTTTGTATTTGTTCATGATTTTCCTTAGGAACTTCGTGAGTGTTTAGGTATTTATCCAGAGAATCAATTATTTATCAGAAGATTTATCCAGGAGTTCGTTAAACAATTATTTTCCATGGAATTTCTCCAAGAATTTTTGCAAGATATTCCCCCAAGTATTTTGCTTCGGATATCTCAAGAATATTACCTGGATTTTTTCAAGGACTTCTTCTTCTTCTTCTTTCTGGCGTTACGTCCCAATTGGGACAAAGCCTACTTCTCAGATGTGTTCTTATGAGCACTTCCACAGTTATTAACTGAGAGCTTTCTTTGCCGATTGACCATTTTTGCATGTGTATATCGTGTGGCAGGTACGAAGATACTCTATGCCCTAGGAAACGAGAAAATTTCCAACCCGAAAAGATCCTCGACCAGTGGGATTCGAACCCATGACCCTCAGCATGGTCATGCTGAATAGCTGCGCGTTTACCGCTACGGTTATCTGGGCCCCTAGGACTAGCAAAGAAATTATGTAAGAAATTACATAAGAAATTTCTTCAAAGATTCTTCTGGATATTTTTCACGGAAGTCCTCCAGGATTTTATCCGGTGATTTTTCCATCGATTTCTTTAGTATATCCTCAAAGATTTACGTTTGGAACATATTTAAAAATCTTTGTCAGATCTCCTAGACCCTGGAGTAACAACGGTAGAATTCGGTTGAAGGATTAGTAAAAACCTCTCTGGAGGAACTTCTTGTATAGTCTTTGGAAAAAAATCGGGTAATCCCTGAGGAAATTACTCGAGGTAGAACCGTTGGAGAGCTCAAAGATTTCCGGAAGAAAAGGCCGGAGAAAACACTCCAAGCATCCTTTGAAAAATCGTTGGGAGAATTGGTTGAGGAATCTCTAGAAGAATTTTCAGAGAGTTCGATGTATGAGTACCTGAGAGCAATCCAAGCCTTCCAATAAAAAAAAGAGTTTTTTAAAATCTTTCATTGAAATTGAGACCAAGTCTCTGGATAAAGACCTGCTACCAGACCTACACCAATTTCTTCAACTCAAAACTGTTAAGTAAATCTTTATGGAACCGATTTGAACATAAAAATGAAGATAAAAATTTAAATAGAATAAATCTTATTTGAAATAAGGTACCAATAAAATGGGAGTGAACCAATAAAATCTATAATTACAGCCATTGCATGAAAGACCGATCTAGTGGGTCACCGAATTCCGTGAAAATTTGCTATTTTGTTCCTTATCCAAAATAAGGATACACGTGTTTTTGGATTTATTCATTATTATTTATTTTACTATTTCATTTCCGAAATAGGGTGACCAGAGAAATAGCGATTCCGCCAAATTTTTATTTTTTCAAAATTATAATTCAATCAGTTGAAATCATAAGCTTTCATTCCATAAAAAAATATTGGAAATCGGTTGAGCTGTTCACAAGCTAAAAAGATTTTTTTTTAAATAAAAAGTCTAATGCGCTTAGACCTACAGTGTGTGCCGATCAAAAATTAAAAAACATACATCGCTGAAAATTTTACAGTAAGCATGAAATTTTCAAAGCTTTCAAGAAAAAATGAGAACAGCAATAGCCCCTTGTGTGTTGAGACCTTCAAAACACGAACATACGGAAAGTTTGATTTTTTTTCATGTAAAAAACAGTTCTGGCGAAATTTTATATTTTTCTTCAAAAGTCAAAATCTTTAGCTACCAGTTCGTCTAAGAAAAATGCAAATCGGTCAAACGGTTCAGAAGTTATAATTTTTTAAACAATAAAAATTTTGCAAAATCGCGATTTTTCTGGTCACCCTATTCCGGAAATGGTCTTCCTAATAAAAAAATCCAAAAACACGTGTATCCTTATTTCGGATAAGGATCAAAATAGCAAATTTTCACGGAATTCGGTGACTCACTAGATCGGGTTTTCATAGAATGGCTGAATATACATAAAATATTAAAAAAAAAAAATGGTTTGCGTTCATAAAAAAATCAAAGTAGCTTTTAGCGCTATAAAAATTACAACGCCAAAAATGGTCATTATATGAGCTGTAACATCTTAGGAACACCAACCCACCCCCTTAAGCGTTAGGAAATATGGCCCATTAGTTTGACTTCTGGTCAAGGATGGAAAAAAATCGTCTCTAGCGACAAACAACATGGTATTTGAACGGTCTAAGAGGGCTGTCGCTCTTGCAGCAGCATGATTTGAGCACTTAACTACACGTGCGTTTTACCGATACATGAAGCATCCGATGCATCGTTTGTCGTGGGACAAAGAGCTTGTCGGATGTTGTTACAAGTTGCGATCAACTCGAAGCATGCCGTATTCGCGCTATTATTTTTCGCGCAGAACATGTACAAATGATTTTAGAATCATAAATATCATGTACAAAGGCAAATCACATACATAAACCGAAAAAATCCTCAAAATAATAAAACTTTGACTCGCGAACGATTAATCGCTAGCGCACATTCAGAACGATGCATTATTCGGCAAGCGCAGTTTGTTGTGATTACTTAACGACAAAAGGTTAATCGTTGTTGCTATGATCGCACGATAAAGACAACCGCGATGCATCATGGATTTTGTCATGATCACTAGATTTCCATCCCTGCTTCTGGTAGTTAAAACCTTACAACGAACATCAAAAACATCTAGTCTATACTAAAGTACAGGATACAAACTCTAGTGCAATTGAATGGTATAGTGCTAAATTCAGTTTTCACCTGCTTACTGATAATGTAGTTTTTGTAAAAAAAAAGTAGTTGTAGCGGCTCACTAGGAAAGGACACCATTGCTAACTGTAACGTACTAACTGTCATATTGTGGATAAAAACATTCAAAACTCGAAAACAATGATTAAAAACATAGAAAAATATGTGTAATTTGCCAGTTTTATACATATTCCAAGCCATTATAGGATTGTTCACCTGAAAAACTGCAGTGTAGTGCTACAAGATAGAGGATGTCCCACAAGAAATCATTAATGGCTTTGAATGTCATTAAGATCTTGTAGAATACTGTTTTCCAGTAGAGTTTTCATGTTTTAGTGTTCCTGATAACTATTTTTGCCTTGTTATGTTCTGCAAATGCGTCATTCGTAAGCTAGAATAGTGGCCCATTACGCGTGGTTAAGTTAAATCAATTATGAGTGAAATTATGAAAAAAATCCACGAGCTCAGGTGGGATCCGAACCCACGACTCTTGTTTGCTAGACGAGTGCTTTACCAACTAAGATACCGAGCTACTTGATGACCCAATAACTTAGATGGTTGTGGGCACTTTCTCTCTTTATCTTTCGTATGCCTGTATTGCAAGTTGGCGGGGCAGAATTGTCTGTCTATACTGTGAGCGCTGAGAGCAGGGAGTAGCAGCAAACTATGATCGCATGTGTGGCGTGGCGCGCAAATCAAGCACGTGTCAAGCGTTATAATAAAGAGAACAGGAGAAAAAATCCGTTCGTTCTTTTTACGGGTCACTTTTATCTGATCCGTTGTGTTACTGCCAATCGAATGGAATCGACCCTCTCAAAAAAAAAAAAATCCGCGGATCATCCATTGAGTGATTAAGTTCTGTTGAACGGCTCCGTTGCATTTTGCCCATCTTTAGTTGCGATGTGCTTAGTTCTCGAAACTAAACATAAATCCAATGCAATATAGCATACTATGCGCTCATTTCACAGTAGACATCAAGAATATAAATTAAATCGATTTTTCAAAAGATCAAAAAAAACATATAGGGTAAGTGTACCAGTTATGGACATAGTGGTTCCCTATTTCGCCATACCTGATAACTTCAATGTCTTAAAATTTTGAAAACTTTTGTGTGTTGTAGTTGATAGATTTAAGATATATCTTGATGTTAAAACATTCAAAAATATCTAAAATGTTAAAGTTATCAAAATTTTACATATGGCCAAATAGGGAACCACTATGGCCATAACTGGTACACTTTCCCTAGATGATATTATGATTTTGCTGACTCATGTGGAGGTACCAATACCAACAGAACTTCAGGAAGAAAAATCGAACGCAAGAGTCAACGACATTCCCATTCATGTCTGCTATCCGGCAAAAATATCTATCTTTCAAAGAATGCTTCCCCAATAAATTCCGGAACGAAAGTTTAATTTGTTCGCACGCAAAGCCGGTGGGATCTGCCTTGAGGGCAGAAACCCGGAGACGGAAGACTTCCTTTCCAGACAGACAGACAGAGATGACGTCTCCTTCGCATCCCTTATCAGCTGTCTACGCGTCGAAATCTTCTTCCCTCCTCCGTTTCCAGACTAGGATTCTGGAACATCGACGGTGGCGTCAGACCTTTTCATCGCATTTTGTTTACCCGCTGCTTGATTGCCCCGGACAAAATGGGAAGCAGGCAGTCGAAGAGGTGTGAAAAATGATCCCACGTCAAACAAAGTTGCACCTTCGGTCCCGAACTGCCGCTACGCATCCTCACGCAAACTTTGCGCGGCTCTCGGTGGCAAGTTTTCCATCGACGGCCGAACAGACGAGCTTCAGCAAAACTCCATTAAAATATGGTAATTAGACGTGAGTGTGCACCCGAGATGAGGAGGAAGTGTCGAATTTTTTCACCAAGCGAACAGCATCTAACGACTTGCGGCGAATGAGGGTCTTCAGTTGGCCTAGTGTGCAAGGCGGCTGATTGACGATTCGAAGTGGGCGGGTTCGATGTACTGTATGGCTGAGAAAATTCCGTCTATTAACTGACGAAGTGCTTACAAGAAAAAGCAAGCGCAGATCCAAGGGATCGTGAAGCAGCATACGCCTGCAGCGGAGGTCGATGACCTCTCGAAACCAAATACCCGGTGCACAGTGCCAAACCCAATCGCCAATTATGACAACTGTCAAACGAGCTGTCAACTTGTGGTGGAACCCTATACGAGCGTTTCGAGTGTGATAAATATCACATTGACTTAAAGAGTCTCCACGCGAGAGAGTCTCACCGGGTATAGACGTCTTGTTTCTTCGGATGGGGAAGGATTCGGGAGCGGTACCACGGCGGCCACGACGGTAACCGACTGCAATATGAGCATTTGTCTTGCGTTTAACGACGAGGATGATGTCATCATTAGGCGATGCCGGTTTGCGTGTAAATGGAAGATAAATTTGCTAGGGTCGTGAAGACTATTGTGGATATGCGCTGTTTTGCGCCGAACAACCCGCATCGGAGTTCGTAAGACTACCTCAGCGACGATCGCAGCAGTGTGACACTTTCTTCTCACAAAGCCACAGAGGGAAGGGCAAGGCGCACGGTAGAATTTGGCAACCATCAGCGCAGTGTGGCGGAGAGTAGATGAAGTGGAAACAAAGTGAGATTAATTATACCATCTGTAAGCAGATGACGCTGCCGGCTATCTTGTGAAGTCGGTTGGATGACTGGTGCAAGTGAGTTAACGAGTTGAAAGATAAATAAACGCTGGCTGTTTATGAAGTTCATGGGCGTAAGTGGGGGCCTATCAGAAGGTTTGAGCTAGAATGTTGTTATATAATTTGATTTACGGTAGGTTGGCAAAATTTACATATTTACATAAAAATTTGTTACACTTAAATACCTATCTAAACTTAAAGAAAACTTTGCACTCTTCAGAGCAAAAATCGTGTCCTCTTTTCAACTAGTCACAAGCAATTCTAGATCAACCTCTGGATTTATTGAATATTGTATGCACTGCAAAATAACAGAAGAGAACAAGTCGGTATAGTTTGATACAAATAAGTTATGGATATAGGAGAGTCGAATTGGGTCATTTGGCCGAATGCCGTTTGGGAGAAAAAAAAATGAATGAATGACACTTCTAGAGAACTGTATTGAGCACGTCAAAAATGATTCATGATGCTTATGTTCACACTAGGAACCCAAAGGATTGTAGATAACATAGGAAACTACGTTTTGAATATGACGTCCATCGTTTTTTCTATATTTCTAGATTTCTAGACCCCCCCTTTACCCCTCTGTCACGCTTTTTCCGATACCTAATACATTTACTGTCACACTTTCATTAACCCCCTCTCTCCCCCAATCGATGCACATCATTTTTGGATGACTCCTTAGGAGTATGACATCCTAATTGAAAGAATAGCCTATTTCCAAACGATATTTCCGATTAAAAAATAGAAACAGAATAGAAATAGAAATGACCCATTCAGTCAGATGCCATTCGGCCAAATGGCATTGTTCGGCCACGGCATTCAACCAAATGGTCAGACACCAAAAAAGGTTTAGTCAAATCAAAATACGTACGTATTTAGCTCAACTCATTAACCTTTCGAATGAACCATACAGAATTTCTATTGAACGTGTTATCACAGCGATATAGACAAAACAATCTAAGAGTTTTTGTGCTCTCAAACATTCGCATGAAATTGTGAATGTCCTGGTATAAAATGATATGTTAAGCTCACATTTGATCGCCAAAGCAGAACAACATTAACATATTGGATTTACCCCTAAATTAAGAAACTAATAAAGTTTTATCATTAATCTTAACCACATATTGTATATCGCTTGAAATCCTATGAGTAAAATATTTGTGAATTTACGAAACAAGGTTTTGAGCTAAGGTAATAATTACTAATATTAATAATAAGAGATTCATTTTTGGAGAAAATAGATGTAATTGTCTTTTAAACCTTTATTTGAAGATATTTGAGGCAATATGTCTCACCAGAACGTTCGTAAGATAAACACATTTGTAGAACTTATTTTAATAGTGAAAACCTAGGGGGTGCGAACTCGAAAATTTAGGTTGTTCAAATTTAACACAATCTTTTCCACCAGTGCTAACCGTTGTTTTTTGCTTGTCTCGCAGGAAACCACATTTAAAGTGCACGCGTAAATTACTTCACACAAAGCTTTATCAGTTCAATACAGACAATAAATCCAATCAATAGATTTAATCAGAAAGTTTATTACCATAAGTTAGTAAGAAGCATTTTTGAGGTACACGCAGCGAACTGGACTATCGAATTTCATACATTTTGCCTTATGAAAGGTGGAACGATTATTGCAATACGAACGCTTTATGTATCGTTTCAGCATCACCCCACATCAAGGCGTCGATTGGCGCGGCGTGTTCGCATGAGCCTATCGATCGTAAGGTTCTTGGTTCGATTCCAGGTTGCCGCGAAAACAATTTTTGTTTTCAAATTTCGGTTTCATAAGGCAAATTTATGAATTTCAATCCGATTTCTTGTGGCGAATTTTCATAAGGGGTTCCTATGTTTATCGATAGTCCATTTGCCTGAGTGTAGTGCTTCGTGAAGCCCAAGCAGGACAGTTCGGTTTTGCGTCGTCCGTTAGATTTTGCTCACGATTTCGCGCGTTTTCGTCACCGGAGAATTTTTTTTTCCCTGTTTTGGAGCGTCTTGCTGGGTAGTGCTTCGTGAGGCCCAAGCAGGACAGTTCGGTTTTGCATCGTCCGATCGATTTTGCTCACAATTTCGCGCGTTTTCGTCGCCGGAGAATTTTTTTTCTTTCCCTGTTTTGGAGCATCTTGCTGGGTAGGTATTTGGAAAGGCCCAAGCAAGACGGATTGTTTTCGGAACGTCAAGAAGTTTTGCTGTCAGTGTCAGTTTTGTGTTCAGTCGAGAATGGATTACCAACTGGTGAGTTCGTTTCATGCTTATGATAACACATTTTTTCTTGAAAGCGTAACTTTTATGTAATATTAAAACAAACTTTGTATGGTTCGTCACTATAAGTGTCGGCATTATGCTATTTTCTTATACAATTTCAATATACATATATTTTTCTCTTTTTGACATAATTGAAAATTATCTTTTGAATTGTTCGACATTGTGAATGTTGACGTATTTTTTTTAAAACTTCTACCATATCGAGACAAAATGCACAGTAATACTCATATGTCATTTTCAAACAAACTATGTATGGTTCGTCACTACAAGTGTCGGCATTATTCCTGTTTCATATAATTTAAATCTATACATGTAATTTTCAGTTTTCGTCATTAATAAAAACGTCTTTTGAATTGTTCGACAATCTATAATGTCGATGTCGATCTATAATGTTGACGTATTTTTTAAAGTTTCCAAAAACCAAAAACTTCTCGAGACAAAAATACAAAACTAGCTTTAAATATAAGTCGTATATTTCCCCCTTGTCCATGGATCGCATCACCGACCAGAGGTGACTCCCAGATCTTTTCCTCCCTCACTAATAAACACCCTTCCCGTGGTGATTGTGGAGATGCAGAGGTATTCTCGGTCTCTAGAAGCAACAATCATTACACCCTAACACTCCTTCCCCATCCCAACTGACTGTAAGGACTTGGCCGGCGCCGTTATTGATCAATAATATTAGATCTGCTAAAATTGCACTTCGAGAGTAAGCGGAAACTCCCATCCCTTATTCATTTGGATCGTAGTGCAATTCTTACCAGTTCCGATCAATCACGGAGTAGCAACCATTGACATGTACAGTAGAGTGATGCAAATTTTGAAATGTTTGCTCCCCTATGCTTAAACGATTTTAATTATGGTAAATAGCATCCTCCCAAAGTTTAAAGTGATTTGGAAGAAATTTGACTGTGCACACGCCATTTGAAGTTTATATGGAGATTACTATGGAAAACGCCAATCTTTTGTGTTCAGCTCTCTATCTCATCGTCATAATATTTCATGGAAGAGTGAACAAATTCTTCTAACGTGAAATCCTCCCAGCTACAACTTTGCCGAAGACCACTTTTTGATTGGACCTCAGGATAAATTGTTATTCATCATCATAAAGTTGGTTTGCATGTAGCATGCTTCACCAACTATTCGGCAGGCAACAGTGGTGCTCCTGGCGGGAAGAATAGATCAAAGTAATCCAGGCTACTATGTTCTACAGCAAAATAGCAGTGTTGCTCTGAAAGTAATTGAATGATCATCTCAGCATGATTTAGACTTTGTTACCAATAATAACAAATTATCCTTACGTCCTATCGAAATGTGGTCTTCGGCAAAGTTGTAGCTGGGAAGTTTTCACATAAGATGAGTGTGTTCACTTTTCCATAGATTATTATGACGAGCAGTTAGAGGACTGAACACAAAAGGTTTGCCTTTCCCATAGTAATTTCCATACAAACTTCAAACAGCTTGTGCACAACCAAATTTCTTCCGAATCACTTCAAATTTTGGGAGGATCATTTTCATCATAATTGACATCGTTTAAGCATAGGGGAGCAAAAACTTCAAAATTTGCATCAGTCTAATGTACAGTCAGTCTATGCTATGCTATGCTATGCTATAAGTTAGTAAGAAGCATTTTTGATAACAGCTGTAAAAGATTTATGAATCATTTGGACCAAGCACAACTTGTCTTTAACACTTAGCAGTTACATAAATTGTATAAACAATTTAAGCGTCACGAAAGCATGACCATATATTTCTAGGCATACTCAGATCATTTTTTTTTTAATTTTAGTTTGACAGCAGCCTGGCTGCTTGTTGATTTTTAGTTCGCATCCCCCAGGTAAACACATTTGTTTGAAATATGTTTCAAAATTGAAATTATATTTTTTTTTCCAAATATTAGGACATGCGATAACTTGAACAATTTAGGAGGGTCTGTAGCCTTGAGGTTACGCTTACGCTTCATAAGCGGAAGGTCATGGGTTCGATTCCCAGCCCCTCCACAAAAAACCCGTCCAGCCACCAGAAGACGCCTTAGGGGAGCACATCCATCCTCCGTCAGTATCAGATGGTGACTGGGACAAAATGACCTCTTCGCAGGTAGCTAGCCTCACTAACAGCAGAGCTCTCCCCTACCTGCTCGGTGTGAGAGTAAAAGAGTAGGAGAGAGTGACAGTAGATGTATATATAGATAAGTTAAAAATAGATCTGTATCTGTTAAGCAGCTACAGATCAACTGATTCCGGCACAGTAGTGGCCACGAGCACAGACCAAAAAAAAACTTAAACAATTTTGACTACAATGTAGTAAACTTAGTTGATTTTTTAGTTGTTTAAAAGATGAAATTTTCCTTAAAATCTTAGGTCGCCTAATGAAATAAAACTTCGGTCCTTGGAAATCTTTGTTCGAACAGAGATAGAAAATTTTATATATATTTTTTATAACCCCTCTACGAGCAGTTTCAAATTTAACTCATCTTCAAATCTTCAATCAAACGATAACTTTTTTGCTTCTTAATATGTTTGCACCATTTTTTCACAAGTTCTCAGAAAGCTCTTCTATTTTAAGAATCGATATTGACCATTAATCATCTGGTTTTAAAGATCTTCCGATTTTCTTTGGGGTTCGACCCTTCTCATATAAAATTTATTCGGCCACCATTTTGTTTTGAGTAAGTTTATCAAAAAACTAAAATGTGGGCTACACGATGGCGGGCTATAAGAATCTCCTCTGAAATAATCATACAAATTGGTTGAGTTATCTCCAAGAAATCTAAAAATTATTTTACAATATTTTTTGAAGTTTTAAAGATCTTTTTCAACCGGAGTGGTACCAAAAACAAATATGCTCGTAACTCAGAAACGGTTGCACCAATTTGATTCATTTTTTTCACATCAGACTCTCATAAAAGTATTTCGAAAAGGTAATCACCGAGCAAATTAAAAAATTGTGTAGCCTGCTATATTTACGGGGGTTATGAAAAAAATTGGAATAGCTTCGGATTCAGATCACCAATGATCGAAATTAACACAGACATTAAGAGTAGAAGAGTTTATTGAAAACTTGTAAAAATTGTGCTAAAATATTGAAAAACAAAAAAAAATATTGCGATTTTAATAATATTTTTTAGGTAAAAAAATGTTGCTGCTATAGAGGAGTTAGTCATGACGTTGGTTCATGTTTTTTGTGGGTTGTGTGAAAGAAAATTTATACATCAAATTAAGTTTGGAGAAATGAATAAAAATTGAAATGAAAATATTTAAGTATCTAAAAATAGAATAGATGAAATTTTTGAAGCTCCAGGCTGGTTGTCCAAACATACTTGCGCAGCGTATTAAAAAAAAGATACACTAGTAGGAAATCAATTATGAAATACGGGAGCATTCTGAGAGGAAATCTTGGGCACATCATTGAATGAATTGCTGAAAAAAAAAACTCTGGCACATTATTTGGTGGACGTTATAAAAATATTCCAATAAAAAAAATTATCAGGAAAAAATTTCAATATGTAAAAATATATAAAAAAAATTCTTGAAAAATCTAGAAAAAAATATACATCAAGTATTGAAAACACTCTCATACGAAAGTTTAGGTGTTAGGAGGAATTGGTTAAAAAAAGAATTACACATATAACGAACAAAATTCGCTTATTTCTCTGATCCTACGTGCTTGTAACAGTTTTCTCACCTGAAAAAAGAAAAGAAAAATAACATACATTAGTATTCTATTAAGTTTTGATGACGATTTTCTGATATTATCCTTAGATAATAAAAAAGCACTTATTTTCAATTTGGATTTAGTGTCAACTTTTGTATAACCAAGAAGTTATAGTCTAGCAAGATGCTTACACAGAACCAAAATCGTATGTTAAGGGCAAAAAAAAAAACAAATGATAAGTAGAAAATTCACGCTATCATCCTAGCTTTTCTAATGCATTCCAATTTTTGTTTGTAATTTATATATTTTGGCAAAAGATTCCTTGAACAGGGATTGAATTTTGAGAAGATTGAGAGTATTTCTCACTTATCGCTCTCTTTAACTCTTTAACGATCGAGATCCGCGATGTGTAATGAGAGTCTGTTTGTCGTCTACTTCTACAGCTCTGATTATATTGGGGGGATAACAGTACTTGATAAAACTCAACTAAACCAGGGGACACTATTGCTATAGGATGTTTGGGGATTGTTAATCATGCCAGTAAAGAAAAATACCTACCGCCAACGGTAAGTAATCGTGAAAAATTGGTTTTATCATCGCTCTCTCTTTGGAGACTTTTTTTTCGTTGCTGTTATTAATCAAGCTTGTTACAACTTGCGAAACATTGCCGATCATGGACCGATACAGATAGGATGTCTTGCTTCGCTTGCTTTGATCGTGCTTCGAAATCAATTGAGAACGAATTCTGCAATGCCTGGCTTCGAATCAATTTTCCAGCAATAAGCTGTTCTTAGTAACGCTATACCAATGAAAGTTGTACTTCCAATATCATCACGCCACAATCCGGCTGGATTTATGTTGGGCGACATTGTTTTTTTTTTTAAATACGATAAATGATCGTAAAAATTATTAATTGGCAAAGAAACCTCAGTTAATAACTGTGGAAGTGTTCGTAGAACATCCAGTTGAGAAGCAGACTCTGTCCCAATTATTACGAAACGGCAGAGAGCTTATAGTTTATGCTCTTCTGTCTCGTGATTTCTGCTAATTCTAATGAATTGGGTTAACGCAAATCCAACTCCCACCTATCGTCATTTCTTGCTAAATATCGTTAAACCAGATCGATCCGGACGTAGGTCGTAAATTTCCCGCAAATCGATTCCCCATGTTGCATCAATTGAACTCCAATCGCTTCTCTCTAACGCACACACACCACCCAGCTGTTTGCCATTGACCGCTCGCTCGGACGCTGAATCCAACCGACACCGCGCCGGCGAAAATCTATCACACGTTCTATATTCGCACCCAAGTACGCATTCCCTGAGTCTGTGGCTGCTTTCTGAGCCCGGGGTCGATAATAAACGATTGCCATTTAAATTTATTGAGAAGACTGAGCTGCGCGCATTCTCCGGGCTTAATCCGCAAACGCAAGCTCATAAATGCACGCTCACACACTCCCACGATGTTCCTCTGGCCGGCGTTATCAGAAAAAAAAGATCAATTCTGTGCTCACCAGTCTTTTTCTATGGTTAAGCTATAAATCTAAAAAAAAAAATAACAATCGTAGAAGAAGCGACGCCGTTTTGATGGTATAAGTCCGAAGAAATTAGTCATATGGAAGCAATGTATCATTTACCATGATAGTCAGAAAGAATATAGCATTAACGATTGGTTCAAAGCTGGTTTGTTCAAATATTTGTAACTTCTGGGTGGAGTTTTGAGTAAAATGATCCACAAAGTTTTGAGTTATGCCCTTCTTATGGTATAACCATTTAAGGCATATTTTTTGAATAGATTAATTTTGTCCAGACATGGGCTTAACCATGAAAAATGAGTGGTGAGCACAGATTTGATAGATATTTTTCCCGATTATAACGGTTTGGAGACCACCGCGACTCCGCGATAGATAGCTTGCGCTGAATAAGAGGTGACGCATAGCTCCGATGCACGCCACGAGAATCTAAGCAAATACGGAGTCTCCGCATCGCGCGCGCGCACATACACACAGGAAAGTGCATTGACCGGGCCCAAGGTAGTTGGGCTCCGATTTCCATCTAGAATGCAACCATCGCTCAAAGTACCTACCTAGATAATCGCGAACAAACAGCCGATCGGGACCAAGGAGCGAGCGACCGTTTCAATGTGCGAAGATTTATAACTGACATACAACAACAACGGTGGCAGCTTTGTTGGTTAAAAAAGTCAAGGTGTACAAGCTAGGCAGCAGCAGTAGCAGTCCGCGCGCATAAGTCAGTCTGTCAATGCGACGAGGGATCGAAAGCAGGACACCAACTAAGTACCTACTGTGCAATAATGGTTGACGCGTAGCTGTCAGCTAGCCGGTGGCTAAGGGTATGCGATTGGCCCTCGATATGAAACTAAACAATGTATGGAATTTCAATGTATTTGTTTTTTCTTCCGAAAATCAATGCTGAAGACAAGTTGAACAGTTTTATATAAACTTCATAGCTTGAAATATTGATCTAAATGTTAAAAGTCAAAGATTTTTTGGTACCAAAATAAAAAAGGAGTGTCACAAATAATTACGCATTTCCTGGCATTTCAAAATAAGTTCTCATTTGATTTCGAAGCACGATCAAAGCAATCGAAGAAAATTATCCAATCTGTGTCGGTCCATGATCGGCAATGTATCGCAAGTTGTAACAAACTTGATAAACAAGAGCAGCGAACGAGAGACCCAAAGAGAGAGCAAAGAAAAATCCATATTTCTTGCTTATTAATTGTTGGGGGGTAGGCATTTTATTTTTATGGGTTTTATCATGTATTGTTATCCCCCCGATTAAATCAGAGCTGTAGAAGAAAATGATAAACAAATTCACATGACGCGTTTCGTATCATGATTGTTACAGAGAGCGATAAGTAAGAGATTGTTACAATTTTTCCAGAGTTCAACTAAACGAAACTTTCCACGGAATCATTCGAAATATTGCATACCCTTACCAGCATCGATGCGATGCAAAGATGCCGGGCGCAATGAGCAGTGAAATATTATCGAATACCTAAGTGTATGCGCATACATGTGTGCATGTAAAATTGTCAGTCATTTAATATTACGACAGCCGGTAACTGATCGTGCATCTCTCAGCTGACCCAGTGCACAGAATACGATAACCCCCTTGCGCAGCCAGCCGGTCCAGTCCTGGCCGATCCGAAGATAGGACAATGCTACGACTTTATGCAAAAATTGAGTAACTCTACACGCGCGCGAACACTGCTGATTGTTTGGCTGCTGTCAGTCCTGATAAAAATATATTCGCGGAGAGGGTTTCAGCAGAGTTTGTTCTAGAATACACAGTGCTTCATTTACCGTCATTATAAAATCAAAAACAATCTATTTTCAATTTCGTTTCGTCCAATATTTTGCCGACAGTAAATAGCCGAATAATGAATGGGCCTATGTTACCCAAAAAAATTAACAATAACAAAAAAAAAAATACCAGCAAAAATCGATCATCGATTTTCTCTTTCGATATCAAAATTCGTTCGATGTTTATAACATTTAACGATACAGCATGCCAAAGAACGATGAGTACTTTTTACCGAATCAAAAATAGCAAGCCGACGAAAATAGGTGCCCGGTCACATATTTAGCTGCAGAGAAAATTAACGAAGAGATATCGATCACTGCAGTTACGCCCTTATGATACTGAACGCGAGATTTTTGCCTGCACTCAAAAATAAAATGAGTCATCGAATTACATAAAATATGCAACAATGACTACTTTCTATCTGCCTCTCGTTGATTCTGCTGTGATATTTACACTAACTGTCATTTCGATTTTGTTCAAGCTAAGTGAAGCGTTGTTCGATTCAACAGTAAAGAACTCTGGCTCTCTACAACGTGGACACATTTTTGTGTCTCTTAAACCGCCTAAATTCGCTAAGAGCATCTAGGAACTTGTTGGAAATACCATCAAAACTTATGGAATTAAATCCTGTCGTTTTTAATTTGTTACCGAATCGTAACCACAACTATTTGAAATTGTGTATGGGTTGTATCAAAGCATTTATTAGCAATTATTGGCAATGCGTTACTCAAACAGTTACGAAGTGTGCCATACCCTAATGATGACTACCTAAAAACCTAAATTACCGTTCAAACCCTGATTGGACACATAACCGTAGCAAATCAGCAGTAATATGCAACAGTATTGGCTTGATGGTTGGAGTCTTCGACAAAGATATTCAGTTTTCTGATGATGAACAGTCTGACTGGGAATCATCATTCAGGTGGCACTACTAAAAAGAAACCTTCAATCTTTATCTCAAGATCCTTATCAGCTAGAAGGTTGGTTTCTTCGGCCAAACCGTTAAACACAGATAGTCCTTAAAATCTTGTGGCAGAAAATCTGATTAGAAACACATCCACTAGGTAGCGCTAGTATAAACATTTCTTCAATATTTTGTATCTTAATATCCTTATCACCAGATCAAGAGCTGTCTGCACATGAAAAGTCTGATTGAAAATTCAATCGAGGTTCAAAGTTCAATGTTTCCACATCAGGATGCAAGACTGCTTCACTGACTAGCGTCCTGAAGTGAAAAAGTGCTAAGAAACTTGCATCTTGTCACCTTTATTCACAGAAGAGAAATCGATCATATGATTTACGCGCTTTTTCTGGAACATGCTAAATTGAGGGATAATCCCAAAGATGGCCCTACAATCATCCCTCCATAACTTTATATACTTAATCTTCAATATTAAGTTATGAAACCATGTTAAGAGTTGGTTCTTTTGTTTTATTATGTAAGTGACACACTTCATAGCCTCCAAATCTTGAAGTAGAGAAGTTTAAGATTTCTTTTACTAGGGCCACCTAGCGGATGAATTCCTAATCAGATTTTTTATCGCCAGATAGCCTTTTATCTGCTGAACAACCTTCTGACTAATAAGGATTTTGAGATACATACTATTGAAGAAAATTTATCACTAGCACCACCTAGCGGATAAATTGTAAATTCTCAATCTGCTAAATAACTTTGCCAAGGACACCAACCTTCTAGCTGGTAAGGATCTTGATGAAGTGAAGATTTATTTTAATTCGCACCTCCTAATGAATAAATTCCCAATCAGACTCTCCACCACCCGATAGCCCTTGATCTGCTGAATAACTTTGCCGAAGATACCAACTTTCTAGCTGTTAAGGATCTTGAGAAAATTTATTACTAGTGCCATCTGGTAGATAAATTCTCATTCCGACTCTTTACTGCCAGATAGTCGTTATTCTGGTGAAAGCTGTTCACCAGCCGAAGATACCAACCTAAGAGTCTTGAGTTACAGAAAATTAGAGAAAATTGTTACTAGCGCCACCTAACTGATGTGTTTCTAATTTGAATTTCCCTCGCAAAACTGCTCTGTTGAACGGCTTGGCCGAAGACACCAATCTTCTAGCTGATAAGGATCTCAATCAGATTTTTAACCTCCAGATAGCCCTCAATCTACTTAACATCTTTGCCGAAGACATCTTGAGGTAGAGAAGATTAAAGATTTATTTGGCTAATGCCACCTAGCGGATTAATTTCCAATCAGGGGATAGGGATTTGAAGTTAGAGAAAATTGAAGATATATTTAACTAGGTCCATCTATCGGATTATTTACGGACCAATTAGAATTTATCGTCAAATAACCCTTGACCTGCCGAATAGCTTTGCCGAAGACACCAACTTTGTGACTGATAAGGATCTTGAGATACAGACGATTGAAGAAAATTTGTCACTAGCGCCACCTAGCGGGAAAATTTTCAATTAGACTCTTCACCGCTAGATAGATCTTGATCTATTGCATAACTTTACCAAAGACACCGCTCATTTGGATGTTTGGATATCCGTTAGAGACCATTTTCGGACATTTCGTATCCATGTTTTTTTTCCGCTACCTAGAAAAAGGGGAGATGTCTCACTCAAGGAATGTAAGACCAACTAACCGCACTTATCTATCAATTGATCTCAGTGCCGGATTCACAAATGTGGGGCCATTGTCTTGGGGGGCTTCTTCCCAGAAATGCATTCTCATACTTTGGAATAAACAAGATCTTTTTAAATGGTTTTTGTAAGGTTTTCATCATCAGTAGATATTTTTATATAAAAGCTTTAAATCCCTTATGAACGTCTGCCGGTTAAATTAAATGTTTTTGGAGCTTATTCGTCAACAATAAAATTGATATGATGATTTCCTTCTTTGCTTATTTTATTCAAGTTGTTGAAAACACATATTTGCTTAACAGTTGAAGAAATTGGTGTAGAGAGTCTTTCTAGAGACTCTGTATTTAATGGAAGTCTCTAAAAAGTCTTTTTTTATCGGCAAGTCTCTAAAGTCTTTATTTTTCACCAAAATGGTCTCTAAAGTCTTTTTTTTTTCCTTATTCTGATTGCAGTGATTCCTGATGCAAAAAGTCTACCCTAGAGCAGAGGAGTATTATCAAAGAGGATAACGTGGCTACTCAGCTGATTCTTCAAGAATTTAGTCTCACATACCTCAAGGAAAAACTTTAGGAATATACCTCAAGGAAAATTTTTAGTAATGTCTAGAGATTTCATCTGGGACCCTTTCAGGGACTCCGACAAGGATCTCTCCAGAAATTCATCTAGAGATTCTACCAATTATCCCAGAAATTCTTCCAGCGATGTTTCAAAGAATGCTTGGAGGATTTTCTCCAAGAAATCCTCAAGCATTTCAACGATATTACCTCAAGTGGTCGCCTAAGGGATTTTTTTTTTCAAAAACCAAAAACCAGAAGTACCGTTAGTTATTTTTTCACTAATTCTTCAAGCGAATTCTTCAATTGTTTCACCAAGCTATTTTGAATATGTTCTAAACAAAAATATTGGAGGAAATTCTGAGAAGTTTGAATAAATCCAGATGCCGTGGGAACCATTCAATGGCCTCCGGAATTGGCCCATTGGCCACTTGGCAACCAGTAGTGCCCTGAACAACTGACCGATTGATTGGATACCATTTTCAATGCATTTTACATCAAATCCTATGTTTCACAATTCACATCAAATGCATTTTGCTCTTACGAATGCTCATTCAAAAAAGGCCAAACCTTTGTCCCTTCGGCACCGGTTTTGAGCGGCCAATTCCAACTAAACCAAGTTTTGTAGCTAGATTCACAAAATGTAAGCCTAGACGATAGTGTAAAAACACGTTTATTTGGATATAAAACGGTTACGAAATTCGTAGGTCAAATCCGGATCGATATGACCCGAACACCTTAATCGTAATTGCTTTTAGGAAGGTTTATGAAGTTTTCAGGTGAATTGGTCTTAATTAACTATTCAATTTTGTCGAAGACCTCAATTTTGTATCTCATCATTGGACGGAGATATAAGCAAATATAATGTTTGGCGCTATTGGTCTCTGGAATGTTTTTTGAACTAAAACGGTTTCACGCGAATAGGTCTTCTCATGAAAATGATCAACTTTGTCCAAGACACCAACTTTGTATCTCATCACTGGACTGAGATATGGGCAAATGAATTGTCTGCCCACTAGCGCCATCTTGGGAGTTTTTTTTCCGAACTACAGTCGCCTCTCCACATCTCGATTTCGAAGGAACCATCGAGATAAGGAGAGATCGAGACAAAGAACAAATTTGTGATGAACACTAGTTTGAAAAACACTCCGTTACCAAGAAAATAATAAACAATCGGACGTCATTGCACGTTCCTGATGTGTTTTGAACCCCAAAAATTGGGTCTGGTAACCTTTGATATTGGTCATATCGACATACAGAGAGAAAATTGGGAACGAAAAATAAACAAGAACAAATCGAGATACGGAGATATCGAGATAAGGAAGATATCGAGATGTGGAGAGAGAAATTGTATGCAGAATGAAGGGACCTAAGAAACCATCGACATGGGGAAAGATATCGAGAGTTCTATACGTGGAGAGTCGACTGTAGTTGATAAATTTTGAATCAACTTTGCATCTCATCGCTGAACTGAGATATGAGCAAATAAAATGAGTGCCCACTAACGCCATCTTTGAAGTGTTTTCCTAACTACTTTCAGGCGAATAGTTCTTTTTTTCTATCTTTATTAACGAGACTTTTAGCGCTGGGCTAGTTCATCTCGGGACCAACGGCTTTACTTCCCTTCCGAAGGAAATCATGTATTGCTTTTATATGAGACTTTAGTTGAAGTATGTGCGCCACCTGGTGAGTGAATTTTGAATTAAAACATTTACGAAGTAGAAGTCCTGTGATCAGCTTTGCAGAAAAGTTTTTTCCTAAAACTCTTTAGTATCCAGATATTGTCACTGCAAGCACTGTCCTATTTTTAGAACGCTGTGCGTTCAGCGCTTCTTTTCTATTTTTAGGACGCTGGGCGGATATGGATTAAGCCACTATTCCCGTGCCCCTTCTTGGTTTCTGTCGTGAAGTCGTGCTTTCTACGGACTCCACAATGCATTGCGGTCTGGTGAAGTCCGCTCCCTTACTAAGTGAACCATGTGTACACGCTGCTGATTCGACCGGCAGTTCTCTACGGACTTGAGACGTGGACAATACTCGAAGAGGACCTGCAAGCACTAGGAGCTTTGTGAACGAAATGAGCCTAGGATGATCTCTGGCGCATCGTTTGGATACCGCGAATTGAGAAGAAAAATGAACCATGAGCTTGCGCAACTTTACGGTAAACCTAGTATATAGTATAGTAACCTAGTATAGTATCTGAATACTCATTCGAGATTTATATACAAAAATAGACGATTTTGACGATTACGCCTTCAGAAACCGCATTCAAAAATTCCATCTGACAATTTTTTTTGAGAATTGGTCCAGAGGTGTAGAATAATTATATTCACGAACTATAATTTCAAATTTAGATGGCTATTTTATTTGATAACAAACTGCAAATGAAGCACCGTGAAATAATCAAAAACTTGGTTGATAACGGCGCGATGGTCGGTTCGTTTCCGACGACGATAAGACCTCTCGCCTGCTGCAAGAGGTCAAGCGTAATCAGCTGCCGTAGTCGAGCTGCAGCGAATTGCAACTAGCCATTTCCATCGTCGCAAAAGAATACGTGATCTGAGTCATAGGCACACTGTAGGTAGATTACTACAATGTAACTGCAACCGTGCATGCATGCATGCATGCAGAAGGAAGGAAGCTAAATAATTTCCAATTAGGAATTCATAATCCATGCGGTTGACCGGGCGGAGGTGGTGAGACCTTTGTCGCCGAAGCCTTCTCCCGATAAGGTTCCTCTGGTCGTACATAGAATCAGAAGTCCAGGTCCAAGAAGGGGGGAAACAATGCAACCAGTGCACTTTGTGTGAATGTCGTCATCGTAGACGGTCATAAAATGCAACCAGAAACTTACGACCGCAGTGACATACATTTGAGATCCTTGCCCGACCGATGTCGTCTCAGCTCAGTTGGTTGACCGACGACGACGACTTCGCAGCAAATGATGTTGGACATTATTTAGCGAAACGCACCGCAAATGAGTCGAAATAAATCATGCGTGCCAAATGCACTTTCATGACAAGTCGCGTGAGGTGCTCAACGGAAGAAACGTTGCTCGCTGCTACAATGGGTGCTTGGGGCCGAAAAAGTACTAAAACCTGCTTATTTATGAAGGTTCATTTTTCAGCGCGTAAGCTCAAGAATGGCGGGATCGCAAACTACAAGCTGTGGGGTTTGGGACTGGGTTGGGCCGGTAGGAGAATCGATGATGGGTCATTCACCCATCAGGCCATACGTGTTGAATGGTGCACTGCGAGTGCCTACGCATGGTGCACTTCGGCGTTTGTCGATGGATACTCGAAGTCGGTTGTCGCGGGGAAGATACTTAAAAAGCACTGCACGAAGCTTCATTTTTATATGATAAACGGGTGCTACCTCGTTAAGCAAACTAGGCACTTGGATGGCTGGCTGCCTGTGAGAGCTGTTGAAGGCATGTTTGAACAAAAGTTGTTAATAAAGTGATTGTCACGAGGAAGAGTTGGATCATCGGATCGTGCGGTTCGAGATGATTGCAGTTGAGAGTCTCGGCATACTGCGGCCCTCTCTAGTGTGGTGTGAGGTGGATTCCAAAAGCTTACGAAATTGTACTTTTTGGAGATGGAGGATCGATTGTGTTTTGGCTCTTATTAATGAGGAATTCAAATCAAATGTCCAAATCAATCCATTGAAGCTAGAGATATCCACCAATACACATTACATTGGCGCTGGAGGCCAATGAAATCATATTTAAAATACAAAGATTAATTATTTGTAAACAAAAATTCAAAAGCACTACCTTCAAGGGTTATTTCATCATGAAAGTTGTTTCTAGCTACATCAAACAATTGTATGTATGTAAACAGAGCATTAATGATTGACTTTACCCATAATAAAGAAAGAAAAAAACAACATATAGAATAGCTTTCAACAGAATTTATTGTTTAATCATCAAATTCCTAATTATGATTAACAAAAGGTTCTGGTTCAAACCAGTAGTTAGTAACATTCGTGGTTATGTATGTCAAGTAGTCAGATTTTAGGATTATTTCTTGTAGATTACTTTTTCGGCGTTCAATGCTTTTATCGAGTAATATCGCGAATCCGGTTAGGTGCAATCATTTGAAATTATATATTTATCGTTTACCAAAACGAATCCTTTACCCAAACCTTTCCCATATCCAAACTCTTAATGTCTACTTGTGGAAGTGCAGAGGACTCCTCAGCTTCCATAAAGCAAGTAACACGTCAATATTTCCCTGCATCCGGACGCAGCCGGCACCGCGGCGCCGTTATTGATTGTTATAATAATGAGCGCATCTGTACTTACACATTGAGGATGCTACTGATCCCGAGTAGTGTCTGTTGGTTCCCTGTGTAAGTACAGCTGTTCTTGCAATAAAGGAGTAGCATCTGCGGGTATCAGCTTCTTTTTCAATCAACTTTTACCCATTTTATTAGTTCAAATATGACTCCAACTCAACTTGTTTGTGTAGTTTCGTCATATGAGAGCTAAATTCGTCACCAGTCGTAGACAGATAATTTTTTTTCTTCTTAATCGTCAAAAATTTGGAATTAAACTTCATTATTTGCAACAGCCAACTCAGCCATGCTCGTGTGGAATCATTTGAAGAATATTGGCCACCTAGGTGATAGGTCGTGTGACTTAGTTGTGAACCAGGTTTAAACAAAATGGGAAAATTTCGAGCTTAGGGAATATTATTAATTATTCTTCTAAGGTGGCAATACTCTTAAAATGTTCTGTTTCGTTCAGGTCTGAGCTGCTTTTACACAATGATAATGTTTTACGCCCAAATTTGTCAGTTTATAAGAAAAATAAAATTGATTCCGCTAAGGTCCCACTTATAACTGAAAATAAAATCCCAAGGCCACAGCTGGTCTCATTGTCAAATTAAGTTCTCACATGACGTCCGTAGTCGAAACTAAAAAAAAATCAAAGGGGGTTGTGTACAAGACACGACCACATGACGTTAACTACACCAAGTGATTTTCTACATTTGAATTTTAGTCGATTGTCATAGTTGCAGCCTTCCTTTAGTTGAAACTGTAACATAATATCGTAACGGTCGCAACATTTTAAATGTTCAATTGACACCCAGTATATTGCCGTAACACGTAGTTAACGTCAAAAACCAAAATGAAGACAGATTCATATCAATTAGTTGGGTAAAAGTTGATTGAAAAGCAAGTTGGGGTCATTTGTACCCGACTTGACCATGTGACCCAACGGATTTCCTTCAAACCGGTGGATTTTTCCAATTCCAACGATGATTGTAAAACAAGACATCTAGACAATTCCATTTGAACTAAAACAAAGGCCCGTCAAGAAATGCAGAAATTGCGACAATAGAGTTCTGAAGCCCTGTCCCAATTTCAATGTCAAATGCTTAAGTTTATGCCAAAAACATATGTTTACTCAATTTTTTAATGTTTTTCGTTTGTTTAAGTCCAAAACACATTTTTAATGTTTTTTTTTAGATTTTCTCACACCCCTGAGCTTATTAAACTAAAATTTTGGGTGTATTTTGTTTTCCGTGTCTCTTCCGAAATGTTAGATAGGAACAACCCCAGTGTTAAAGCTAAAGCCCCTGTGGTGTTTTTGTCGACTAAAAGAACGTAAAACATGAGCAAACGTGTCAAGGTTCATTTATGTACCCAATTTTTAAATTAAAGTTTAAATATGTATAGTCGTTATTTAAGTGGAAAATATTGCTAAAGTAGTTGCAGTAATACGCTCTTTTGTGTTATTAAATTAAAACAAGATTTCATTGAACATTTCAGGACCCTATTTGAACTATTTTCCATTTACTGGGCGGATACGGGTTAAGCATAGTAGGTAGCCGGATCTCATTCTTCGGCAGTGGGGTTTTTAAAAAGCTACTGAGCTCACATTTGGCCACAATATGCATCGTAATGAAGTGCTGTTTATTGCAAAATTTCAGACGATTCGGCTTTTTCGGATTTTTTGTGCAACTTGCCTTCGAGGAAATTTATGGAAAGCCCTCAAAAAAATCTGTTTGCTTCCACAATTAGAATAGCGGTACAGGTATCTAAGGAAAAACATTTAGACAAAAAAATGGCAAGTTAAGTGGATTTATTAAGATAGGGAGCCGGATCCTATTCTTGGCACTTTTGATTCTTTTCGGCAGTGGGGTTTTTTAAAAGCTACTGAGCTCATTTTTTGCCACAATATGCGTCGTATTGAAGTGCTTCTTATTGCAAGGTTTCGGACAATTCGGTCAAGAAAAACCCCCCTATGCCAAAGTGAATCATGAAAGTGTCCAAATAGCTCTGCACCCTATTCATAAAGAAACTTGCGAGGATTTTGTTTAAAACATTTCTTAAGAAATAGTTTTATCAATTATTGCCAGAAACCATATTCTGTGAATGAATTTTTGTGCAATTCCAGAATGGAATTCTAAGAGGCTTTCAGGTAGAAATGTTGGGAATCCAGAAGTCACGGAAGGAATTCTGCTAGATTTCAAGGATAATTATTGAAGAACATTCTGATCAAAAAGTTGATCAATGTTTTTTTTTTCAAGTCATTACAGAGGTTTCAATTATCCTGTCATCATTCAGCTCTAGCGACACTTATCTCTCGTTGTTCCGTTGTTCATCTATTGTTCCTATCTGCTTCAGCATTTTCTTATTTCTCTTTTCTTTGCATGACACTTTCTTTAGGAACTTCATACAAAAATCTTTTCATCCAATCTAAAGAAAACAGGTAAAACTTTGAGAAATTTCAGTATTGCTGTGTGTGTTTGAAATGCAAATATCAAATGCGGGAACACCAAACGCGGTAAGATTTCTAACAAGCAAGGCGAAGTCAAAATTTGTTTTTTTTTTTTTGCTGGGTTGACGGTGATATGGATCATGGTTGCATAGTATCCTTTGGTTACTTTGTGTTACCGCATTTGTAGCTCAGTTAGACTGGATTTGCACGTCAAACGCCAATATTGTTGTGCGATTGTTTCCTGCGTTTTGAAGGTCCATTAGGAATTCTTATACAAATTTTCAAAGAAATGTAAAATTTCCTCCAAGATTTGAATTCAGTAAAATCTCACATTACTAATTTTACCATAAGATACCTTTGGCAAGCTTTTTAAAAAATATCTTAAATATTTTACCGTTAAATTATCACAGTTTTACCATATTGAATAAAAATAGCCCTACCAAAGAAGTACGAAAAAAATCGTTTCTGCATCAATCTGTCCAACATTGTATCATTGAACTTTGGAGTGCATGCAAAACATTTAGTAAAAATATAATGCGTTCTAACTTGAATCATTTTTCTTTACGAAAGAACAAGATTTTTTGTAGTAAATCCTACAAACAAAACTTCAGCTTTCAAGACGATATACCTCGTCAATAATTCCGTAAAAAGTTTCAAAATTCAACGTGAATTCTTGAATTTCGCCAGGAACTTGGTATTTTTCTGAATTCAATTTAAGCTGGTATATCCAAAAAAATTTTAGAAGTTCTTTTAAAACTTTTCTGATGTGTTACTCTGAAAATCTAATGTAAATTAGATTTAAATATGGACTGATTCGTAGAGTAATCTTCTTATTTTTCTTCTTCTTCTTCTCCTTCTTCTTCTTCTTCTTCTTCTTCTTCTTCTTCTTCTTCTTTTTCTTGTCATTACGAGCTTTCTTTGCCAAACTTGCCATTTTTTCATTCGTATATCGTGTAGCAGGTACAATTATACTCTATGCCCAGGGAAGTCAAAGAAATTTTCATTACGAAAAGATCCTGGACCGACCGGGAATCGAACCCAGACACCTTCAGCATGGCTTTGCTTTCTAGCCGTGGACTCTAACCATTCGGCTAAGAAAGGCCCGTAGAGTAATGTGTACACTAATTCTTAAAAAATATTGAAATTTTCTTGCAGTAGGTTTTTATTCATAAATTTTAAATTGAAAGATTTCTAGATGTTATATACAGATGAATTCAGCGATTATTATTCGGAAAAATATAAATGGAGTAATTTTCAGAACCTGAGAAAATTGAATTTCTGGACAGTGTTTTGAGAAGTTCATGAATAAATTGCAAAATACTCTCATAAATCTGTTGAATTTTTTTAAGAGTTCTTAACAGCCAATGCTGTTAAAAAAACAAGAAAAAATCTAGGATGAATCTTTGGTAAACTCTGGTCATCCTAGGGATAACAGTAATATTATTTTCTGATGAAATCTCTGAACATTCGAGTATTTTCGCGGAAGATTTTTGGAAGTACAATTAAACCATAGAAAGGAGAAATGTAAAGGCACACTTAGTGTTAAAAAAAATGCAGATAGATCTGCGGAGAACTTCTCTGAGAAATCGGCAAGGAAATGTTCCCAATTGAATCCTGTTTAATAGGTTATAAAATATCTTGTGGAATTTTAGCAGGAATCCTCAAAGAAACACCTGTGATAAACCATTTATTTTTTTTATGTTGAAGGAATCTGAAGAGAAACTTTAGGAATAACGTTCGAGGAAAAGTTGGAAAACCTGTTGGTTAACTCTATGAAAAAAATCCTCGCTTGAAGAATTTCCTGTACTATTTCTTGGAAAAATCCTCAGTATTTAAAGAAAATTCTAATCGAACTATCATTCAACAACTGAATGAAATATTGAATTTAAAAATTGGAGTATATTTGTAGTATATACTCAAAAAACCTTCATGAACAAATGTTTTGAGAATCTTAAGTATTGTCTGCTGGAATTCGTCAAAAGATTTTTCAAAGGAATTCAATAGAGATTCTTCTTGAAATTTTCTGGTAAGATCAGAAAGCCTAAAGTAACTTCAGGAAAAATCTGTTGAAAAACTACGTATAATCCCGGGAAGGATTCTTCACTGGAGGAACTCAGTTAAAACTGATAAGATTTCTTGAAGAAAACGTTGAAAAAGTATGGAAATAATCCATGAAGAAATCCTCGTGGGAATTCTTAGAGGAATCTCTCAAAAGTACTGAGTTGAATGTCTGAAAAGTTCGTGGAAGAATCACAGATGATATTCCTTGTGAATTCTTTGAAGTAATTATCGAAGGATTTGTTTTGACTGGATTAGTATTTCACATTAAATTTGAAATTATCACTGATGTGCAGCGATATAAGGCAAAATCATAAACAAATAAAATTAATACAAACCTGTTAAAACTACGAAATTTCTTAGAGATTGAGCAAGTGCTAGTGTACATTAGCGTAAGCTACAGCTGCATGAGCTTTAACCAATTGGTAGACACTGCACCGTTTCTCAGGCGAAAGTATTTGCTCATATGTGTGCAGTGCAATACGCACTTCAAAGGTGCGAAAAGGGGTAAAGTGATGCATTTCTGATCAGATCTAGGTTCAGATAGCAAGTTTGCCATCAAAGCACATCGCTCAACTGAAGGGAGAGGTTCATAATAGCAATTCGCACTTGAAATCCAAGGTAAACCTGTGCGGTAGCGGATTGTCTCATTTGATCCTAAGCTAGTTATGTCAATATCGAAGTGCTGAGTGAAACTTCGGATCGATCATTGGGCTGTAGGTTCTAAAAAAAAAATCATCTGTCTGTAAATCAGTTATTCGTTCATAATTTCTCTCAGGAATCACGCCAAAGATTTCTTTAGAAGTTTATACAGTGATGTTTCCATGGACTACTAAAGAAATTCTTTCAATATATTTGCCTACTATACCATTGGAAATTCCACCAGGAGTTTTTCAAGGAGACCTCCAGAAATTACTCAGAGACTCTGAAAGTTCTTCAGAAATTCGTTCAGGAATTCCTCTAATTATTCTTCTTCTAATTGCCAGAAGAAGTTTCTAAGCCAAAGTTGCCATTTTCGCATTCGTATATCGTGTGGCAGGTACGAAGCTACTCTATGCCCAAAGAAGTAGAGGAAATTTCCATTACCGAAAGATCCTGGACCGACTGATAATCGAACCCAGACACCTACAGCATGGCTTTGCTTTGTAGTCGCAAACACTAACTACTCCGCTAAGGAAGGGGATATATCATAAGTTTTTCAAAGGTATAAATTTAAATAGATTGTGTTATATTCACAAATAGTAGCAAATTGAGCCATAGACAGCTGTAGACCAGATAAAGAGTTTTCTTGGGAAGTATGACTTTTCATGAGTTAACGTATAAATATTCACATATCAAAACTGCTTCCAATGAAGCTAAACGATTGATGATGACTACTGTCGTAAACTTTTCTCCCGAGCTGTATGCATAAACGATACTTGTTTGTTCTCGCATCGTCCCTGTTTCCTCCCAGGTGTTCGCACACATTACACCGGAAATTTTCATCTAATCACCATATGCCAGCATCCCCAAGAACCGCAGCTGCAGACTCATTGAACTCGTTCGAAGACCTTTCCACAGATGGGTCCAGGGTCCGTATTTTAAAGCTCACCGCTAACTCAGAAGATTCTTTTGATCGATCATCTATAAGGTAGATATTTAGCATGACCAGCGGGCCCCAAGTGTCAGATTAATAAAATCAATTTGAGTCGAAGCTGTTTTGAATCTGAATTGCGTTCAAGCTTCCAGCTGCCCGTATCCGTGGTCTGCTACCAAGTTGTCCACTTCTACAAGAATCCCTGTTTAATAATACTGTCGAAATCCTTTCTTCAGACAGTCCATAGCAATTCACGCTCAAACATACCGAAAGCTTTCAGGTCTGCCTCTTCAACGTCTCTCACCCGTAAAGAAGTATCAATATTTTATGTAGGGATTTCCGTCTACAAACTACTTCGTAGTCCGTGAAAGACCCTGTTCAAAGCCGCTACACGTCTTCACAAGAAACGCGTTTTGTCGTATGTCAAAACAGTTTCATGATTAAGGCGGCAAATTCAGCTATCCACAAAACAACGACGAAGAGATTACTTAGAAGTATGACTTTTCATGAGTAAACGTATAAATATTCACATATTGAAAGAGCTACCAATGGAGTTAAACGTATGGCCTTGCACTGTTGAAGACTGTTGTCGTAAACTTTTCTTTCCCAAGCTGCATGCATAAACTAGAGTTGTTTTTTACTCGAATCGTTCCTGTTTCATCCCAGGTGTTCGCACTGAAGATTTTCATCTTATCACCATATCCCTAGCCGAAGCCCCAGCATCCTCAGGAACCGCGCGCAGCTGCAGACTCATTGAACTCGTTCGACGACCTTTCAACGGGGCCCGCATTTTAAGGCACAAGAGATACCTTTGATCGATCACCGAAGAGGTGGGTATTTAGCATGACCGGCGGTCCCAAATTCCAGATTAATAAAATCAATTTAAATCGAATCCGTTTCAGATCTGAATTGCGTTCGACTCGCGGGCGCGAACGCAGCCGTCTGCATAGGAAATTAGCTGTTGCCGAGAATTTCGCTGTCGATGGGACTTGGGATGTCTCCTCGTGTTTGACGGATCTCTATAGGCAGCTGGTGTTTGTTCTTCATCGGAACAAAACGATAAGAAGAATGGGTTCACGACCCAGGACCTTGAGCTGACGGGTAGCTTTTGCGGTAAATGGGTATAACTTTTTCAATCAGGCGCATTTACTTTCGCATTGCGGAATCGGCGGAATGTTCAGCTCAGTCAGAAATGATGGTAAATTATGCAAATCCATTAAACTGATGTTTTGGGGTTTTCCATTCGGGATTTTTCTCTCGGTGTCAAAACTTTGATCGCACACAGATGACCCTGACGAGAGTAATTAAATTTTCATACAAGTTGCGAAACTTTGCCATAAGGAATTTTCCTTATGTTTCGCCCATGCTAAACTATCACAGCTTCCCACATCCTTATGAGGAGAGAGCTGTAGTGAACGCATCAGACGAGCTGGAAAACGACTATTGCCCAATAAATTTTCAATGTTTTCTCGCTTCGTTCCACAATCGCTCTTCTCAACTGCGATTTTTTTGTAGCACTCCCAGTCTAAGACTACATCGAACGAATAGAGGAAGCCCGAAGGCAACTTTGTGTAGGAGAACACAAAACTGTCAAGCGGAAAATTTGCATATAAATTCTGCACTGCACCGTCGCCCGATCCGTTCCTTCCTCCCCCTCAGAAACTAGAAAGAAAGCACCGTCCAGAAGGGATGAGTACCAAGTTCAAGCTGCTCGTTGCAGCGCACCAAGGAGAAGAGCGAAAGCTTCTGCTGTTGCCCTTCGGGATTCGGAACTCCCCGAAGAAGGGTATGCGATAAGCATTTTTTTTGTCGATACGATCATTTACAAAATTTTATATTGAATCCTCTTCAGAACTTTCTTTTCGGTATTATAACAGCTAGTCCATATTGGCTGGCCTGAGAATTTATTTGAAGATCAAAAGCATGTTCTTAAGACATTTGACTTGAATGCCCTCAGGGAGGTTTTTGAAAGTTAAATGTTTATCTAGCATGAGCCCTAGATACTTAACTTTATCGGACCAATTCATTGGAATCCCTCTTATCGTGACACCTTGTCCGCTTGAAGGTTTCAAATAAAGAACCTTTGGTTTATGAGGGAATATTATTATTTGAGTTTTGGAAGCATTAGGAGAAATCTTCCATTTTTGCAAGTATGAAGAAAAAATATCCATTTTTTTTTGCTATCGACTACAGATGACACGCAGACTTCGTCCTTTGGCGGAGAGGCCTGTGTGAACCGCAAACAAGGTAAGTCAGATTCGAAAATATTGTATAGTATTGGTCCCAAAATGCTGCCTTGGGAAACACCAGCTTTCACAGGAATTCTTTCAGATCTGGAGTTCTGATAATTAACCAGAAGTGTACGATTTGACAGATAACTTTGAACTATTCTAACAATATATGTTGTAAAATTAAAGTTTTTTTCAATTCTACGATCAAACCTTCATGCCAAACATTGTCGAATGCTTTTTCTATGTCTAGAAGAGCAAGACTAGTCGAATAGCCTTCAGATTTGTTGGAACAGATCAAAATTGTTACACGTAAAAGTTGATGAGTGGTCGCATGTCCATGGCGGAATCCGAACTGTTCATTGGAAAAATTGAATTTTCGTTGATGTGGGCCATCAATCTGTTCAAAATAACCTTTTTAAAAAATTTACTGATGGAGGAAAACAAACTGTTTGGACGATAGATAGATAGAAGCTTCTGCAGGATTTTTGTCTGGTTTCAAAATTGGTACAACCTTAGCATTTTTCCGTTTGTCAGGAAAATCTTCTTCTTCTTTCTGGCGTGACGTCCCAACAGGGACAAAGCCTGCTCCTCAGATTATTGTTCTTATGAGCACTTCCACAGTTATTAACTGAGAGCTTTCTTTGCCGATTGACCATTTTTGCATGTGTATATCGTGTGGCTGGTACGAAGATACTCTATACCCTGGGAATCGAGAAAATGTTCTTTACGAAGAGATCCTCGACCAGCGGGATTCGAACCCACGACCCTCAGCATGGTCATGCTGAAAAGCTGCGCGTTTACCGCTACGGCTATCTGGGCCCCGCATTGTCAGGAAAATATGCTAATTGAAAACATTTGTTGAATATATCAACTAAAAATGATAAGCTACTTTCTGGAAGTTTCTTGATGAGGATTTAGAAAATTCCATCATCGCCAGGAGCTTTCATATTTTTGAATTTTTTAATAATAGTTCTCATTTCTTCCAAATCTGTCTCCCAGGAATTATCGAAAACACTCTCTTGACTGAGAATATTCTTGAAGTCCTGAGTAACTTGATTTTTAATTGGACTAGTAAGCCTAAATTAAAATTGTGCGCGCTTTCAAACTGCATAGCAAGTATTTGAGCTTTTTCGCAATTGGTTAGTATTTTTTTTTTTTTTTGAATTTTTTTATTAGTATCTTTCCAAGATGTGGCTAACGTCCCCTATGGGGACGGCTTGGCGTGTTTTCAAAATGACACTACCAAGACAGCTTGGTAGTGTCATTTTTAAAAACACACCAAGCCGTTCCCATAGGGGACGTTAGCCACAAGGAAGGACGTTTCAAGTAATGGACCAATGCACGAGTTCATTAATTTGACGTTTGAGCGGTGCAGTGTTATTTACGTGACTATGGCAACGAGTGAATTCGGCACCGCTCAAACGTCAAAATAGTGAACTCGTGCATCGGTCCATACTGTTTCATATGGTATGCCCTCTTCAACATCCAATCCAATTTCTCTCGCCGTTCCCTTACGGTACCTATCCATCTAGTATTCATTGCCGTCTTCTCCATGCTCCCTCTTACTTCGAGCAAAATAGACCGATATGCCGATAAACAAATTAAATTTCAACCGTATACCCTTAGCCAGGACAGGAAAAACCCGAGCACGACGCAGCAACGAAGTGGGAAGTTTCCCTTTTATCTGAAATCCCATAAAACGTTATAGTATGTTAAAAAGTTAGTTTAAGGATAGATCAAAACGAGCGAAAATGGCGCTTTTGATGTTCCTTCCCCCGTCTTTCTCGAACCGTGGGGGGAGAACACATTACCAAAGTGCACGCCACACCCAAAGCTTTCGGTAACAGATTGAAATTGATCCCCGGGAATGGTTTATTTATTCAAAATGGCATTTCAACGTTTTTTTTTTGCTTTCGCTCGCACAAGGAAGGGATAAACATTTATTTTTATGCGATCTTTCTGGACTGACCTCGCCGTTCATATCCCCCCCCTTCCTAAAGCAGACGGAGAAGAAAATTCGGTAGCAGCTGTAAGTTAAAATAAATTGTTATTGAAAAGTGAGAAGTTGGCTATCGTTGCCATATCGTTCGAGGTTCTTTCTTCTCGAAAAAAAAAAAATGGTTCATTGGTCACAAATTTAGTCATCATCGCTCGTTTGGCCGGCGGCGGCGCTACTGGTGCATCTGACTGCCAGCTGTTAGGTGAGTGCACATTTTTCTCTTTTTTCGAATCGAACGAAATGACGCACAGTGGTGGAAATTTGGACAAAACCTCAGAAATTGATATGAAAATTTCATGTTCAAAATAATTTGTTTATATTGCAAATGCTTAAACAAAAATTAAGCCAGTTGTTCATTTGAATTAGATGAAAATAAAGTCGTCAGGAATTTTTCAAAGCTAGGAGATGTAGTGTGAAAGTTTTTCGGCTCTAAGCGCCATTAGATGGGAAAATAAATTTCATGGCGCGTTGCAAAGTTCAGTAAGAATTTGAAAAACAATAAATTTTGTAATTATTTTTGAATACCAATGGCCGTAATATTAGGGCCCCAGATACACGAAGCGATATAAGCGCAGCTTTTCAGCAATATCATGCTGAGTGCCGTGGATTCGAATGCTACTGGTCGAGAATCTTTCCGGGTTGAAAACTTTCACGACTCTCCAGGACACGATAAACAAACGAAAAAATGGTCAATTGACAAAGAAAGCAGGCAAAAAGTCTTGCTGCCATGATATCCATCTTCTATCGATATAAAAAAAATGGAATGGTGTTTTTATGTCACGAGTTGGCTTGAGAATAAACCAACGAATTTTAGTGATTCCTTCTCACCAAAATTTTCAAATTGTACCAATTTCAGCAATTTTTGACAATTTCTGAAGAGGAAAATATCGTTTTACAAATTTTCTAAACCAGTTTTTCTGCTCAAAATTGAAGCAATGCTCAAGAAACTCTATCATTGCATTGTAGTTGCTATCTGAAATGCAGTGATAGATTCTCTAGACAATCGCTTTTAATTTTGACAAAAAAAAACTGGTTTTTAACATTTGATGCTAGCTGATGATTGAATGATGAATTCTTGAGCCTTAATTTTTGTCCGAATTTTGCATGAAATCCCTCCGCTGTGCAACTTGGGTCAAGTCAAACACAAGATGCGTCGTCGATAATTGAAGTATCTAATATTTGGCTTGCACTTGAGTTTTATTCTTTGCTGGAGAAGGTTTTTTTTCGTTCAATTCGCTCGACAAACTTCGTTCCCAGTAGAGTTTGTTTTTTAAAACTAATAATTTTCGCTTGATGAAGCGTTAAAATCCTCCGTCATCATTGACTATGTGCGCTTCGTAATCATGCTGGATGCAACTTTTCCCTGATGGCGAACGGTTTGAGAGTTGTTTGGTGCAAATGTGCGCTCCATGACGATGAAAAACAGCCGGAAGATAAATATTGGGGCTGCGAGGAAGAAGTTTTATGCAATTTTTCAGACTATGAGGCAGATGGGGACCGGAAAGAGAGTGACTTAAGTTCAAAAAAGATCTTCAGACTGGAAAACAATCATCACGTGGAAAAGTTTTGCGACGAGGTAAACGTTTGGAATACAGTCAGGACTAATAAATTACTCTCCTATTAAGGAGAAAACGAACCTATCAATCCCTGCTAGAGAGATTTCCATCGTTGATTAATCTGAACTCACTTGAGAAATATGCTACATTTCTCACAGGGATCACATCGAAGATCTCATTCAGAAGGTTTAAGGATCAAGGACCTCGATAAGATATGACTAAGGATGTCGCAAAATATCACTTGAATCACATGATAAATGCATGACTCGCGGAGGTTCTTCTCATCCTAAGGAAGTCTGTCCTGTGAAGGAAGATACCAGAAAAACTTGTATGCACAAATTGCGGGGGCAAACATAAGTCAATTTTTTTGGATTGCCTTTCCCGCAAACAAATCGTTGAGGCTCGTGCCAGGCAGATGGACGGCAACGTTTTTCGTAGTTTCGGAATTCCTCAGGCAACGATCGCTTGCTTAATGATAAAACCCAAAATTTCTTCCGTCGGGTAACCGTTCGAATCTTTCAATTTCGAATGGAATTAGCCAAGGAAAATTCAATGCTAATATAGTCGCAGGTAAGTTAAGTTCTTCCACTTTTCCTTCCATTTTATCAAATCAAATTAATTTTTAAAACATATTTAATTGGAATGCTCGTTCTTTGAATGGTAAAGAGGACAAGCTGTTTAATTTTCTTAAGCTAATAACATATATACATTTGAAACCTGGATCCAAACTCAAAAGATATCCAAACTTTTTTGTTTGTCGTAATGATTGACTAGATCTCAGGGAAGCTTTTCCAAGCTTCTCAGGGAAGGTTTTCCAAGCTTCTCAGAAAAGCTTTTCCAAGTTTCTCATGGAAGCTTTTCCAAGCTGCTCAGGAAAGTTTTTCCAAGCTTCTCAAGGAATCTAATCCAAGCTTCCCAGTGAAGCTTTTCCAAGCTTCTTGGAGAAGCTTTCCAAGCTTGTCAGAAAACTTTTCCAAGCTTATCAGGGAAGCTATTCCAAGCTGCTCAGGGATGCTTTGCCAAGCTTCTCATGGAAGCTTTTCCAAGTATCACAAGGAAGCTTTCCCAACCTTCTGAGGGAAACTTTTCCAAGATTCTCAGAGAAGCTTCTCAGGAAAGCGTTTTCAAGTTTCTCAGGGAAGTTTATCCAAGAAGGACCATTCGACCCTATAGCCGCCAAATGAAGACTAGGTTGGGGAGTCTATGGCCGCACATCTGCGAAACCCATTCTTAGGGCAATTGTGCACTTTCACACCACGGCTGTGGCGAGTTCAGACGCTCTGCTAAACGAACAGCAACGCGATTTTTTCACGTTGGAAAATAATGGGATTGTAGGTTCGAGCGTGGTGCTCGAATTGAACGAAGACAAGAAAGTGAGAAAATTGTTAGAAGGTACCACAAGGTGAACAGCAACCGGATTCGACCCGGACTCCTCTGGAAAGTCGATGATCTGAAATTGCCAGAACCTATCCGATGGCCATTCGACGATTAAAGACTCTCGAAAAGAAGTTGGGTGGTGACTCAACAATGATGCAGCGAGTTGGTGAGCTAAACTGGTGACTATGAGCGAAGTCAGCGAATAGGAGGTGACAACTATGGATCCACAGAAATCTTGGTTTCTGCCACTTGGAGTGGTCATCAACCCCAATAAACCGGGTCAAATTTAGCTGATCTGGGATACCGCAAAAAAAGCCGCTGGGGTATCGTTCAATTCGTACCTGTTGAAAGGTCCCGACCTCCTCACTCCTCTCCCGAGAGTACTAATCGACTTCCGTCTATTTCCGGTGGCCGTTTCTGGAGACATTAGGGAAATGTTTCTCCAAATCAAGCTACAAGCAATCGATAGGAACTCACAGATGTTTGTGTTTCGTCGCACTCCCGAAGAATTTTTACAGATGTATGCGATCGATGTTCGGTTCCACCGGCTCTCCCTCTTCCGCCCAGTTCTTGAAGAATGTCAATGCCGAACAGTACGTGCAGCATTATCCACGGGCGCAATAAAGGAGCACCATTATGTAGATGACTACCTGAACAGTTTCAGTACGATTGACGAAGAAGTTCGGGTGGTGGACGATGTCAGATACGTCCACTCTATGGGTGGATCCGAGATTCGCAACTTTTTATTATCGAACGAAGACAAAGTTCTGCGGAGAACTAGGGATTCTACCAAAGACTTCACTCTTGTACGTGCTGTCGAATCGGTTCTCGGAATGGAATAGAAACCAGCGGACAATGTCTTCATGTACACCTTAGCGATGCTTGAAGATTTGAAGTAAATCCTCAATGAGAATCACATTCCAACGAAACGCGAAGTCTTGAAGGTGATTATGAGTCTCTTTGATCCTGCGGGATTCGTGGCGTTCTTCTTAGTAAACGACAAAGTGCTTATACAGGACGTCTGGGCATCGGGAATTGATTAGGATCAAGAAATCAACGAGCAGCTCTACAGCTAGGAGTCCGAATATTGGAGGTTGTCGAAGGTTTCCACACTTACTCTATCAGCCGCCGAATTCTGTGGACCGTTATGCCCTGGATTCGGACAGAACATCGTCGGTATAACAAATTTGTGGCAGTCCGTATCGGTGAGATCCTTACATCAACTGACGTCCGGGAGTGGAGATTGAGTTACATCTGGATCGAATGCGGTAGACCTCGCTACAAAATGGAAAAATGGGCCTGATCTTACCTCTATGAATCCATGGTTCGTGGGTCCACCATTCCTGCACCGACCGGAAGAATTCTGGTCTCAACAAACGATAGTCACGACAACGTGCGAAGAACTGCGACCAATCCACAACAATTCTACCGGCTCGCCATTTATCGACACAACACGGTTTAGAAACTGGACTCGTCTACAGAGAACCATGGTGTTTGTGATTCGATTTTTAGAATTTGTATCATCATATTGATTATTGGTCATCTGGATCCGGAGATATTCCAAAATTCTTTGGGAGACCGACGCGAAAATTTCTCAGGCCACAAAATGTTTATGGTATTCGGATATAAGCTCTGCGGAACAATACATTAATGAGAGTATGTTGAGAAAAAATGAAACAATTTGGTGCAGCCGTCTTTGAGTAAAGACTAATAAATATAATAAATCTAATAAATAATAAATAGTAAATCTCACTTGAAAAATGCCAATGATCAAAACAATGGTCAGCAATACATCGCCATGGAATTCGCTTAAGGTTTTGAGTTAAACTCATTACTAATTTTAGAATAATAAGCCACGATTTCTTAAAGGCTTTTGGATGGACTTCAACCCTGGGAGATTCTTACCAGAAACAATCGGAAATCTTGAGGTTTAAAAGTCTATTTAAGCATTGAAGGTTAATTCAAATACTCTACATGTAACCAAGAATCTGTTCTAAAACTTGAAAAGATACTAGTACTGGTTGACTATCCACATGAATATAATGAACTTCACAGCCATAAACGCGTCCCGAAAATTCCCTACGTTTAACATTCCCCCATCGATCCAGAGAATGTCGAGATGTGATGAATCGACTGTACAAACAAATTGCTCCCCTTGACATGAACAAGAAATCCATTTCGAATTACGTTTCCACTAGATTGCATCATCGTCCTGCGGGTATATAGCAACAGCAACAGCAGCACCGAGATGATGATCTCATCTTCCCTCCCGAACATAGCACACTCCTTCTGTTCTGAATCAAAAAGAAGGAAAAAAAACTGCGTTGTTGCTATGCCAACTCCAGAAACCCCTTCATTCAATAGTAGCAGCACAGCAGCATCAGCAGCAGCTCTCCTTCAGGACCCTTCGCGCTTCGCTCGGTAAACATTCCAATCCCGGCCATCTGCGCCATTATTGCGTAGCGCACTTGAGCGTACCATCCGGTTGTGCGTATGTCAATGTCAGCTGCCTGGTAACCCTAATCCTAAAACTCCACCCCTCGTTCTCGCTCTCTCCTACCTGCTCAGCTACCCTCCGCACAAGCAGGCCATGCTACGCACTTTTCCTACTCCGTTTGTCCCGTTCCCTCCGTAGGCACAGTTCACTGCACACATCTCCCTCTTCCTTATCTTTTGCTCTAGTATCCTTCCTAATGTCATACGGGATACGGGAACAATACGGAGAAGAGGGTTGATTTTTTATCCGGGAGAGCTTTTGTTTCCTTGCTTCACACGATACCTATGCGTATGCGAGTGCGTAGCGAGGAAGCGGAGAGGACGAGTGCAGCAGCGGAGGCGTGGCGTCCTCTGGAGCCAGTTGCGGACGCACTTTGGCCCTCTTCGACATTTCAAACTTTCCAACAATGGCAGCCTGTCTATAAATTAACAGCTGCAACATCGTCCATCAGTGTGCGATTATGAACGGACACGTTTTGGAGAGTGAACAGGCAGGCAAAGTTCTTTTCTGGCTGAAACGCGAATTGACGACGATGGATGGAGCCGTGTCGTTCTTCGACTTGAAAGTCCTAACAAAAGTCAAAACATTTTTTACGAGTTCGGCGACTGTTCATCCGGCTTTCAGCCTCCATTTTTTGGAGAGGGGATTGGGAGCAGTTCCCGGAGGGAAGGCGAAAGAAGTCGTTCCAGGACATTAAATTTATTATCCGATAGCGTGACAACTGCGTCCACCAGCGGAGCCATTGTCGTCCAAACAGAGGGCATGGTTTGAGCAACAGAACAGCTCCACGCCGCGCCAATGGTAAGGGAAACATAAAATCGCATTTATTTTGAATGAAGAAATTCCAAGTTCTTGGAAGTGTCGGTTGCGGAGCTGCTCTCTGACGACGGCGACGACGACTACCTTGACAATGGGATGACTGCAGTTCATTCAGATGGAAGCTTTGGATTCTAGGAATGAAAAGAGGGAAAGTTAGCCACAGAATGGGAGTAGAAATAGCCAAGGAAGCGAAATGTCGTTTGCACGTAAGAATAATTAAGTGTGGGCAAACAGTCGTCGGCAGCGAAGAAGGCAGGACGGACGAAAACTATCACATAATCAGAGATAAGGTTGCACGTCCTGTTGGCTCCTCTATGGGTTGTTGGTTTTGTTTATTGTAGTAGGTATGGTGTAAAGCAATTGAGGCGACTGCTAATGAGGTGGTTGTAGAGAAAATTGTGAGTGAGGGAGTGAGATTATTGAGCTATAGTTGAACATAATTGTTACCTCTGTCACGGTTAATCGTAAGTTGACAGCGATGATTGAGTGCAAAAGATTAAAAGTAGATAATTTTGGGACACTAGAATCATTAATCTATCCATTAAATTTACTTATATTATAATAATCCCTTGTACCGGTAGTACAACAATCAATTTTTATGCAAAAGCTTTTTGAAGCTAGTAATTTTACAAATTTATCAAATTTTCCTTCAATTAACATATATTAACCCAGAGAAGAGAACGGTTGCTTGGCTGCTGTATGAAACACTTTTAGAACTTTGAAAACGCGTTATTGTGTGCAGAGAAAATTTCCCGATGGAGTCAAGAAAAAGCTTCTGGGGAGAATTCCATTGCGAAATATTTCAAGAAATCCACGTAAAAGATCATAGCGCCTGAAGTAAGTTCCTGTAAAATTATCGTGGAATTCCGTGCAAATTACCGACGCGACCCTCACTAACTGAATCGCGCATTGGACTAAATAGTCAGAAAAATCTTTTGCAGAGACTTAAGATCAATCCCTGGTGAAATTGTCGGAAGAATTTTAGGGCATTTTTTAAAGGTAGTATCTACGAGTAATCTGAAAAAAGGAATGGTTTGAAAAAGTATACTTGAAGGAATGTTAGGAAGCATAAAAAAGAATTCTTGGATGAATTTAAAAAAAAAATCCGTACAAAGCTCTAAAAATTGCAAGGAATTTATAAAGAGAAATACCTTGAAAAATTTCCTGAGAGATTGTTAGAAGATAAGGTATCATGAACCTTGGAGTAGTGTCTGCATATTTCAATATACAGTCAACAACGCTGACCCTCATTAGGATCCGTCATCGTCATCAGTGATTTATTCTTTGTGTGAATCTTTTTTTGGAAATATATGCACGAATCTGAAAGAACGTGCATGTATTGTCCTTCTCGTCACATTCGCTCTCATAGTCAGTTTGGCTTCGTGCTAGCGGAGTTTGTTTTTGTTCGTTTTCGCACTGATCGGGAATCATTCGGCTGAATTTCTACGACACTGCCTTGGATGATATTAAACATATCTTGAGACAAATCTTGATGAATTCTTTTCAAAGTTCTTGAAGACATATTTAAAGAATTTTCCAGAGTGTTCCTAGAATCATCACTGAACATTTATGAAGAGATGTCTGATGAATTACCCGAAAACAGCTTAAACGTAATTTCTGGAAAATTCTAAGGAAACATAAAGGAAAAGCTTCAAGGAATTTTTGTTCGACATTATTTATGAAAATCATGTATGTAGTTATCTCAAGAACTTAAAGAATGTCATGAAGAAATATCTTAAGAAATTCTTTAAACATTGCGAGATAAACTGCAAAATTGATAATCGAAAATCTTAAAGGGTACATGAAGTCCGATGCAAATTCCTATTTCTCAGGCGCCGTAATGATTGCTTAGGGAACTGGTGGAATGTTCGCAAGAATTTCAGGATGAGTTTCTATATGAAACCCCTGAAGTATGTTGAGATCGCAGTAGGTAGCGCGCGCAAACGAATGTGTTGAAAATTTATCTGTCACGGTTTTATCGCCTCTGCAAATTATTAGATTCGGCTGGAGCAGTTTGTGAAAAAAAAGAGTATGTTCACGTTTCTTGAGAGTACTGATAGGTGATTTTTTTGTACTGAAGTTGCATGAAACCCATCACTTACCAAGGTGAAACCTGATCATGTAACTATAATCCCTCCCCACTAACTCCTTCCTGTGACAACCATGCAGATGCAGAGGTGGTCTCGGTCTCTAGTAGCAATGGATGTCGTACTAATATTCCTTCCCTTTCTCGATGACCGTAAGGACGTGGCCGGCGCTATTATTGGCTCTATAATGTCTGGTGTTCTCATAAGTGTACATTGAAGATGGAAAGCTACTCCCAAGCCACATCTCTTGATTACTGGTACATCTTCGATCATTCTAGTCAATCACAAAGTAGCAACTACGAATTCTACGGTCATCAATAAGCATTGATAGCTTATAGAATCTTCTAAATTAATGAAATCGAGAAAAGAAATGAAACATTCCTGAAGATATTGAAAATTTAATCTGAATGTATGTATCAAAAGCTTTCTGAAGGAATTCGTCAAACAAAAAAAAGGAAAAAAATGCTGTGACAAGTTCTGAAAAAGGTAGTCTGAAATGATATTACAGAGAAAATTTTTAGGAATTGTTTTTAGGAATTTCAGGATATTCACTAGATGAGATACCCAGTGAAATCTTTGCAAAAAAAATTAAAAATGTGCCTGAAGCAACTGAAATTCTTGCGAATTCTGCGAAACCACTCATTGAAACTACGAAAGAACTCCTACGTGTAATCCTGAAAAGAACAAATATTCTGAGTTATCATCCAAAGCGTTGCTTAAGCAAAGTTTGCTTGGTTTTTAGAAGATTCTTCTTGGAATTCTTAGATTTATCTCTTGAAGAGGTCTTAGATTCTGGACAAAATTTTAGAGAAAATTTCGGAAATCATATCTGCAGGAGTTATCGGTGGAATTCGCGGAGATTTTTCCAAAACAACATGTTCGAGAAATCGTGCACCAAAATCTGCGAATAATTATTTGAAAGAATATACGGAGAAGAGGAACTGTATGAATTTATAAAAAGTTCTGAAGCAATGTCTGCAGACACTTCCAGATTGATAGATACAGTACTGACAAGAATAAAGTACACACAGTTTTCATACATTACAATCAAGTTTGGGGACCTCCACCTCTGCTTCTAGTGATCCGAACTGCTGGTCGAAAATAACTTCATATTAGATCTGTGAACAAATCATCATATTGTATAGAAGAATGTATAAGTTAATAAAATCCACGTATTTTGGCAAAAATGCCAATGTTTTTGTTCTTTAGGATTTGATAACAAACTGTTTAGGACAAGTATCATGTTAAACAGAGTTTTGCATTTCATACAATTAAAACTAATACACAGACTCATGCCTTCTTCTAAATATTCACGTTTCATAAATATTTCAATTCGAAAATAATGGAATTTCTTTCAAAATGATATTTTTCCAAAAACTTCCTGATTTTGAATTGAGATTGATTGATTTCTCATATATAAAATTTCAATTTATTCATGACATATAGTTCAAATTCCATGTTAATCGGTTCTTTAGAAGAAGCGAGAGAATACAAACAAAAGCTGTGCACTGTGTTGGATTTTGTCTATTTTATGCGCTTTTCGAATAGCGCCCAAACTGTTTCTTGGTATATCTTTTGATGCAAAAAGTTTTGTGGTCGATCCACCTAGCAATGAGATTTCATAACATTTAGATAGAAATATGGTGTTTTCGCAAAGTTGTAGAATTGGAAATTTGAAACAACTTTGTCGAAGATACGATTTTTCTATCTCTTATACTTTTTGATATATAAGCCGTTGTATGTGAATGGCCCCTAAAATCATAAATTTTATCATAACTTTTATACTAGATTTTTAACATTTTTTTGTTTTGAACGGAGACGAACCAGCCACTGGCTGAAAGTCTCCTTAATAAAGATAAAAAAAACATTTTTTTGTGTTTTCTACAAAATTGTTTGTCATGAAATAACCCATAAAAGTACCATATCTTCCATTTCGGCAGTTGATCAAAACTTTTGTCTACAAGCGTCTTATTAAAAGGCTTTTACTACCAATCAAAAAAGCTATATTAAAACGAATTTGACCGATAATTCCTCTACTTTAGGGATTTTCTGTGGAATACTTGAGGATAGTTTGGAAATAACACGAAATAAACTACCAGACTAAAAACCTGAAGCATTTTCTGCAAGCAAATTTGACGATATTCAGGGCACATTCCGGGAACATACTGTGAAATTGCCCTATCAATCTCTCAAGGAATTCGTTTGAGAAACCTTGAAGAAACTACTGAACCAATCCCTAGGAACATTGCTATCAATTACTGGAATAATCTTGGAGAAAATCTCTTAGAAACTCGTTCTGGGATATTTTCGAAAATTCCATCAGGTTTGATCAGTATTATTGATCATAATTGATCATAAACCTGATGGAATTTTCGAAAACGTCCCAGAACGAGTTTCTAGAGAAACTCTCCTTAGAATTGTCTGCAAGAATGTAAGACTCTGTAAAATTCGCGAACTAATGAAATCGAGAAAAAACCGGAAAAAATGTTAATAGAATATCTGTATGTATTTATCGAAAGAATTTTGTAAGAATTCATAGAAAAATCTTGTGATAAGTTCAGGAAAAATGACTGAAGGGACTTTCAGATTAAAATGTAGGAAAAATTGCAAAGGATAGTTTACTCACAGGAATACATGGTGCTACACCAGAGAATCTCATGAAGGAGTAGCACCATGTATTCCTGTGCTATACCAGAGAACACCTGAAACTTTTGGAAATGTTGTGAAATGTTTACAGAAACTCCGAAAAAACTCCTTCATGAAATCCTGAAAAAATGTTCGGAGCTATCCTCCAAAGCGTCGCTTAGATAAATTTTGCCTTGAAGGAAACCATTGAAGGAATTCTTAGATAAATCTCTCGCCTAGTTTTATGAAGAATTTCAAGAGGAAATTTCTGAAGCATTGTCTCCAGGAATTGTTGGACAAAATTGCCAGGATCCAAAACGGATCCCTGGATAATTGTTTGGTAGCATATACCGAAATGGGGAATTGTAGGAATTTTTCGAGAAATTTTAGATTAATTTGTGTAGAGAATTCTATTGTAGCATTTCTGAAGCAATCTCTGCAGAAATATTCGAGAAAGTCCTTGGAAGCTTCCAAGAGTAATTCCACTCTTCAAATCAAAAGTTCTTACAGGGGATGAGGCTGTTTATCAGCTTAGTGCTTTGAAGAGCACTTTTTCTATTTGAGTCCTAACGCAGTTTTGGTGAAATCTCTGCAAGACGATTGAAGGTTTTTGTTTGTTAAATCAAATCTTATATCACTAAATTATCAACTGATTTACTTATTGAATGGTCCTTCTTAGATCTATTGAAAATCAAATGACATATTATTTTAAAAGTAGTGCTAAGGTAGTTTATTACGAAGAATGAGAGAAAACTACGATACCTAGATTCCCTACGCCAATTCTGGTACATCGATAACGCGACCAAATCTAGTCTTTTTCATCGCCATTTATCTCCACCTCCTCACCACATCATCAATAACCGTTCAACCGGTAATTGCGCGCTATTGAAAATTATCATGACCACACGCTCACACCACATCCTTGCATCCTTCTCTTCCCCCCGCCTCCTCCCCGGAATCCCGTTTCCGTTACAACCGGTTTCGCACTACATGGTCATCCACCACCAGCACGGATCGGTTTTCGGCTGTAATGAATTGTGGTCACGTCCCGATACGATGCTGGTTGTTACTCGCGATGATATCCAACGGGGATCTCCAGACGTGGCCATAATTCATCACCCGTCGTCCAATCGCGTGGACCGGAAGTACGCGACAAAAGTATTCCATTATCCCTTCTCGCCTGGACCTAACCAGAGCGGCGGCCTTCCCCTCGAAACCCAGTTCATCGAATTCGATTTTTTTTATCGACTCGAGATTCAACGGCGATGTCGCAGTCTAGGAACGAGTCCAGTGTTGGGCAGTTTTCACTTTTTAAACGGTCGGTCGGTCTATTTCTATCATTCTCTCGTTTGTTCTGGGCTCCGAGTGCTGGATTACACCGTAGAATGTGCCGCACACGATGAGTCGTGAGCTGCACATGTGTCCATGATTTATGGCTTCCCGTGTCGTGAGTGGTCCTGAAATTAAACACGACCCAGACCGCGAACGCGGGGACAGCGATGCACAGTGGTTCCATTTGTTCTACGAGGCGGTCAAAATATGTATTAAATTCAATCATCTTATACAATGTCTGATTCGAAAATAATTGTCGAATCAATTGTGTTTTGACTAGGGTAAAAGCATCGGTTTTGGCCAGCCTAAGAGAAAATGTCGATAAAAATTAAATGGGAAGCCGTATTTATACTGCAAATATGTCATATGCAAGCTTTCAATCCATATTATGTGTGTAAAATGTCAAAACTGAGCTATGATCATATTTTCGCTTTGAAAATCCCGTTGGTCAATACAGGCCAACGGAACCAGTTTCGGCCAGAGATGTAACTTCGGTTCCTATATTGGCCAATCACATTGATTTCTTATGAGAGTGGCCAAATTAGGAGTACACTGGCCAAATTAGGTGTATGGGAGTTAAAATTATAAGGAAAATGAATTGTTTTTCTTATGTTTTGAATAAATTTGGACGAGTAAATGAATGTAGCTCTATCATGTGAATGTGATCTACTAAACACAAAAGGTTTCATGCTAATGGGCTATGTAAAACGGTGTATAATCCCCTATGGCTACAACTGGCGTATGGCCAAAACAGGAGCTTCTACCCTATCAATAATATTCTAATGGTTGTTGTCATTACCATTACGTTAACCATGGCGTAGAACGTCTTTACACCTGCATCTACGCCATTTCATGCGGGAAAACAAGAGGGGTAAGGTCATTTTCTGGCAGAGTGGCTTGCTTTTGGTTAGCAGACTGCCTATGTATCAGGCGCAGGGATTGAATCCTGAGTAAATTAAAAGAATCTCTTACGTATCGCTCTCTGTAACAGTCATGATTTGCAGCACATCATGAGAGCCTGTTTATATTTTTTCTGTGAAAAACATTTTTTCGAATTTGGACCTATCAGCAGCAGCACTGTGCGACAGTGTCGTCCTATTCTAGCTGCGCATCTCACGCGAGAAGTTTGAGTTGCGAAACAGAAAAAAAAGTCTGCGACAGACAACCAGCACTTTCTCGGCGGATGGTCGGTTGAGCAGCAGCCGCGTAATTGTATTATTATGATTATCATTATCATCATTCATCCTTATCGTGCCCCCAGCCCGGAGTCCCCGGGTTGTGTGCGAGGAAATGTTGGACATTTTTTGCATCTGACGCCACTGTCGGGTCTTTTAACCGGTATTAATAGGACCCCATTTTGCGAGCGCATTTTTCTCAACTTTCAACTAAATGACAGAAAGGGCTATGCCCTCTCTACGACCGATTTGCAGCATGAGAATTCCTTCAAGTGGAAATAGTTGCAAGGATGACAGCAAAATCTCCAGAAACCCCAAAGAGGAAATTCCATTTGGAAAATAACTTTCCAGGTGAACTCGCACAAATACTCAACAGGAGCAGAAGATCTCGAGTCAATCAACTGGAAGTCCCACTCGTAAACTATGGCAAAGCGAGTAAATACGGAGAAAAGTTAACCAAATTATCGTTATTCTATTACCGGGAGAAGAATAACCACCCGAGTCCGTTGTTGTCTAGCTGTCGGATGTTGTTTGCCGTTTGTCCGTGAAGAGCAACTGGCGAACTGCGCGGAAACTCACTGGAGGAAGACTTCGCAGGAAAAACATCCAATGGGATGGGACAGGAACCGGTAAAGTGAGTGCTAATGACTTGGTTTCCCCTGATGCTGCTATCACAAACAACTACATCCCACCACATAGCTATCGGTGTTTGTGTGGGAGTTTGTCTATTCTTGCCATCTATGGCCCGGGAACACGGTTGAGATTGAAAGGATAAGGAATGAAATCAGAGATCATGTACTGCGCCACAAACATACTCACCGATGGGGAACGTGACCGAAGGTAGAATCATTGATACCAGCGCGGTGAGAAAATGCGATCCAATTAGTGGAAAATGGTTGCGGTATTTCGGTGGTGCAGGACGATGGAGGTCGAGATGGATGATTACTTTTTTGAGAAATGATAGGGTTCTTCAGTGATTCTTTGAACAAATTCTTCTGAATTTCAATTTAACTCTTTAAAAAAATTGATGAATTCCGTCAGAAAATGCTTCAGAAATTTTTTTTCAGGAAGGTTGTCCACGTTTTAGTTACATATAAATTCCAATTGTTAGTTTAAAGCACTGTTTCTCAACCTTTGTAACCACGAAAAACCGGCTCGCTGTAAGGTGCTCGTTTCAGCGAGCTTTTCACATTGGCGGGGGTCCGCGGACCCCCTGTTGAGAAACATGGGTTTAAAGTGTCATCTTTCCATGAACAAATGATTTCCTTCAGATTTTTTTGAATTACTGAGGATTTCCACAAGAAGTAGTAAAAAAAAATTCTAGGAGTTTCACCAGAATTGTCTACATGATCACCAAGCAAGGATTCATTCCACAAATCCTTCAAAGAGTTTTCACAACTTTGCCTTTGAGGTTCTTTCTAAAGTTTCCTTTCAATTCCTTTCACAAATTTTCAGATAATCTCTCGGAGATTGCTTGAGAACTCTGCAGCAAAATTATCCAGTATTAAAATACTGCAAAAAAAAAAACAACAACATTCAATGATTATTCCAGACGTTACTCTAAGGATTCCTCCCTACATTCGACAATATTTTCATAAGCAACTAAATAGAATTCGATTGTAAAAATGTCCTTGCTGATTTTTCAGAGAGGTTCTTCGCAGATCTACCTGCATTCTTTCCACAGAAAATTCTTAAATTCTCTAAAAAATCAATGTGATGTTGCTCCCCGCATTCCTTCAAAACTATCTCAGAAACAATATGTTATAACTTCTTCAAAATTCAGAAGAAAAAAATAAAATGATTATTCCAATAAAGTTTCTCGTTCTCATGTTTTTTAAAGATCTCTTCTGAGAAAACACTCACATTTTTTTCTGAGCAATTTGTTCAGGGAAATCTTTAGAGAATTATATTATTGTATCCCCAAGGGTGTCCTCCTAAGACTCTTTCAAAAAAATCATTTGAAATTCATCAAAGTGTTTTCCGGAGTTTTTTTTTTCTTTAAACAGCACTAGCGGTTCTGCTGCAACATTAAAAAAAAAAATTCAACAGATTTACTAGAACATTTGTAGTTCATTCTTGAACTTCTAAAAAAAAAAGATAATATCCAAGTTCTTTTATCGAAGATTTCATTTTTTTTTTCTTAGTGATTCGATTATTCTGAGGATTCGATTATCCGGAGTGAAAAAAATCGATACTCCGGATAATCGAGTCCGACCTGTATATTCTTAGGGATTTCATCACAAATTACTCTACGAATCACTACGTATTCAATGCCTATCAGATTTCTAGAACACAAAAAAGCTTCGGAAGGACGTATAAAAAAAATTGTTGGAAAATTTCAGCACAGACAAACACACGACAAACAAACACATGTAGCACACGCCCAATGCTGAAATCCGTGTGTTTGGCCGACGGGCCAACAGATGGCGGTAGTGTGTAAACGTCAAACACGAACAAAAACGTTGCGAGGGCTCCGTGTGGTCTATTGACCACCTACCATATATTTGAATCGACCGTAGGAGTTTGACGTCTGTTTGTTTGTGATTTCAGCTTAAATTGAATTCGGAAAAATGTACGTGGCTCTTGTCTGAAACTTCGACAATTCACCGTTGAATTTCTGAATCTTTTTGACCTAATTTATGACGGTATATTTTACAGAAAAGCTCAATTGATTTGTTTGGGACCACTACAAAAATTCTTGTTCTTATTTCTTCTTCTTTTATATTGGACATTTGATTGGCGTCGAAATGAATGGAATTTTGACTGAAGGTGTATCTAACATCTCAAAAAATGTTTTGCGTGAACTCCGAAGTTTCATGAGAGAGATTGACGTATAAACCATTTTTTTCCTTCTTGCAAAAAATCCAAACAAACTTTTTTGGAAGGACATGTTTCAATTATTACGGTAGAACTAAGGAAGTTTGACGCAAAATTATTGGCGCTTTTTTCAAGAGCATTGCCAAAGATGTCTTATGATAAAATTCGCAATATAAGATTATACTAAATTTAAATCTTGGAGGAAGTTTTTAATAACTGCGAAAATTTGTTGAAGAATTCCTGATAATCAACAGGAACAACACGTATAATAATTCTGATTTTATTTTCAAATTTGTAGTGTCTAACTCTTTGTCTTTGAATTCTTTTAAGTGTTGCTCTTTGGAGTATGAAAAGATTTGTGTACGAAATTCAAGCAAGTGCCATGCCTAGTTCTGTTTGATCTTTCGACCTTGATGCTTGCTTTTGCCGGAGCGAGCGACGAGGGCAGGATCAAACATGTCGCGCGTCGGTCTAGTAAGTGAAAAAGTGGCGTGATCGAGGAGTTCGGTTGGAGTAAGTAAAAAAGTGCCGCGATCGGTTAGTTCTGTTTGATCTTTCGACCTTGATGCTTGCTTTTGCCGGAGCGAGCGACAAGGGCAGAATCAAACATGTCGCGCGTCGGTCTCGTAAGTGAAAAAGTGGCGTGATCGGGAAGTTCGGTTGGAGTAAGTGAAAAAGTGCCGCGATCGGTTAGTTCTGTTTGATCTTTCGACCTTGACGCTTGCTTTTGCCGGAGCGAGCGACGAGGGCAGGATCAAACATGTCGCGCGTCGGTCTCGTAAGTGAAAAAGTGGCGTGATCGGGAAGTTCGGTTGGAGTGAGTGAAAAAGTGCCGCGATCGGTTAGTTCTGTTTGATCTTTCGACCTTGATGCTTGCTTTTGCCGGAGCGAGCGACGAGGGCAGGATCAAACATGTCGCGCGTCGGTCTAGTAAGTGAAAAAGTGGCGTGATCGGGGAGTTCGGTTGGAGTAAGTGAAAAAGTGCCGCGATCGGTTAGTTCTGTTTGATCTTTCGACCTTGACGCTTGCTTTTGCCGGAGCGAGCGACGAGGGCAGGATCAAACATGTCGCGCGTCGGTCTCGTAAGTGAAAAAGTGGCGTGATCGGGGAGTTCGGTTGGAGTAAGTTAAAAAGTGCCGCGATCGGTTCGTTCTTTTTGATCTTTCGACGACCTTGACGCTTGCTCCTGGGCAGTGCGTCAAGAAAGCCCGAGCTGTCGTCCGTGTTTTTTTTTTTCGAGTCGCGCGCCTTTTTTTTTTTTTTTTTTTTTTTTTTTTTTTTTTTTTTTTTTTTTTTTTTTCTGGGTGCTAGCCGAGCAAACGAGTGAAGCTGAAAATGGATTGTGGCCGCTCAGTCAAGGATAACGGATCAATTGGTGAGCTCGTTTCATGCTACTATTTCTAATCTATAAAATATGTATGACTGCACATTTAATCGTTACAATGGTGGGATGTAAATATGATGTTTCAACAAACTATGGATGGTTCGTCACTGTGAGTGTCGACACAAACTCTGATTCATGATTTATTTATGTTTAACATTTTTTTTTCAGAACACCCCTTATATACCTTTATTTTTGTAATTAAAAAAACTTTGAATGGTTCGACACTACAAGTGTAGACTTGCGAAAGGTCCACTTTATTCAACAAACTTTGGATGGTTCGCCACTGTAAGTGTCGGCATAAGAATAAGAGTGTTCTATGATGTCCCAACCAATTGAGTCTTTTGTTTCTTTTCAAATGAGTAAAATATAATAACACATGCTTTCGTACTGACAGCTGTAGGAATGTTACATTTAGGTATTTGTTCAACAAACTTTGAATGGTTCGTCACCTCAAGTGTCGGCATAATTTTCCTCTACATAGAAATTATATGAACAATTATATTTACGTATAAGCATGTATATATCTCACAAATCATTGTTTATCATGGTCTAATCGCTTATCAAAGTGAATCCTTTGACCCAACGATCCTCCCCATTAACAAACATCCCTTCCAGTAACCTTTGTGGAGATGCAGAGGCAAACACGGTCTCCAAATAGCAAAGGTTACACACTAACATTCCTTCCCTCAATCCCACCTGACTGCAAGGACGTGGCCGGCGCCGTTATTGACCTTGTATAAATAGAGGCACTGAATTATGCACACTGAAGAAGATTATGGCCTATCCCAGCTGAACTTCTAGTTGATTCTTTGTGCATTTTCACTGACTTCGGTCAATCACGGAATAGCAACCATTGATATGTGTAGTCAGTCTAAGCTAAGCTAAGCTAAGCTAAGAAATTCAAGCAAGTGCCATGCCAAGGAAGGAGAAACAACAAATTGTTGAAGCAGATAGAAACTACAGATGACTTAAGATAATTGATTATTTATAGGTGAATGATTACAGGATAATTAAAACCTCTCTAATGAATTAAAAAAGCAAATTTGTCAACAAATTCCAACTTAACAAATTATCCTTGAAATCTAGCAGAATTCCTTCCTTGACTTTTGGATGCCTTAGAATTCTGCCAGAAAGGCTTTAAGAATTCCGCCATGGAATTGCACAAGAATTCAATCCTAGGAAATGGATATTTAAGGAAGATCCTTACAAATCCTTTTATGAATATCTTATGAAACCCCTTCCCCCTTCCCAGTTATTTCACTCCATAAATTTCTTAACCCCTATGGTAATTTTGGAAATGTATTTCTGTTTTTTTTTTCAACGAATTTCCTCTGAAGATTCGACAGCAAAAAACATTTCTAAAACACTTGCATGGTGGTTTGCTAGGTCAGCAGCAGTCAAATAAGCTGCTTGGGACAAAGTGCAGTATAATATAAAATAGCTAAGTTAGCAATAATATGTTTTCAACGATAAAATAAATCTAATAAACGATTAGTCTCTATCAGAACTCCGTCCGAGTAAGTTTGATCTTTTTTGAAAACCCCGAAACTTCCGTCGCGGATGTAACTGGCCGACTGCGCTGCAGAATCGTTACCCGTTCTGTGGCGTAGTTGGTTAACGCACTCGGTCTAGCGTATTGGGAGTCGTGGGATCGAAGCTCACCAGAACGATTCCATCATTTTCACAGTTTTTCATCTCAATGTGTCCAAATTGACTTTTGTGTCCACGAGCTTCAGATTTTTTCCAAAACACCGTAGACTGATTTAAGCTGTAATAGACATGTCAACACTAAAAATGAGATAGATCCTACAGAAGCTTCAGGAACAATATTTTGAAAAGAACTACTAATTCCAGGTATAATTTTTTGTGAAAATTCCAGGAGGAACTAAGTGAATCCAGGGAAAGGAGTAATTGGACAGAGCACTGCAAACTACGTAAATAATACATGAAGGGATCCTCGTGGGAATTCTGAGAGGAATCTCTTAAAAGCAGATGGTTGAATACCTGATCTTCTTTGGCATTACGTCCTCACTTGGACAGAACTTGCTTCTCAGCTTAGTGTTCTTATGGGCACTTCCACAGTGATTAACTGAGAGCTTTCTTTGTCGAAGTTGCCATTTTCGCATTCGTATATCGTGTGGCAAGAACGATGATTCTCTATGCCCAGCGAAGTCAAGGAAATTTCCATTACGAAAAGAACCTGAACCAACCGGGAATCGAACCCATACAGCATACACCAATACCTGATAATTGGGGATATTCTTCTAGAGCATATTATTCACTAATTTCCTTTTCCAAGAATTCATCCAGGAATTATTTCAAAGATTCCTACAGGATATTTCAGGATCGAAGAACTTCACCAAGTGCTCATCCTCGGATCCATACAGAAATTATTCAAGTGATTACTCCAGAGATTTTTCAATAAGTATGTCCAACAGTATTTTTCCAAATTCCTTTCAGGGATTCTTCCAAGGATTACTCCAGGAGCCCCTACAGGAATTTCTCTTGGGGGTTTTCAGTTATTCGTTTATAAATTTTTCCACTTATTCCTTCAAATACTCCTCCAGGGGTTCTTCTTGATATTTCTCCAGATTTTCGTCCGAGAATGCAATAGTTTTCTTTAGGGAGTCTTTCAGGATTTTTTTAAAGGATTCCATCAAAAACTCCTCCGGGATACCTTAGAGAAATTCCTATAAAAACACCTGGAGGATTTCTCGAAGAGCTACTATCAAGAATTCATGGAGAAGTTCCCTGAGAAATAACTTAATGCGCAAGTAAATCTGGATGAATTCCATTTGTGTCGTGGAAAGGATACCTCAAAGACTTCAAGCACTCCTACGGGAGTTTTTTTTTGTCAGATATTTATCTATGAAATTCCGGAATAATTCTTGCACAGATTTGTTAAGAGGTTCCAGATGGAACCTCCTCCAGTTATTCTTCCAGTGTATTCCAGGATTTCTCAAGGGATTCCACAATCCCTCAAAGATCCCTTGAGAAATTCTTCCATTGTTCCAAAGATCTTCCCAGACATTTTTTTTTTCGGGATTTTTTTTTGCAGATTTTCTTCTAGGGATTTCTTAATGAACACTTCCAAGGAATCTTGTACGATATTCTCCACGCATTTCTCTATGAGTTTTTCAGTATTTTGTCTGAAGATTTGTCTACTTATTCCGTCAGGAATTCCTCTAATAATTACTCCAAGGGTTCTTCCGAAAATTTCTCCTGGAACTCGTCCAGAATTTTCTCTTTAAATTCCAGAGTTTTTCAAGCGATTCTTTCAGGATGTGGAGCATACATAACATCAGGAAATCCTCAAGGATATCATACAGGAATAATTGACTACCTGGAGGAATTCCTGGGGGAGCTTCCAGAGAAATATCTTGCAGAATTTCTGGATGAATCCTTGTTTGAGTGACTGAAAGTGCTTCTTTAAGAATTTCTTCAAGAAATCTTGAAGAAATTCGATAAGAGGTTCCCGAATTCGTGGTAAAACTTTTGATGGTTTCCCTGAAGGAACTCTTGAAGGAATCCCAGTAAAAAAACTCATGAAGGAACTCTTGAAGGAATCTCTGAAAAAAGATCCCTGAAGGAGCTCCTGGAGGAATCTTTCAAGAAACTTCAGGAAGAATGCTAAGAGGAATTCCTGAAAGAACTCCTGGAATAATTATTAAAGCAACTCCAGGGGGAATTCCTGAAGCAACTCCTAGAAGAACTCCTGGAGGAATCCATAAAGGAAATGGAGAAACTCGAGAAGGAATTCTTTAAGGTATACCAAGAGATATTCCTGGAAGAACTGCTTAGGGATCTCTAACAGAACTCCTTTGGGAATCCTTCGAGGAACTCGCGGAGGAATTGCTGAAGAAACCCCTGGAGGAACTCCAGCGTACTTTTGCCATAATTTCCTGTAGAGGTACTGAAAAGTTGGTTGTTTCCTCGTATTAATTTTCTAGCTTCAAGGCTACTAAATACATAGCCTTTTGCTGACGAGCCATGTTACAGTACTAAGTTTTTTGAGACAAACAAATCATATCTTCTTGAATTTGATGTTTTTAGTAAACTTGAATCGTTCTGACAATTTAAAAATGGTATAAGATTCCACAAATTCGACGAAGTCACATTCTGTGGATGAAATAATACAATTAATTTAATTTCTCTTGCTGCCATTTCAAATTCGCACCCCTCTGGGAATACCTTCGCCAAAAACCCCACTCCACATGTGTCAAGAAAGCTTCACCGCCAGCTGATACGCGCATCGTAAATTAGATTGTACGAAATTTAATTAAACATAGCTAATTATTGTTCCGCGCAGTTCGTCGAACGAGGACATGTCGTCTCAAACCACGAGAATTCCACGTTGGCTGCTAATAAAACTATTTCTCATCGGTTTTATCGCGAGCCGCCGCCGCCGCCAACACGGAGAAGTTCTGCCAAAAACACGTTCGTTCATGATGTTCCACGTACCGTGGCGGGAAAAGACGCATCCTTCGGCAGCCAGCGAGCGGGACCACATACGCCCAATTTTCGCGAGCTTCAAGTGGGAGGCATTATCATTCATGAATATTCTACCGAGGCACCCCTTCACGATCCAACGAACCCGCAACGGACGGGGAAAGAGCATTCCGGGCGGTTCATGTTCCCGACAAGTCGTCATTGTATTCGACGCTGTATTGCCTGCTAGGTATACAATACACCAAACCAAACTGCCATCTTTAATCTTCCGCGTTCGAGAGTTAAATTCCATTGTTGCTGCAGCAGACGGCGACATTTTGCATCAACAAATACCATTATTACCGTTTGGGATTAGCACCCCACAGGGGGGCGACGCCGTTGAGCAAACTTTCGCCAGGGTCCTAATCTGAGTTTTGAACTTCTGCCGGAGCAAAATGTCCACCTCGAATTGGGGGTTAAAGTTTTGAGACAAGGTATTGTCTCTCAGTTGAGTCGCACGCGCTGCTGAAAAGTTTGTTGACCTCTCCAGACAGCTGCTGGGTTTCCCATCGGCTCGCTTTAAACTGATGTGCTAATAAATATTTATGAGCCTAGGCCGAAGGATCTTCCCGGGCTCCAACTTTCCCGGCTGACCTTGCTCTCGAAATGGCAGCCGGCTCGTTCTACAACCACTGGACACTCGGCACGGTACGGTGGCTACATGCATAAAGCTGTCATTAATTAATATGAACTGCTCCTGCTTGTTATTACTTTCATTTATTACAGCTGTTTTTCTGTAAAACGTTCCACTCTGTCTGATAGTGGCCGCTCCGAAAACTCCCAAACAAGCAGAAGTAATTGAGTTTTACGATTATGCCAACAGCCAATCCTTGCTGCTACTGAGAAGCTGCCCACTGCCTGCGTCCGGCGTCGTCGTGCTTCCTGGAGAAGAACGTCGTCTAGCTGGGGCTTTATCTAGGAGCGAGACTCGAAGAGGCGCCTGGATGGATGGATGGATCTGGGGGGAAACTGGAAGGATACTGCCCCACCGTAATGGATGCTTAAACTTTCAATAAAATAAATGAATAAATAAAGTGAGTCGTCGGTCGGATTTTTTTTTCGGGCTCGCTTCGGTGGCGGTTCCAAATCGAGATGCTGGGAGTTCGAGGCGCGCGAGGTGGTTGCTTTTTCAGTGAAAGCATTAGAGATAAATGCAACACGACATTTTGACAAGATACGATTCTTGAAGAGGGAGGGGGATTCGTAGCCTTGCTTTGTACGCTTTTTGCAGTGTTTTTGTGGAGAGTTATTTGCGTAAGTAGGGAACGAGTAAGGATATTTGTATTGGAAGTCGTCGTCGGGAAAGTTACAGTAGTTGCATGAAATTCATTTGAAATTGTTGAACACTATTGCTTTTCTTCAAGTCATTAAGATCCTACAGGGACAGAGTCTAATCCCCAACGAGCACTCCCAAACTTGTTCCGTAACGGCTCAAGAAACACGTAAGTTCTATCAACGGCTTCGTGCCGCGAGCAAAGATGTGCAGGGATAAGGATAGGAGCATATTGACGGACGAGCGTAAGGTGATCTAAAGGTGGAAGCAGCACATCGACGAACACCTGAATGGCGCTGAGATCACAGGCAATGAAGGACGGGACAACGGAGGAAATACCTTCGTTAGTACTGCGTACTATCATCCCATCGAGGTCAACGCTCTCTAGAATCAAATGCTTGACTGAAAGTAAAAGTGGTGTCCTGTTTCAGCTCAGCCTCAGCTTCCTCTCCACAACAACGGTTGTTGAAAGTAAAACAACTGCGAAACGAGTCGCGTTGAGAACCGACGACCGCACTAAATCATTAAGGTTTACGATCGTGGTTTTATCGTTTGTCGCATATGTGTACAAACAGCTCATCAAGTGGAGGACGCACTATCAACGATGGAGAGCAGCATATTGTGTACCAGGACAGGAACGTCACTTCTGGGGTGCATCGCAATCATCGATCGTTAAAGTCGTTGCAATTACGTCACTGAGTAAGTGAAACGGTTTCAAAGCAAATTGCCAGTTGGAACTGTCAACAATACGTTGGGTATCTCGTTAGCGAATTTGCGATTCTTCAAATCTCGGCTTTGACTGCAGTTCTGGGAAGTCGTTCAAGACATGCCCTAAAATTTCACTTAACTACTTTGGAAGATGCAAAGCATGTCCTACAAGCTCCAGCACATCTCGACGCTTAATCGATTCATGTAGGTAATCCCACACAAATCATTCTCTTTACCGTCGGCCATTGGATTTTCGCCGTTTTCGGTCGGATGGACGGACAGGCAGGCGGTACTTACTGTGCGTGCAGTTGACGTTGACGTAACACAAGAGAGAGAGCAAGCATTAATAATGATTTATATCTCACCCTCCTCGGATGCTCCCCGGCGTGGTCGGTGGGAACCAAGAGCCGCGCAGGATAACAAGGGAAACCGAAAATTATGGATTCAGGGGATGATTAAACTCCTTTGAGGGACAGGATTTCTTGCTGGGTGATTTGGAATCTGGTTTCAACTTGCTGCTCAGTGCATTGAAGCAAATATGAAGGCAGATATGAAAGTATATTTACCAAGCTGGGTTTCAACAGAAACACCCAAAGATTCAATTTTTTGGTTTCAAATGACAAACAGGTTGATGTTTTATACGCCTATGAACGAAGATAGCAAGTTCACCATATTCTTCGTCCAGTCGATGAACAACAAGTTTGCATCCAGGTTTCAAATAGTTTGCAATAGTAACTGCTCTATGTGCATATGTTAGGTGAGGTGAACGAAGTTTTTTATACGCATTCATCCATTTTCCCCATAGCAATGAATCTACAGAAAGTTTTGTTATGATTCCTTCAGCAATTGTTCCAGGAACTCGTATTGAAATTCTTTCAAAATTTTCTCCAGCAAATCCTTTAGCATTCCAATAATGAAACTACAACGAAAATTCTTACAGGATTTCCTTGAAAGATTCCTTCAAAAAATCGTGTTCTGGATTTTCCAGTTATTACTTTGAAATTACAAGAAAATTTTCCTACATAAATTCTTACTTCTGCAAAGAAAAATCGCCATAAGTGGCCCATTGACCTCTATAAAAATTCTGAACACAGATCTCGATAGGTATTTCTAAGATGAAAAACATTGCCGAAGACCGCAAAGCAATCTGATGCTTGATTAGGGTGGCCATCTCCGAAATAGGGTGACCAAAAAATCGTGACTTTGAAAATTTGTTATTTTTCAAAAAAATATATCTTTTGAACCGTTTGACCGATTTTCAATTTTCTTACTCGAAATGGTAGCTAAAGATTTTGACTTTAAAAAAATAAAATTTCGCAGAAGTTGTTTTTTACGGAAAAAAATAAAAAAATCCGCTTTTTCGTGTTTTGAAGTCCTTGGGACAAAAGGACCTATTTCTGTTCTCACTTTTACTTGAAAGTTGAAAAAAAATTACTTGAAAAATATATGAAAATTTCCCAGAAATCTAGATTTTTTTATATATTTTTATGTCAAATTGTTTTTTCAAAGTTTTATGCTATTTCTGAAAAGTTGAAATCTTAAGCATTCATTATATAAAAAAATGATTGGGAATCGGAGCTGTTCAAAAGTTATGATTTTTTTTTAAATACAAAAATCTAATGCGCTGAGACCTACAGTATGTGGCGATAAAAAATGACTGAATTTTTATTTAAAAAAAATAAATCTAAAATTTTCTGAACTTTCAAAAAAAAAAAAATGAGAACAGCTTTTGTCCCGAGGCCTTCAAAACACTAAAAAACGGATTCTTTTCTTCATGTAAAAAAAACATTAAAAACGAGATTTTGAATCTTAAAGAAAAATATAAAATTAAAAATATGTTTCTTTAAGATTCAAAATCTCTAGCTTTTATTTCGTCCAAGAAAATTGCAAATCGTTCAAGCGGTTCAAAAGTAATAATTAATAAAAAAAGTTGCTATATCGCGATTTTTCTGGGCACACTATTTCGGAAATGGTCACCCTTATCAAGAAATCCAAAAACACGTGCATCCTTATTTCGGATAAGGAACAAAATAGCAAATTTTCACGGAATTCGGAGGCCCACTAGATCGTTTTTTCATGGAATGAATGATAAAAAGCCTGACTGCATTCCAGTAGTCATATCTTTAGGATTTTGTTCAGGAACAGCTCCCGGTTTTTTTTGTGAAACAATTTCAATTAATTCAGAAAAATTTCCTTGGCACATCGTTGGAAAAATTATTGGAGAAATGTTCTAAGAATTATTTGAGAATTTGTCTAAAATCGAAACTAGTCTTAGTTAACAAAAGTTTTCTCCAAATTTTTCATCGGACTACTAAAAATTTATTTGTTTGATAATAATTTCATGAAAACTCAACCGATTCCATGTAAATGTATTGTATAAACAGTTTGAAAAAAAAATAACTTACCTTTAAAAGTATGTCAAAAGATTTGGAATTGGTTTAGTATATAAGGTTGCAGCTTATTTTTCCGAAGTTCTCAAAATCAAAAATTCGTGTGCTCTTCTGAATTTAAATCACATGGAAAGAGAAACCTCAAAATTTGAGGCCAATTCAATGGATTTTCAAGCAATAAAAAATCACCATCAGTGAACTAAACATTTCTTTGTTATTTTTCAACCAATTTTGTTTAAGCACCATTCCCTTCAAAATTAAATTTATGACATTTTTGTAGAATACTAAATTTGTCTTAAATCAAAACTAGTTTTAGTTTAGAGTAGTTTACTCCAAATATTTCGTCATTTTACTAAAAAATTCTTCTTGGTTTGACCATAACTTCCATAACACCATAACAGTACTCAATCGGTTCCAAATTTTTCTACAGGGTTTTGAAGCAAATCTAGTTGTATTTAAACTGTTGATACAATACATTTTACTAAAAATAGTTTTGATCGAGTCATTCAACAAAAACTGCAAAAACATGTTTTTTCAACAAAAAATCATTTTTTTTTTTTTAATTTTGCCAGGTTAAAAATAATTCTCAAGCTGAAACTAGTTTTTCAACTCGTAATTAGCTAAACGAGATGCTTTATTAACTTAGGTTTCATAGAAAAATGCAATTTTCGGCAAAAAAAACTTAAATAATCCAAAGAATTTTGTTTTTTTTTTCATTAAAAATTATGTTTTTGGTAAGCTTTTGTTGAATAACTAAGTCAAAACTATTTTTTGCAAGTGGGCTTCGTGGCCGAGTGGTTAGTGTCGCCAGGTAGTAATCGCTTCGTGTCATGGGTTGTGGGTTCGATTCCCGCTTCAGCCGTCGAAACTTTTCGTCAGGAATGTTTCTCGGCTGTGCCACTGGAGCATGCTTGTCCGTTGTTTAGTGTTAAGTTACATTCTGTGCAGCTAAATGGCTGACGACGGTGTCCGTGTCTTTAAAATGTGTTGTATGAACAGTTTGAAAACAACTACATTCGCCTTAAAAACATGTGAAAAGATTCAAAATAGATTGAGTATTTATGAAGCTATGGTCAAACAATGATGATTTTTGAAGTAAAATGAGGAAAAAAATTGAGAAAACTATTTTGAACTGAGCCTAGTTTCGATTTTAGACAAATCTGGTGTTCTACAAAGTTTTCACAAATTTATATTCGAAATGCATGGTGTAAAATTGATTAGAAAATAACAAATTTATGGTGATTTCACTGATGGACATTTTTTATAACTTGAAAATTCATCTTTACTTTCTTAAGGGACTCAATCGTAAGTTCCTCTAGGGATTCCAACAGAAGTTTCTCCTGGAATTCCATCAATAATTCTTCTGGGAATTTCATCATGTTCTTCTAAGTAATCCACCAGGAGTTCAGAGATTCCACCTAGAGCTCTTGCAGGGATTCCACTTGGAACTCCTCTAGGGATTTCACCAGGAGTTCCTCTATCAATTCCATCAGAAGTTTTTCCAGGGAATCTATCAGGATTCCATCAAAGATCCCACTTGGAATTACTCCAGGGATTCTCTCAGAAGTTCTTCTGAGGACTTCATCATGATTTTCTCCAATGATTCCATCAGGAGTTCTTCAAGAATATTCTTAGGAATTCCTTCAAAGATTGCATTAGAAGTTCCTCCAGGGATTCCATCAGGAGTTCCTATAGGGATTCTATCCAGAGTATCTTTAGAGCATCCACCAAAATTTTTCTGGGGATTCCATCAGGAGTTCCTTCAAAGATTCCATCAAGAGTTACTTCAGTCCACGTGGAATTCCCCCAGAGATTCTATCAGGAATTCTTCCAGAGATTATATCAGGAATTCCATCAGGATTTCTTCTAGATATATTATAAGAAGCTCCTCTAGACATTCTATCAAAAGTTCCATCAGGAATGTCAACAGGGATTTCATAAGGAGTTTCTATAAAGATTCCATTAGGAGTTCTTTAAGAGATTTTATCAGAAGTTTCTCCAACGCAGTATCTTCAAGAATATAATAGAATAATAGGAGTTCCCTTAGGAATTCTACCAAAAGTTCCTTCAGAGATTCCACCTGGAATTCCCCCAGAGATTCTATCAGGATTCTTCCAGAGATTATATCAGGAACACCATCAGAATTTCTTCAAGGGATATCATAAGAAGTTCCCCTAGACATTTTTTCAGGAGTTCAATCAGGAATCTTATCAACGATTTCATCAGGAGTTCTTACAATGATTCCATCAGGAGTTTCTTCATGAACATCTTTAGGAATTCCTCTATGGATTCCATCAGGAATTCTTACAGGGATTCCATCAGGAGTTCCAAGAGGAATTCTTCTATCATAGTTCTTCTGGGGATTTCATCAAGAGTTCCTCCAGGGATTCCATCAAGATTTCCTTCACAGATACCACCTGAAATTCCTCCAGATATTCTGTCAAGAGATTCTCCAGAGAGAATTTCTTCTAATGATATCATAAGGAGTTCCACTAGATATTTGATCAGGGAACCTTTGGATTCGAACAAGAGTTCTCATGGGAATTTTATCGGGAGTTCCTACAATGATTCTATCAGGAGTTTTTCAAGAACATTTATAGGAATTCCTCCATGTATTCCATCAGGACTTCCTCCAATGATTTCATCAGGAGTTCCTATAGGGAGTCTAGCAGGAATACCTATAAGGTTTCCATCAGAGTTCTTCTGAGGATTTCATCAGGAGTTCCTCCAGGGATGCCATCAAGATTCCCTTCAGATATACCACCTGGAATTCCTCTAGAGATTCTATCAAAGTTCCTTCAGAGATTATATCAGGAGTTTCTCGAGGAATTCCATCAGAATTTCTATAAAGATATCATAACGATTTCCTGTAAAGAATGTATCAGTTTCGTCAGGAATTTTATCAGGAATTCCTCCAGGGATCTCATCGGGAGTTTCTTATTAGGAGTCCCTCCAGAGAATCCACTTGGAGTTCCTCCAGAGATTATGTCAGGAGTTCCTAAAGGAAATGCTCGATAATTTGTTCAGGAACCTTTTAAAGTGGTTGAATGTGTGGATGAATTTCTAGAGGAAATTTTTGGTAAAATTCTCGGGAGAATCCCAGGAAGAAGTCTATTTTGATAAAATGATAATTAAAGCTCAGTTTTTTTGCCTTAGATCGAAACAGCTCTGTTATCTGACAAACTTCTGTGATTTCAAGACCTTTCCTTATCCCAACCCCACAAGCGCAATGTGAAAACCTTAATCCCATCCATGATGCACGTAGGTACCTATTTAACGATCCAGTTTAAAGACCGCTTACGTGGCATTGCTTCAAAAGGCGACGACGACGGCTACGATAACTTCGGTTTCCGGTTGTCACTGAACGGACGCGCAATTTCGAAATTCGAAATCTGGCCCTCCAACGATGGCGACGACCAAGACGACGACAGAGCCCCACAGTCGCTACCTTGATTGATGGTTGGTTACATTTCGGACTGCCGCGCCGCCGTCCTCCCGACGGACCGTGCTCGGAGATTAAGTGAAAAGCTTATCTAACCGAAAGCGAACCCTTCCACCGACTGACCGGCTATCGCTCTGAAGTGACTTATCAGTTTTGTTCCGCATGAAAGTAACTTTTGGTGTTTCTGCCAAGAAACTGGCGGTGGTGGTGGTCGCCAATTTAATTAATTGTTGCAGGACTGCATGTGGCGAATGTCCTGAAGGCGGTGTGGACGGAAGATTGGAAAGGAATGTGATTTGCATTTCATCGTTTGCTGCCAGAAGTTTTATGCTACCCAGCAGAACGCGGGTTCGAGCGGTGGATGAAGTGCGGGCTGAGTAATGGATGTGCTGAGCTAAGTTACGTACGAAAACACTATCTTAATTATATTCAAACGGAATTATGCACCCGCAAAGAACAGAAGGCGGACGATGGTGGTGTAGAGCGGATTTCAGTTTAATTGGTAAACAAAAGGTGCGGTGTCTGTTTGCTGATTGGATTAGTGGAAAATTGGTTGAACTGAGATGAAATGTGATGGATAGTTGGTTTGTTTTTCGATGGATACAGTGAACCCTTCCTTTGTAAGATACTACCCAGAAAAGACCAAAAAAATCATTACGAAAAAATCATGAAACAACCGGGAGTCGAACCCAGACACCTTCGACATCAGCCGTCGCACCATTCCCCGCATCCAACCGTCCCATACATAAGTCCCAAAAAACAATTCCCATATCTGCTTTCATAATTCGCATTATCAGCGCATATTGGACTACCACCACACCATAGCCGGCATCCTCCGGTCACATTATGGTGCAAAAACTATTAACATGTGAACAGTTCTCATTCATGGAACCACAACTACTCCAAACCGCCCAGAAAAAAATACCATATGTTTAATATAATTTCATGTAAATGTTCATGTTAATATTTTTCCACTCTGGCATCGTTCCGATGCCAGCAGTTTTTCCACTAAACTTTTCCTTTCATCGTTTGAATGCGAGCATGTGTGTGCTCAGCTGAATTGACGTCGAAGACGACGACGACAGTTCCCATCGAAAGAAGTCGAAAATTGTGGTTTACCAAGTCACCAGAGAGCGACTATCATCCCCCCAGTACGACGACGATGACATGTAAAGTGCCCGTCGTGCGCTGCTCTGGGGGACTGCCTTACTATGGGGAGTGAAGAATTATGATTGCATGTTTGATTGGAGTTTTTCGACTGGTACTGTTGGCAGAAATTTTTCCTTCTTTTCTTCCCTGGCTGGATGTGCATGGTTTTGGGGTCGATTGTCGAGTGTGCGGGTTGAGTAGTTTTCCTGCTCCTAACCATGCACATCTTGAGAAATAAAGAAGAAGGTCCTCGACGACGACGACGGTACGGTTGGAATAGCTCCACAGTCGAAAGATTATGGGTTTGTTTGCTCTGGTGGAAAATTATTGATGCGATAGTTATAGTTACCCTGCTTGTTCGGGGTGGATGATGAGTGGATTCCTTGGTAAGTGGTGAGTGTTTACCTGAAAAAAGATCGGAAAAAAGATGAGGTTATAGTGGGTTGTTGTACTCTGTGGTTGCGAGTAATTGAGTTAAACTTATTGTATAGAATTTGTTGAGGATTGGATGTTCAAATCCCTTGGCATGCATTAGAGTATTAGCTCCGTGAAGCAGTATACTATTGAGCCCTTAATAAAGGACCGTCTTGATCTATTGTATCTTAGACATCTGTTGAAAGAAAAAAAAAACAATAATCTCCAATTCCGATACCAGCAGATCAAGATCTCAAGAACTTATAAAAATCTCCTTTCAAGCGTCTGCTCTAGCCAGAGTGTCCGCATTCTCATTGCCTGGTATAGAGCAATCAGATATAATCCGCAAGATTGATATAGCATGAGTGATACGACAAAGCACCAAACACCTGATAAATTCGTTTCAAGAAGTACGATGAATGCTTCACCGGTTGTAACTCGTATGCAACAAATGTAGATAATGCGGAACGTTGCCAAAGAAACAAGGTTCAACGGTCATGGTCAACTTGAAACTGGTTCAGTTTTAATCTATGTCGCCTGCAGGGTCTTCTTTTTTTGTTTATAGTGGGGTACAGAAAACCCTCAAAAGCCTGACCTGTTGTATGTTGGCACTGTGTGGTACTCACATTAGGCGTGCTAGTTCGCGGTTGGAGCTTTATGTCATCAAAAACGCTGCTCACTACGACATTTCTACGGTGTCTCTGCGACTACTCGTTTTGTTGAATTGGCGGTTTAAGGTGAAGATGAATCAAAGCCAAACTTCAAATTTTCAAGAGCACAAATCTGAAGAACCAAATACCCGTTTGAGCTGAAAACTTAATCGATTGGTCACCACCAGCTAGTGACCAATCCATAAAGTTTTCAGCTGAAACGGATGTTTGGTTCTCCAGAATTGTGCTCTTGAAAATTTGAGGTTTGGCTTCGATGTATCTTCTCCTTAAGCTCTCGCCGGGGCTTTGGACAGCTTTCTGTGCAACGACGCATACTTTCCTTGAGCTGGCCAAGCGTCAGAGCCGTGTTGAAATTCTACTGGACGCTCATGTGCGCGTCGTTGCTCTACGACGAATCGTTCTCCGCTGCTGCTGTTCGGGCTCTCCTGGTTGACCAGTTGGATGCCGAGATCGGTTTTGCGATTTCAGTTGGAGGATGACCTCCGGTTCACTGGCGTTCCGACGACCCAAAACTGGTTTGTGATCGATGCTACTCGGCCTAGTCCCCGATGGTGGAGCTAGCCTACTCCGGCTACGCGCTTCTTCATGCTTTGGTACTGGCCGGTGGAGAGTCGAAGACGGTCCAGCAATTCCGGTTGGAGGATGGCTTCCGGTTCACTGGCGCTTCGACGACTCAAGCCGATGTACTACTCAGAGTAGTCCCCGGTGGTGCCCCTATCCTACTCCGGCGAAGATTTCCCCGGCGGCGGAAGATCTCCCGAACCGATGATATCCGGGCAGATGCCGAGGTCGGTCCTGCGATTCCGATGGAGGGAATCTTCCGATTGTTTTGCGAATTACTCAGCTAGACCCCGGTGGTGGACTCAGCCTATTCCGACTCGACGTTGGTCAGCCAAGAGCCAGGATCGGTTCTGGAATTCCAGTTCGAGGATGACTTCCGGTTCGCAGGCGCCCGACGACTTATTACCGATACTACGTTTCGCCCGCTCGATTCGGTCTAGTCCCCGACGCTGCCTCCTGGCATACCCAGACATGTTCAGAAAGGTGTTGCAGAAGTGTCTTGATGAAAGTAACTTTCCAGGAATTTGGAATATCCAGAAGCTGGTTGTGCGGCCAAAGTCAGGGACGCCACTAAGAGATCCAGCCTCGTTTAAAACCATTTGCCTGCTGGATACGCTCGGAAAACTCTTGGGAAGAATCATCCTTAACAGGCTGACGAAGTTTACGGAAAGTGACCATGGGCTATCGCAAACGCAGTTTGGATTTCGCAAAACCGTATCGACGTTAGACGCAACTCGAACATTACTCAATTGTGCTGCAAAGGCGTCGAAGAAGAAACGAAGAAGCGATACTGTGCCGTGGTACCGATAAATGTGAAAAACGCATTCAACAGCGCCAGCTGGGAGACTGGTGCCGCAGCACTGCACAGAATGCAGGTCCCGGACTATCTGTGGAAGATTCGGAAGAACAGAATCTTGGTGTATGAAACAAATGAAGGGCAGAAGTGACAGCGAGCGTCCCTCAAGGTTCCATTCTCGGTCCAACTCTTTCGAACGGGATGTATGATAGAGTCTTTACACTGCGGCTGCCCAGGACTGTGGTTTTGCGGATGATGTGTCACTAACGGTGATGGGAAAGACGCTGGAAGCAGTGGAGATGTGGGTGATGGAAGCAATTGGCGCAATCGATAGGAAAAAGAAAGGCACTAGACCTAAGTCAACAGCGAATGGTTAGCTGGGACCCTACCCAACAGCTGGAAATGCAGCCTGGTAGTACCCATCCCGAAGGCTTCTGGTACGAACTACGATCCCAGTGATTTTCATCCAATAGCCTTAACAAAAATGAAGGAGCGGATGGTAAATCGCAGGTTGGTGGAGTATCTCGAGAAAAACGGTCTTACGGACAACCGTCAACACGCTTTCCAGGCAGGTTTCGGCTCTTGGGGACATCCTGAATGCGGCATTAGAAAGCAATGAACACGTTGAAATGGCCTCCTTGAACTTGACGAAGGCCTACAGCCGAGCCTGGTGTCTCATGAACTGGGGTGTTACCGGGAATCTTGCCAGCTTCGAAAAAACTTTCATACCAACCGTCGTTTCCGGATCATCAATCTAAAGAAATCCCTGAAGAAACTGGTGCTCCATAGGGATTGGTTATCGCCGTTACGCTCTTTCTGGTTGGAATGAATGGTGTCTTCCACTTCTTGCCGAGAGGTGTATACGTGCTAGTCCACGCTGACGACATCTTGCTGCTAGCCAGGCGAAAATTGCAGGCGGCCATCAATGCAGTCGCCAAATGGGCAAACAAAGTGGGCTTTGAATTCTCAGCAACCAAATGTGCAAGACTCCACATCTGCAATTCGAATCACCAACCACCAAAAAAACCGTCCACAAAGCCCACTTTAATAATGTCCGGCTGACAAATTCGGAAATGCAAGTTCCGGATTAACCTGCTGAGGCTGATATCCGGAAAAAGAAAAACAAGCTATCGAACGTCCAGAATCCGAGTTGCCGACGCAATCGTTAGCAGCCGATTGCGGGATCGAAACAACAGGTCAGCGCTCTGACGAACTGATCGACAACCTAGGAGGAACCTAGAACAACGCGATCCGGATAATCTCAGGACTTGCCTTTTCGCTACAAGTTGGCCAACAGTATTGGCAGTAGGGCCATTTGTTTCTTGAAAAGAACCAAGAACGACGGATCGGAAGCCTGTATTGAAATATAGGCCAACTAGATCCTAAAGTCCGTGGCCGGCATAGAGCTCCCTCCGATATCCAAGCGCTACCGGAACGGGGCCAGGAGCTTGTCCGCCAGTAAAATAAAGATAAGTGGCAACGCAAGGCTCGCTCAAGCCCTGCGGCATCGGCTTTCGAGAAAGCAAGAGCCTTACTAGTCAATGCTCGGTCTTCTCGGCAGAAGCAGCTGCCATATTTCAAGCAATTCTGCAACCGCTGGACCTTATCGAGCCGATTCTCATCGCCATCCATTTGGCTTGCACCATAGCAGCAATATCATCGGATACCAACTAGAGCCCTTGGATCCAGGAGATACAGAAGGTGCTTGACGATGAAGAAAACATGACGCTAATGTGGGTACCCGGACACAGCGGAATCGCGGGCAACGAGGAAGCGGATAGGTGCGCTAATACCGGAAGACAACGAGCGTCTGACTGACAATGTCCCAGGTGACGACCTCAAATCGTGGCTACGGGAAAACGTCAACAATGCATGGAGAAGAAAGTGGCACAGCGAAGAGAGTCTTTTCGTTAGAAAATTTAAAGGGGTTGTCAGAAAGTGGGAAGTCCGTCCTGACAGAAGGGTACAAGTAATCCTCTCCCGACTTCGAACGGGACATATGAGAGTCTTCCACTTCTGGACATCCCAAGCACCCAAAACTTGACCGATCTCGACGAGATGCTCACCAAAGGCTCGGGGTGAGCCCGACCGACCAGACCTCAGCGTCGTTGGATGGCCTTGGGATTCGACCGAATTGAGCGAAATTATAAATTGTCGCTCCTAGCCATGTAGAAACCGAATCACACGCGAAAATATTACGGACCAACTACTTTATAGAAAGAGGAAGCGTGTAAATGACAAAAGGAGGAACAAATAGAAATGGGAGATGCACGATGCGAAAAGCCCTCTCGTGGTGACTAGTTCAAATATCCAAACACGGGAAAAACACATCGCTATAATATTATCGAAGTCTCGGACTCGTAATAGGTTATGCAGAAGATTTAAACCTTGCAAGAAACAAAAGTTTTTTTCAGAAATTGCGATGTTGGCTAAGAGGTAATGATAAAGGCCTGATAAATGATGAGGCAAGTTTGGAGGGCATTTCGATGAGGGACCACGAGGAAGCACCTGGGCGAGAAAGAGGAGACAGGACCTAGACGAGCGAACAGAATCTCGCTGAGGAGGAAGATCCTGGACGGAAGCTAGCTTCTAAGAATTAGAGGCCAAGATGCGGTCAAGATGCGGGTATTGATTGATCGGAGCACGGACTCGAAAGAGCTGGAGGAACTCGAAAGCCAGGGAGCTTGTATGACGGTGCAGTTGGCCAAGGCTCAAGGCTAGGAAACTTCGGCAGCTAGGAGGAGCTCGATGCCAGATAGAGATCGTTGGCAGATGTGTTCGGAGGTTATGTGATGAGGTGGACTGTTTGGAAAGCAGGTCATCATGCAGTAGAGATGTCTGAGGGTAAGAGTTGAAGAGGTAGCGCTATGAGCGAAATAGACATTGAATAAAGATGCTGGCATGGTTGCGATACCTGTCAGTAACCTTAGGTGTGAGACGGAAGCCGGTTTGTGTGTTGTGATAGGCCAAGGAACGTCTGGAGGATGCTGAGGCCATTTTGAAGAGGGACCACGAAGAAGCACCTGGACGAGAAAGAGGAGACAGGACCTTCACACTTCTTACAGTGGAGATGTCAATGGGTAAGAATTGTAGAGGTTGCGCTATGAGCGAAATAAACTGTAAATATGTATACCCAGACATTGGATGAAGGAGAGGCGCTAAAATGGTTGCAACATCAGTCAGTAGATAGCGGTGTGTGACGGAAGCCTGTTTGTGTGTAGTTTATTCAACAGACCTTTGGCTTAGAATCCACAACCAACACCGCTTTTCTATTTCACGGTTAGCCGTGACAGATTCAGCCACAAAGGGTGCAAGTAGTGATCGAGACTGTATAGTCAGGTGGACCGTGCCAACTACTAACTTCACTTTCAGATGATCAGAATCTCTACATACATCTCTCTGTCTAGAGCTTGATGTACCACTTCGTGGTTACAGCGTCCAAAAAAGCAGTGTAAGCAATCTCAATTAAAACCTGCATGGCTTGACTCGTGATGCGACAGCTTAGATTCACTAGTTTAGCAAAGATCCGTTGCAATTTTCGAAAGATAGATGCGGACTCATATATCTTTCAAAAGAAAGAATACTTTGTAACTCACGGCTGATCACCGGCAGCTACAGTTAGGTTCACAGAAACAAACAATGAAAGCATTTTCCTGAATTATGAATACTAAAATAACACGAAAACTACACTGACCGCGACAAAACCTCGATAACCTGCTAAGAGAGTACTACGGGTAGTACAACTTTGAGTAAGATTTTAACTTTACGGCGTGCATAAAATCAGACGCACAATAACAGCAATGATATAGGCCATGTTAATCTGATATATCGCGGGTGAATGCTATGATGACCCAATTCGTCAATCTCCGCCATCGGCGAACTAAGACGGAGGGCTGCAAAGGAGCAGCAAGTCGAGTTTGGAGACATTAGAATGACAATTTTATTCATAACGAAACCAACTGAATACAGTAGAATCCAGTAGATGAGCACCTAACATTTCTTTCTGAGAAATTATACATGTGCTTCAAGCGCCATGAATTCGGCCAAATAGTACGTAGAGATGTGCTCAAGAAGACAGCGCAACTGGCGTGCAGAGCAGGGACACGAGACGCAGAGAGCAGCGCTTGACGTCGGGTCATCGGGGCGCCGACATCGGCACACGACGGTCTCCGTCGGGGACTAGACCGAGTAGAATGAGCGTAACGTAGTATCGATAATAAGTCGTCGAGGCACCTGTAAACCGGCAGTCACCCTCCAACCGAAATTGCAGAACCGATCCTCACACTTGGCCGACCACCATCGAGTCGAGTAGGCTTGATGCTCCGCCGGGGTCTAGCTGAGTAGATCGCGGTCATCGGGGTGCCTGTGAACCGGAAGCTTACCTTCACAGCAATTGCAGGATCGATCTTGTCTTCTGTTCGGATAGCATCGGTTCGGGAGATCTTATGCCGCTGAGGAAATCTTCGTTGTAGTAGGATAGATCCACCGTCGGGGACTATTCTGAGTAGTACGAGCGTATCACCGGCTTAAGTCGTTGGAGCGCCAGTGGACCCACACCATACTTCGAAGTCCCTGGACCGACTTTAATACTCTACTGACCAATCGGTTTTGGGAGATATTCCTCCGTCGGGGAACTTTCCATCGGAGTAGGCTAGCTCCATCGTCGGGAACTACGCCATGTAGTATCTATCACGACGAATCGCCGGCTTTGGGTTGTCGTGGCTCTTGCGAATCGGAAGTCACCCATCAACCGGAATCGCAAGACCGACCTCGGCATCTAACCGGTCCGCCCGAAGAGCACGACGAGCAGAACAGGGTAGTCAAGCGAACCAATAAACACAGTAGCATCTATAGTAAAAAGTCTCATAAGGCTCAGGAATGTAACGGGCCCCAAAATGTAAGTGACGTTGAAGACAAATTGCAGTAGAGGCATCAACAAGCCCTCAGTTCCCTGAAGTAATACCATGAGGTAGTTCCAGGGACATCGGACTTGTAGCCCAAGCCAAATAGAGGTGGTGTGGTACATAGTTGGTTTTCCCTTTTTTATTTGTTACCAAATGCGAGGCGTGCATCCATAATAAACCATTGAGTGAGAACCACAGAGCCTAAACTCCATTTACACCCCAGATAACCGGGTTAGGTGAAAGTTTCTAGCTTTACTAGAAGTGCGATAATTTTGTATAAAAAAACGCAATTTGAACGGTAGTAAGATACTCTTCTAGACAAACGTGAAAGGTACAACTGAAGATTCATGATTGGCGGAATTTACAAAACCGCGAAGTAAATCTTGACTACAACGATTATGAGCCCAGTACTAAATGCTGAATTTGTCACAAAATTTCCCTATAAACAGTCTTACTTTATTGGCTCACAAAATATCAGTGATAGCACCAATCCACCCACCTTTAAACGCCACCTTGAACGATTTAAAACCATCCAGCGAATCACTTCAAACAATCGAAATAAAATATGGTCACGTCTTGAAATAATTGCGATTTCACCGTGTCGGACAGGATCTGCGGTGATTTCGCTGAAGACTTCAGACCGCGTTCGCTCCCACGCTTCCCATCGACTGAACCGATGCCCAGCTTCCACAGAATCGAACGTGCCATCCTGCTGCGGGGAAGATCCTCTCCAGTCGCATTTTTTCCCCGGCAGTGAATCAGTTGGAAAATTCTGCTTTTTCTGTGGACCATCCGTTCCTCACGGCGCGGAGTTGAACGGTAGCTCTGTGGACGGAAGCCTCACGTAACGGGTCTCTGATCCAGCGCCATCTAGCTAGAGGACACACAGTCAGTGGGAAAGGAAGCAAAAACGAATAAGAGCTGTTTAATTTCCTTCGAGGGCTGCAGCGAACGAGACGTCATAAATTTTGCCGGGTTTTCTGCACGGAGTTCTTGTTCCTCTTCACTTTTTTTGCGAGAAAACCCCGGTCATGTCTGTCTGCAACCAGCGCTACCACCCAAGTGTCATAAAAATGTGTTATTTTCCAATATAAGCTTTGTGTAACCAAGCCTGGAAGGGAACGATGAGTTTTCGTCGATGGATTACCGTTTCTTTACTGGTTTGTCCAGCCGAGTAGAGCTCAAGACGACTAGGTTCCATTGATCTAATCAATGTATGGTCGGGAAAATCAATTTCCATCTCCGATCGAACTTGTATCGGCAAGATGGATTCCTTTCGATTAATGCTCACGAATCCCAACGAAAGAATAGAAACAATATGCATTGAAGACGAAAAATTAAATCAGACAATGTACACCATAAACAGCTGGTTCGGTTTCGGAGATTAATCTTATCACGCAAGACACGCCACAACCTCTCGGGTGGTTCTCTCGCCGTTTGTTCCTTTCAATTCCGGAGCTTGATGCGATGATGGTGGTCGAACAATAGCCTTTCTTCCCAGCTTTTCTCGGAAATTAAGCATTCCAGTCGCGTCCAGTCGCTGAGATATAAAATAATCATCGTTTCCGACCCCCTCGACTTGCCCTGGACCCACCCTTTCTTGTAATTCTGTTCTGTTAGTAGATAAATTTCCAACCAACAGCCATCGTCCATCTAAGTTGAAAGTCGTACGTTTTCTTCTGCAAGAATCGATTCAGTGTATACGAATTAATAATTGATCGTTAAAGGGGGGAACCCGTTGAGTGGCGGTATGACGTGGCCATGGCGGGAGAAACTACATGCCAAGTCGGGAACGTGACGAATATCGATACAACAAACCACCGCGGGAACGTACCCCGGAACCAACGGAACAGTTTCACTTTCAACTTCCTACGGGAACAGCCAATTCCGTACGTTGGCTTTGCTCGTTCGTCAATCAACCAGGGGTTGGGGGCTTGTTTCCAGAGAAACGACACACTCCATCAAATGTCCAAACAAACTTCCTTTTTTTCCGATTCAGGTGAAATGGAAAATGGCGTTTGAACTGTGCATGGTACGGCATGGTTGAAGTTTAAAGCATGTTGAAAGGGCTGTTTACTTTCGGGATTGAAGGTTGAGTTTGGGTTCGTTCCAACATGGGGAATACTTTGGGTCACGCAATCCGTCACCGACTGGAACAGTTTTTGATTGGGTGGCAAAACTAAGCCGGCGAGCAGCTGATGGAATTGGAAGGCTGTCTGTCAGTAGAATGTGTCCGATTTCTGCTTTGGATTTAATGGAAAATTTAAATTTATTCGTTTATCACCCGGTGCCAGTTGTGTGAAACGTGAATTTGTCGATTCGCAGTCACATTGGAAAATTCGTACAAATCAACGCATTTCACAGAAAATGTCCTGATAGAGATCTTTAAAGCCACCAAATGAACGTTTTTGAAAAAATTCAGGAATTTGAAAATTTTTCAAGTGTGTTAATGAGCATTCTATGAAGAATATAAAATCCTCAACTCCTTCAAGGTTAATGATTTATTTTACCTCGTTGATAAAAATATTCTACCTTTGTTGAATACGATTTTCCATGGAAAAGAAATGTACAAAAGACAGATTGGACATCAATAGACTAAAAAAATTTTGGAAAAAATCTCTTGTAACTACTGGGATAATTTCTTCAGTGTAGGGTGGTGTGCTTACGTCGTGTTCAGTCTTTTTTCAGTGAAAACCCGCAATTTTCCCAGTTTTGCAGTGAATGATGCTGATAGAAACCGTTGCCAAACAAATCTTTCCCAAGACGGCTTTCGAATTGTGAAATGAGATTTTGATATAAAAAGACAATTTACACCGTCTTCAGTCATAGGCTGCACAGACTGAACTTAACTAACATTAGACAACGGACACACGGAACGACCAATGGTCCAGTGAAAAATTTTTCGTTTGACGAAAAGTTTTCTCCGACTGGGGCGGGAATCGAACCCACACTCCGTAGCACAATAAGCCTAAACGACTGACGCCGCTAACCGCACGGCTACGAAGCCCACATCTTGATACGGCTACGAAGCATATATCTTGATCGTTTTTCAGAAATAATGCAAAGAAATTATCGCTTTTCGTAGCCTATATCCGTCGTATCCATTTCTATTTTGGTCGCAATCAGTTTTGATTCGTCTCACAAAAACCGGTTTACTGTGGTATTGTGAGTGGTCAAAATACAACACTTCAACGTAATACAACAATACAATGTTTTGCTAGAATATTCAGATCCACGGATTTCCCTCAAAATTAATTGGCTCCATCGAAACAGCCCAAACATATAAGCACAATTATTTTTGACCGAACAAATGCATGACCGGCTCACAGTGCAGGGAAAACAAACTTTCACACCACAATCAAAGGAACCGTTTACTACACTGAACATTACGCACACATTGATGCGGTCAATTTTTGTTCTCAGATAGGACGAATGAAAAACTTTTGTTTATGTTCTCTATTATATGAATTTCCTAAAATTTTGTCTATGTTAGAAGTGCGAATGAAATGAAGTCCTTCCGTGAAGATGTACCAAGGTTTTCCATAGTGTGAATAAGTTCCCGATGAAGCAAGCCACACAAAAGGGCGGGTAGAAATATGGATCGTAATGTGGCGTGGCTCAGTGGATCGCTAGCCCGGTTTCACTCGGTACATCTTCGGTTGGTGTTGGTGTTAGTTCGGTTAAAAAGTGCAAAGTGGATAATCGAAATGATGTTATTAATCGAAATACAGTAGCGCTTGCGACAAAGTAGATCGAACCTCTATTCGAAACTTTTCTTCTTCTTACTGGAATAGGTTAGTTATTATTATTAGTTAGTAGTTATTAATAGTTATTTAACAAAATTTCAATAAAAAAATAATAATTACATTTTCGCTGAAAGTTTTTTTTTTTTCATTTGTTGGAACTTCAAAAAAGTCTTTTTCATAAGTTTTTTTTTCATTAGTTTCATGACAAAAATATGTTTGCAGTTTTTCAAAATGGTATGCACTTATCAACTCGTAGTTAAAACCATATGCTTTACAAGCCTCAGTTAAATAGTAGAAAGTAATCACATGTAACAAATTGACAATCCAAAGAAATTTGTTTTTTTTTTATAAAAAAAATAAAGTGGTACCAACCTAACAACTTTGTTGAATAACTTAGTCATATTTTTTTAAATTAAATGTGATGTATATACTTTAAAAACAACTTAATAAGCACTAGAAGCATGTAAAAAGATTTGGAGTCGGATGAGTACTTATGAAGTTATGGTCAAACAAAGATGAATTTTGTAATAATGTATCCTCATTTTTTTGGAGAAATCTGCTTTTAACTAACACTAGTTTTGATTTAAGACAAATTTGAAGTTCTGCAAACTTTTTACAAATTTGAGGGTTTTCTGTGGATTTTTGTGGAATTTACCCTCTGGAATTCCGAAAATTCAAACATATATTTTCTATAGTTTCACTATTTACAAAATATATTTAAGCATTTTTTTGTAAATTTGAAAACAAGTCTTCTGAGATTTGAAGAGAACTTCAATGCATCCGCAAGCTCAAGCTACTGAAGAGAAACTTTTGTATCTTCTGAAGATAAGCTTTTTAAGCTTCTGAAGAGAAAATTTTAAAGCGTTTCAAGCTTCAGAAGAGAAACTTTTGTAGCTTCTGAAGATAAGCTTTTCAAGCTTCTGAAGAGAAGCTCTTCAAGCTTCTGAAGAAAAGCTTTCCAAGCTTCTGTAGAGAAGCTTCCCATGCTTCTGAACAGAAGCTATCCAAGCTTCTAAACAGAAGCTTCTCAAGCTTCTGAACAGAAGCTTCTCAAGCTTTTGAACAGAAGCTTCTCAAGCTTCTGAAGAGAAGTTTCTCAAGCTTCTGAAGTAACGCTCTTCAAGTTTCTGAAGAGAAGTTTTTCAAGCTTCCCAAGCTTCTGATGAGAAGCTTTTCAAGCTTCTGAAGAGAAGCTTCTCAAGCTTCTGAAGAGAAGTTTCTCAAGCTTCTGAAGTAACGCTCTTCAAGTTTCTGAAGAGAAGCTTTCCAAGCTTCTAAAGAGAAGCTTCTCTAGCTTCTGAAGCTTTCCAAGCTTCTGATCAGGAGCTTCTCAAGCTTCTGAATAGAAGATTCTCAAGCTTCTGAATAGAAGCTTCTCAAGATTCTGAATAGAAGCTTCTCAAGCTTCTGAAGATAAGCTTCTCAAGCTTGTGAAGAGAAGTTTCTCAAGCTTCTGAAGTAACGCTCTTCATGTTTCTAAAGAGAAGTTTTTCAAGCTTCCCAAGCTTCTGATGAGAAGCTTTTCAAGCTTCTGAAGAGAAGCTTCTCAAGCTTCTGAAGAGAAGCTTCTCAAGCTTCTGAAGAGAAGCTTCTCAAGCTTCTGAAGAGAAGTCTCTCAAGCTTCTGAAGTGACGCTTTTCAAGTTTCTGAAGAGAAGCTTCCCAAGCTTCTGAAGAGAAGCTTATTAAGCTTCTGAACAGAAGCTACTCAAGCTTCTGAGGAGAAGCTACTCAAGCTTCTGAAGAGAAGCTCCTCAAGCTTCTGAAGATAAACTTCTGAAGAGAAGTTTTCCAAGCTTTTAAAGAGAAGCTTCTCTAGCTTCTGTAGCGAAGTTTCTCAAGCTTCTGAAGAGAAGTTATTCAAGCTACCAAAGAGAAACTATTCAAGCTTCTGAAGAGAAATTTTCCAAGCTTCTGAAGATAAGCTTCTCATGCTTCTGAATAGAACCTTCCCAAGCTTCTTAAGATAAGCTTCTCCAGCTTCTGAAGAGAAATTTTTCAAGCTTCTGAAGTGACGCTTTTCAAGTTTCTGAAGAGAAGCTTCTCAAGCTTCTGAAGAGAAGCTTCTCAAGCTTCTGAAGAGAAGCTTCTCAAGCTTCTGAAGAGAAGCTTTTTAAGCTTCTGAAAAGAAGCTTCTCAAGCTAAAGCTAAAGAGAAGCTTTTCAAGCTTCAGAAGAAAAGCTTTTCAAGCTTCTGAAGAAAAGCTTCTCAAGCATCTGAAGAAAAGTTTCTCGAGCTTCTGAAATGACGCTTTTCAAGCTTCTGAAGAGAAGCTTCCCAAGCTTCTGAAGAGGAGCTTTCCCAGCTTCTGAAGAGAAGCTACTCAAGCTTCTGAAGAGAAGTTCACCAAGCTTCTGAAGAAAACCTTTCCAAGCTTCTGAAGAGAAGCTTCCCAAGCTTCTGAAGAGAAGCTTCTCAAGCATCTGAAGAGAAGCTTCTCAAGCTTCTGAAGAGAAGCTTCTCAAGCTTCTGAAGAGAAGCTTCTCAAGCTTCTGAAGAGAAGTTTCGCAAGCTTCTGAAGAGACGATTTTCAAGTTTCTGAAGAGAAGCAATTCCTGAAGGTGTCTGGGTTCGAATTCCGGTCGGTCCAGGATCTTTTCGTAATGGAAATTTCCTTGACTTCCCTGGGCATAGAGTATCATCGTACCATACGATATACGAATGCGAAAATGGCAACTTAGGCAAAGAAAGCTCTCAGTTAATAACTGTGGAAGTGCTCATAAGAACAGTAAGCTGAGAAGCCGGCTCTGTCCCAGTGGGGACGTTAATGTCAAGAAGAAGAGAAGCAATTCAAGCTACCAAAGAGAAACTTTTCGAACTTCTGAAGAGAAATTTTCCAAGCTTCTGAAAAGAAGTTGACCAAGCTTCTGAAGATAAGCTTTCCAAATTTTTGAAGAGAAGCTTTGCAAGTTTTTAAAGAGAAGCTTTCCAAGCTTCTGTAGAAAAGCTTTCCAATCTTCTTAAAAGTTTTCCAAGCTTATGAAGAGAACCTTTCCAAGCTACTGAAGCGAATCTTTCGAAGTTTATAAAGAGAAGCTTTTCAAGCTTCTAGAGAGAAGCTTTTCGAGCTTCTGGAGAGAAGCTTTTCAAGCATCTGAAGAGAAGCTTTTCAAGCTTCTGAAGATGAGCTTTTCAAGTTTCTGAAGAAAATCTTTTCAAGCTTTTCAAGGGAAGCTTTTCAAGTTTCTGAAGACAAGCTTTTCAAGCTTCTGAAAAGAAGCTTCTCAAGCTTCTGAAGAAAAGCATTTCAAGTTTCTGTAGAGAAACTTTGCAAGCATCTAAAGAGATGCTTCCCAAGCTTTTGAAGAGAAGCTTTCCAAGCTTTTGAAGAGAATCTTTCCAAGCTTCTGAAGAGAAGCTTTCCATGCTTCCAAAGAAAAGCTTTCCAAGTTTCTGAAAAAAAAACTTTTCAAGCTTCTGGAGAAAAGCTTTTCAAGCTTCTGGAGAGAAGCTACACAAGCTTCTGGAGAGAGGCTCTTCAAGCTTCTGGAGAGAAGCTTTTAAAACTACTGGAGAGAAGCTTTTAAAGCTTCTGAAGAAAAGCTTTTCAAGCTTCTGAGGATAAGGTTTTCAAGCTTCTGAAGTGTACAATTTCAAGCTTATTATGATAACCTTTTCAGGTTTTCGAAGAGAAGCTTTGCAAGCTTCTGAAGAGAAGCTTTTCAAGCTTCTAAGGAGAAGCATTTAAAGCTTCTGAAGAGAAGCTATTCAAGCACCTGTAGATAAGCTTTTCAAGCTTCTGAAGAGAAGCTTTTCAAACTGCTGAATCTGAAGAGAAGCTCTTCAAGCTTCTAAAAATAACCTTGTCAAGCTTCTGAAGAGAAGCTTTTCAAGCTTCAGGCGAGTAGCTTTTCAAGATTCTAAAAAGAAGCTTTTCAAGTTTCTGAATAGAAGCTTTTCAAGTTTCTGAAGAGAAGCTTTTCAAACTTCTGAAGAGAAGCTTATCAAGGTCTTGAAGGAACTCTTTTTAGGCTTCTGAAGAGAGGCTTCTTAAGCTTCTGAAAAGAAGTTTTTCAAGCTACTGATGAAAAGGTTTTCATGCTCCTGAAGAGAAGTTTTTCGAGCTTCTGAAGGCAAACTTTGCAGACTGCTGGAGATAAGTCTAAATTTCTGAAGAAAAACTATTCAATTTCATAAAAAAAAGCTTTTTCCGTTTGAAACCACATTAAGGTGAAACAGTTTGGAATCAATTTCTAAGATTGCACTGAAACTTCAAAAGCACAAATTACGCGAAGGAAGCATCCAACAACAGTGAACTTTTTATTTTGGCTTTGTGCACTAGCAGAAAACTTAAAATAAGAAGATGAGAAACGTTTACCAACTATTTCTCCAGTTTTGTGCATTTGAAAACGTGAGTAGGGGCACAAGTCGGCCATTGTGACGGCCATCTTTGGATTCCGAGATGTTTCACCTTAAGGTGAAGATGAATCGAAGCCAAAGCTCAACATTTTAAGAGCACGGATCTGGAGAACCAAACATCCGTTTGAATTGAAAACTAAATCGATTGGTCACCACCAGCTAGTGACCAATCGATTAGGTTTTCAGCTCAAACGGATGTTTGGTTCTCCAGATCCGTGCTCTTGAAATTTTGAGCTTTGGCTTCGATTCATCTTCACCTTAAAGTCAGAATCGTTTCAGTAATATCACTTGAATTTCCACCAGAATCCTTTATAGGTGTCCAACTACCAAAAATTACCTATTTTTTGTTAGCTCTTGATAATGCATTTTTCAAATACACTGAAGCACATTAATTTCATATATCAAATTCACAGGAGGTCAAGATTTCCAAAAGAACTAATAAAGAACCTGCTCAAATAGCAAGACAACTTTTCCAAAACATGTTTTCAACAGTGTTGCAAATTCTGAACCCACTTTAACGCCACATCCTATTACCCAATCAATGCCAAACTTAACCTTGAACCCTTCTCAGAAATCTTTTTCACTAAAATAACAGCTTCAACAGAAACCCGAAACGCCCGTTGGGTACCATTAACCTAACCGGAAACCATTCCAGTTCAACGCCAGCATGCAAGGACGAAAAAAAAACAAAATTTACAATGAACGGCCGCCGGCACACGCACAGTTCCAATTGACCTTGCCCTTGGAATCCGAAAGCACACGCACCGACAGCCAGCACCAGATGACGACGCACGAGCGCCCCCCAAAAAAAGCTCCCATGGTCCGACACGAAAATACCGACAGCTAACGACCGGAACGGCAAACCGTTTTTCACGTCCTATCCCCTTTAATGTCTAGACTGGCTGGATTCGACGAGACCGAACGAGGAAGTAGATCGTGCGTATACGCACAATCCCGTCCCACCGCCGAACCGAACTCGGCCGTCCATGGGGAAGAGGAATCCGTCTCGCAGCTCCATTTCCGCCGCCGCCAAGCTCCCGCTTTGGCATTCGTCGCTCTGTCTGTCTGTCTGGCTTCCAGACGGTGGCTTTGTGCGTATATTGAACCCAAAAAACCGAGCCTACGAGATTCTCGAGGCCTACGCACACGCACCGTGAGAACAAAGGAGCCGGCAGCCGAAAGCTCACGGAAAGGCCTTTTTCGCTCGGCTATCACTCGTCGGACCCGCGCCGACGAGGGCCCTATCAGCGACGTACGGCACTCGGGTGTTTCCGGCTGCCGGCACGAGTGGCCGCACTGCAAGCTTCCACCGCCGGTAGAACAAAGAATCGAGTGCTGGGGCCAAGTCAGTCACGGTCCGGAACTCGGCACGATGAGGGATAGACTTTCGACCACCTGCGCGACGGAAGGCGAATTCTTTTGTCTGGCGAATTCCTGTCAAATGAGTGATTCACAAAAATGCCACTGCGCGCACTGCTGGTTCCCGGAATTGCGTAATAAATTACCGAAAGCGCAAGTGTTTCCTATCCCTCCTACCGACGACGTCTGGCTGCTGTCAAATGGAAAAGGTCCCGTCTGGAAGAGAAATGACTTCCAGTCAAAGAAATATGCGCTTTCGTTTCATAAACAACGACGTCGTACCGGGACGGAAACGATGGGAAAAACTCATTTTTAATCTGCAGATGGTGAGCTTTCAAATTTATTTGCAAACGTCTGGGCCCGCCATCGGTGATGGGTCTGGATATGGAGGGCTAGGAATGTCGATGAACTCGGCAATTTTTCCCACGCCTGCCTGTAGAAATCCCGAAAACCCATCAAGCTCGTTCGCTAACCGACGAAAAAAAATGTATGTGAAGGCTTCCGCCGTCTGGTTCCATTTGTCAATGATTCTGCAAGCTTCGACCGACAGCCGCTGATTGTGCGGTTAGAGAGGGGTAGGACAGTAGGACAGAGCGGCTAAAGGATCTTTTAAAAAGCCATAAACATTCGTTTTGCTTTTTTTTCGTGGATGAATGCGAAAGCTTTCCGTTTCTATTGCGATAGGATTGCGCATGGGGAAGGGAAATCCTTTTCACACGATTGGCATAAATTTATCCTAGTCGGTGGTAGAGAAAGAAGCGAAAGCATCCATTGAATTGGTTTTTGGTGACGAAAAACGTATGTGTTTGCTATTCTTCTATATCGCTGCTGAATGGCTCTCCATTCAATCGCAATCGGATGGCATTTCGGAACAAAGTGCTCGAATGGTGCTAGGATTTGTGCTTCACCGGAATAATGGAATGAAATCGAATCGTACCGGCTTTGATTGCCTTTGTGTATAGCATTTATACCCCTGTAATTGGCTCTATGTTCGGCAAAAGGTTAATTGCAGCTGAGACACTTGCTTTGAAATGCATCTCGGAGAACACAGGTGTAGGGTTCAGAAGATTCAAGAACACTATCATCATTCGAGGAAGCTCATTTCAGCTTGTCCTGGGAAATTAATCTTATCGATCTAGGGAAAGTATCTTCCATTGAAATGGGATACCATCGTAATTACAAAGTTGAAATCGAATGTGATTCTACCTGTCAACAGATCGTGGACCGTCTGGCGACGGCTCATCCCATCCCAAGAGAATGCTGAGCGCGAATAATGAGAAGCAGGAAGCAGTATAAGGATTTGCACGGTTCCTTAATTTTCATCGTTCGGAAGGTAAGATGGAACGCCCTCCTGAGAAAAAGATAAAATCTAGGGATGTCAAAGACATCAGCTGAAATTCTTCAATCCAAAGTAGTGATTGTTCGAACCTTTACTTCTTGAGCATCCCTAGAGCAAACCATTCATCGTCCACAACAAAAAAAAACGTATCTCTTGCCATTTCTCTCTTCGCCTGTCATTCGATTGTCCTCAAGAAAGGATATTTTTCCATCCCTCGAATCACCAGAAAAAGCATCCTCCCTCTATCCAATGACATCCACCTTTTTCAAGTATCGACGACACAAATAACTTTTTTTCTACACTGTCAACCATCCGCAATCACCGAGTCCACACAGTGTGCAATGTTAATCAAACCAACCAACAAAACTCGTCCCTGGAATTATTCACGACCAACGAGGAACTTTGCCCCACCAAACACCACCTCAGTCATCCTGGTCCGCCGAGCCGATTAGAATGATTCTAATTAAAACTTTACGGATTGGAACTTGTTCGAGCGAAATGTAATCTTGCCAATTGCGCCGCTCGGTGCTAACCCTTCTGGTATCATAAATCAAACTTTCTGCCAGTTTCCGCAAAAAAATACTGAGGAACCTATCACCCCTTTTTGCGAAATTTCAATTAATCCTGTGTAACGGTGCAATCGGGAAGCTTTGCCGGGTTTCTGGTTGCGGGAGATAGGAAATTGAATTCGGCAATCCGTTCACTAGTCGCAAATCGTTGAATGTACTGAAGCGAGAGAAAGCGACGACGAATGACAGCTGTCATCGAGGATTTTTTTTTCTCTTTCGACATCGAATAAAACCATAGAGGGATATTTGCGAACGGTTTGACGGGTGATTGAGTAGCGAGAAATAGTGCAGACGAAGACACGAATCTTTTCCAGGCAAATGAGCTCGTAGTCGAAAACAAAGGAATCGTAGTTCGAGTTAAGGTTTTCCAGTTCACTGAAATCGTAAAAATGCTCGCCTCTAGCTGAGATGTGCCCAGACCTGCTGAAGGTCCCAAGTAATAGCAGCAGTAGCCACTAACACAGTACGGTAAAGTTGAAGAAAGGAACGCCAAGGATCGAGAGCCTGAAAGCAAATCAGTGTGCGGTCCGAAATACCGAATGTGATACTAAAAGTTGTCATCCCTAGCATACCCAGTCGTGTCCTAGTACTGCCGAAGTCTGTTGCTAGGTGGCTGTAGCAGTAGAACCTGCGAAGAAAGAATAATGGACTCACCGGCTCATCAGAAACCTTTCAATGTGGGTAAAAAGAAAACATGAAGAGCTGAGCCTGATGCAGTTCCTCACTAGTGATTGATATCCATAGATTTGAGCATCCATAGTATATCCATAGATTTGAGCAGACTGAGTCCCCCACTGCTAAGATTTATTGAACTTTGAGGAGACCTCCAACGTATAGTATTTGCTTGTTCAAGATTCACAGCAGCATAAAACGATGGAGATTTTAACCTCGATATTGTCCCAGAAAATTAACCATTATGAAGGCACATGACACGCAGATGATTTTATCGCTGCAAAGGAAATGACGAAAAGGCCAGAAGGCTTCGGGTCACGACCGGAGTAGGCTGTATCCACCGTCGGAGACTTGGCGAAGTAAAGTTAGCGTTGTAAGAACATAATCTTTTACCGTTTCCAAAGGCAACAATCTAACAATTTGGGGCAGGAGGCTCAAGGCCTTGATTACTTAAGAGTTTTTATCTGTTTTATTTGAATTGTATTGGAACGAGGAATTGATTGCCAGACGCCGGACCAAAAAGTCGAATAACGCAAACGGAAAACTATCTCGACGGAAAGTTCAGGAAGTGATTGATCCGTGACAACCGGAGTGATTACGGAAGAGTCCGGAATCGAGAGTGGTCGCCGATAGAGGATTCATCATAAGTACCTCTGGCCGTTCCCAGAAGGTTGAAACCCCGACCCACGATTCGTGGCAACTCCGTGAGCAGTATCGTCGACGAAGTTCCTCCACGTGGTCGAGTTACTCATCATAACGAGAAGGTAGGACGAGCATTCCTTGTCGGAAAAGGAGTAGGGTAGTTTGGCGGTGACCTCAAAGCTGGTGGCCGACGAGCCCCAAGTTATTGTCATGCCACACGTGGCGGAGAAGTGGCAACCGTAGTTGTGGAGGTGATGACTACTCTGAGGCCCGGTGGGATTACACCCACTCATAGGCAGCCCAATAGCCTATGAGTTGCCACCCCGCACGCGAGACTCTTGACGTCACCGTAGGAATCGGACCCGACACCCCGAATTGTCCGTCGATCAGGATGAGGGTACCTTATCACCGAAAGCCTGCTTGAAGAACCTACTAGCCGTAAGTAAGACGCAAGCCATCGTGGTTCCAAGACTTCCGCTTCTCCTCAACACATACAGCCGGTATTCTACTCACCAGCCAACAACCGAGGATCTCCACGAAGTTGCACTCCACCCGGCCGTCCGCCAGCCAATAGACGCGAGCCAGTGTCGTGTCGTGTCTTTCTATCTCTCTCATGCATGCCCATTAGACCTATTCATGTTTTCAAAAATGTCTGGAAACTCCCCAGTCAACCAATACTTTGATTTTTCATTGCGAAATGAACTTCTGGCCAAAATTTCACTCAATTTAGAGTAAATTTAGTTGTGCTTCAAATCAATTATGTGTTTTTGGGCTATTTTCAAGCTTTAAAAAATCATAACTACCGAACGAAGCATCAAAATTTATCGGAAATACTTCTACATAGTAGTTTATCCAATTCTACGAACTTTTGCCGAACACAATTTCATGATTGGAGCAAGTTTTAACATAGTTTGGTTGAGGTTTGTATCTCAAGGTTCTAGAAAATCTCTTTTTTCGGGAATTGTTTTCACTGAACAGCATGCTTGCATGAAAATTTCGGATTTTTAATTTCCAGACATGATGACAATGCATATCTAAAAGTCAATCCCGTTCAAAGTAACCATTTATCTTACAAAAATAAATTGTAAAAAATAGGTAATTATGAAGCACATTTGTAAATCCACTGTTGGTGAGCCAAGAGCACCACCGTGAGCTTCAATGAATACAAAAAATGAACACGTTAGCACTGCCTTTTCTCAGTCGATGATGATGATTGTTATCAAATCGTTCTAAATGATCAGTGAAATGCGATCAAAACAATCATCACTCGGAAAGAAAAAGCAATGCTAACTTGTTCAATTCATTCGTTTCCGGTACATGTGTCATGCATGATTTAACTATCATCAGGTTGCGATGCGGTGCTCGATCTTTGGGCATTTATTGTAATTTATTGCCTTTAGCAACATGTAATCTGTTGGTGGTCAATGAATTCATGAATGTATTATGTTTGATTCCCGTTGACTAGGGCCTGAAAAAATAATACCAATGCATGTTTTATATACCATTTATATTGAGAAAACTGTAATTTCTGGGTACAAATTTGGATCAAATAATGTTAAAACTCAATTTAATCTTGTTAGCGTGTTGGACAAACTTTAACAGAATAGAATTAGCTTTCAAATAGTGGTAATAGCAAGTGGTTTTGAATTTCCACATGCTAGTTATGATTTTTCAAACCTTGAAATAAGCCCAAAAACACATTTTCAACTTGAAGCATACTGAAATCTTTATCAAATGAGCTGAAAATTTGACCAGACATTGCTCTTAGCATGAGAATTCCGAATACTGCTTGACCGGTTGATTTCCACACATTTTTTTTAAATATGAACAGGTCTAATGCCCATGGGCCCCATCGCACCTCACTGCAGAACGGTCGCAACGATACCCCATCCCTATCAAGGTATCTCTCACTGAATAAATATGTTCAAGCGTAGCTTCCATTGTGTTGCGTTAATTCATTTCAAGGAAGGAGGACTTGATTTTCCTGTGACGTCGTTGGTGGTTTCTTTGGAAATGGTGTTGTGGGTCTTCTCTCAGTAAGTGACTGCCGACCTTGGAATTAAGCCCTGAGTTGCCGCCTATTACAAATCCTCTCATGGGTTTTCACAGGTACAGGTATCCATAGGAAACTTCCAAGCGGTCTCCTTACTATTCTCCGTAATTGCTCTACAGAGGTCTCCATAATGAATATAAGCGATTCGATTCCACTGAGGACTCTATCTCTACATATGTCTCCACAATAGATTGCTCATGTCTTCTCTGAAACATTCCATAAACAGAAAGGCTGGACTAGAAGAGACTATCCCAGACCTGATAGGGCCCCAGACATTTACAGACAATAACTGCTAACAAAATTAAGAAAACCAGAGAAGTAAGGTTCATTTGGCAACGAGTGTAACAGCATGAAGAAGCATAATAAGCTATTTCGAAATCGCTGCATGAAGATTCTTGACTATCTATGCAGAAGTAACGTCGACAATCTGACCCTAAGCTGTAATACTCAAGAAAGACAGATATCTCTACATATGTCTCCACAATAGACTTCTTAAGTCTTCTCTGAAACATGCCATAAACTGACTATCCAAGTTATCCACTTCATTGAAACCGTAAGAACGTTCGTCTTCAGCTGAGATGTGCCCGACCAGTTGAAGGTAATCGTGGAGATCCCGAAGAACAATCCGATTACGTGGAGGTGAAGAAGCAATCGCCGAGGATTGAGACCCTAGAGATATAGGAAACGTCCGATCTGAATTGAATACCCAAGGAAGTGCTGAAAGCAGACATCTGGACAAATCCGAACATGTTCAGGAAGGTGCTGCAGAAATGTCAGGATACAGGAAACATCCGAGTTATGTGGATGTTCCAGGAGCTGGTGTTTCTGCCTGTTACGGCAGTTGATGTTTCTTGCTGCGTATTGTCGACACTACTTTCTTCTCAAAAGAGTACGTCTAGATCAGAAAGCTCGATCGATCATCAATGAATTTGAAAAGGCTCTCAGGTCTTGAATTCAGGCTCAACAACTCACCGAAAGTTGCGTTGATTGATTTGGAGGAACCCATTTCCACTTTTCCAGACTCGTTGCGTTCAGAACATCCTTAACTCGGGACGCGACTTTCGCTGGCCTGATCGAATCCAGGACTGAACTGTTGTAGAGTTGCTTCATGTTACTTGACGTTTGACAGGTAGCGAGTGGTTCTCTCGAACCGATTCGGTCAGCCGAACTTCGATTACTGCAGTCTGGATCTCTAGATGAGTTTGAGATAGAGTCTAGGTGCGTCTTTTGTTTTTGCAGGTAAGGTAAGACTGCGTTGCAAGCGGACGATAATCCGGTAAACAGTCTCAACCTGTCGGAATAGTACCGGTTCGGAAGATCTTCTGCCGTCGCGTAATTCTTCGTTCGAGTAGAATAAATCCAACGCTGAGTATTATTGCGAATAGGGCGAAGCATATAACATTTCTAAGCCTAAGTGGACGAAAAGGAATCGGAAGCCATCCTCCACTCAGAATCTTTGAATTAACTCCGGCAATCCATTGGGTAGCAACGGAATATGATCATTATGCATTAATGCTTATTGTTATCGATTTCTGGAGGTTTTGCTTCGTCAGGAAATACTTCGCCAAAATAGGCTTACCATACGATTGAGGACTACACCAAAAAGTACCGGCTACAAACCTGGCCGTCCACTCCTTACGGAGTGTAGGATGGAGACTACGATGAATCTCGATTGACAAATGAGGAGTTGATCGGTGTGGCGAAAGCCTTGGACACAAAGAAGGCCTCAGGACCAGATGGAATCCCAAAACGGGCTCTGAAAACAACGATCCTCGGGAACCCCGATGTGTTCAAGACCACACTGTAGAACTGTCTCATGCAGTTGCTGGACGTATCCAGCAAGCATATCGGTATATACGCTGAATATTTGCCAAGCGGTTTCCCCGGCTTTAACAGCAGTATCAACTTTAGTTGCTTCCAGGAGTCTGGGAAGCTGCCATCGTCAGCAGCTTCCCAAACTCTTGGAAGCGACGAAAGTTGGTGCTGCTGCCAAATCCGGGGAAACTGCTTGGTAAATCTTCAGCGTATAGGCAGCTATGCTTGCTGGATACGTCCAGTAAACTGCTCGAAAGAGTAATCCTGAGGCTTACAAAGCAGGCGGAGAGCGAGAACGGGCTGTCGATTATACAGTTTGGCTTTCGAAAAGGAACCTCTACTGTGAACGCCATCCAAACTATTGTTGAAACCATGGAGACAGCTCAGAAGCAGAAGAGGAGAGGAAACCGTTATTGTGCTGTGATCACACTAGACGTGAAGAACGCTTTCGATTGCGCTAGCTGGAAAGCACCTGCCGGAAGAGCTATTTTCAAAATCGGTTACTTATATACGAAACAGGGCAAGGAGTGGTAAGTAGTCCAATTACGGTGGGTGTCCCTCAGGGCTCTTTTCTTGGCCCGACTCTGTGGAATATTATGTACGATGGTGTCCTGAAATTGAATCTTCCCAGAGGCGTAAAGATTGTTGGCTTTGCGGACGATGTGGTGCTACTGGTAGTCGGTGCATCAAGAGAGGGATGCGGGACAAGAAGCTGGCGATAGCCCACCACAAAGCTGAAGTGGTTATGATCAGCAATCGTAAGACAGTGCAGCAGCCAAGAATCACGGTTGGTGGTTACATCATCAACTAGAAGTGCGTGGGGGTTATCCCGGATCATGGTAAACGACTCATCGATTAAAACCATCAAGATGCGACTGCTAGCGAGCGTCATCGCATCGATAATCAGATACAGAGGTCGAGCATTGGTGACTGCACTGAAGACCGAAAGGAATCGATCTCTTCTGAGCAGTATATACGTATAGGTTGATGGCTATACGGGTTTTAAGTTCGTACTGCACCACTTCATCGGAGGCAGTCTGTGTGATAGCAGAGATGATACCTATCAGCCTCGAGGAAGATAGCGAGTGGTGCAGGGACCGCCACACAAGAGGATTTCGAGAATGCGTATGCGCTGACCACCAGTAGGATCACGTGACAATGTCATCCAACGGATGTGCAATGACGCGAATAGGTGGAATGCGGTGTACATGACAGTGACACAGGTAACGTCAGCACTACAGCGGAAGTAGAGAGTAGAGCAGCGACATTAAGCGTAAAGATCAGTGCTTGGCTTGGCGCAGAGCGCCTACGAACCGGAAGTCATCCTCCAACCGGCATCGTCGGACCTACCTCGGCACCTGACAAGCCTGCCTGACGAAGAAAGACGAAGAAATTAGTGTTGTATAATTTTGGGTTTTCAGGGAGCTGATGAACCGGAAGTCATCCCCCAACCGGTATCGTCAGACCGACCTCGGCACCTGACAAGCCAGCCGACGAAGAATGCACAGAAGCTTCGGATATGTAGGGCACCGACAGTGGGGACTGACCGGAACAGTTGGACGACCCTTGCAACCCGGAGACGAAGACTGCGCACAACGTGAAATTTCCCCTGCGATACCCAGCGGTAGACGGTGCAAATAATTCGTAAAAGCCTTCTCCTGAAGTCTCAGCAGATCTCTACACAGTCTTCAGAAGTTAGTAAAAAAATCACAAAGCTCTCCACTGAAGTTTCTACAGAAGTTTTCATATAAGTATCCTAAGGATGTTAACAAACATTTCCGTACAAGTCTCTATAGACCGCAGCTATAGCTGTATGGTTTAAGACAAATGATATGTAGTAAATCGACCTAATTGCTTACCCCAGTGGCATTCTGTGATCCGAAATCACCGACTGACAATCTGTTTCCCGTCACCCGACCATAATCTCACAATTTTCATCCAAATCGCACATTCCATAACTTTTCAAGGCCTCCGTCTATCGATTGGCGAACCTCTAGTAGGGTCGTTATTGTTAGGGTTGTGCCGCCAAGGTTAACGACCGTCTAGGCCTCTTCCCACCGAACCCACGTTAATCATTGTAGGCAGTAACAGCAGCGGCATCAGCAGCAGCATCATCACAGCCATCATCCTCATCGGCGCGGCAGCCATTTGGGGTTGTTATTTCATTCTTTTAATGGGTTCCTACCCCCCGGTTTTTTCCCGCTTCCCGAGCGAGCAAAGGTCTGGCAGAGGACTGCTCTGGCAGCAGGTGCGAAATGTTAAAATTTATTGCCATCCTTCGCAGACAGTGGGTGCGGTGCGGAGGAGGCCGAAAGGAGTGCGATAACCGATAAGCGCAACCAAGCGGAAGTGGAGGAAGCGCAGAGGCTGCGGAGGTCACTTCAAAGTGACTATTTTCTCCTGCTTTCTTTGTCATCAACTTACAATGCCATGAATGGAGCGAATGGAGTGTGTGAAAAAGAGAGAGAATGTGAGCAAGGCAGCTGACCGGAACCGGCACCGTCTCGGGTTAAATGGTCTAGAAGTGAGCTGTTGGTGAACTGACCTTTATCACACTTCCCAGTTTCCTACCCCCTCCGGGACGGCTTTGACGAGCGATGTGTGGGCTACAAGCTAGCCAAACCAACCGCTCCCTGGAACTATTGTGCACTGGGGGTAATCCCTTTTCTATCTGCCCTGGTCGTTATTCGCCTCTATCTAAATTGATCACACCCCAAACTGCCACCTCTTGTGCTCTCGTATGGGATGGTGGCAAGGGACAGGACAATCGCTTATTTATGTCCACTACATTCATCCATCAGCTGCTCTGCTGAGGCTCCGAAGCGTTTCGGATGAGGAGAAGAGCTAAGGGTGTTTACTGAAGCTATTCCCAGCGGAACAATGGCACTAAAAGCATGATTTCTTCCTTTTTTCTGGAGCAATTTTCCAACAACGCAGTGAAAGGGTAGCTTGTCATAGGTTATGACTTCTTCCCGAATGAACATCTCAATAAAGGGTTTAAACATACTTGACTTGATGATACGACATTCCTATCCCTCACTCACTGCCAGCGACGCTCAGACACAAACTAGGCGCCTCGGCTAGAAGCGAAACGACGACGATGTCGTTGCTCGTTGAGTTTGAGTTGTTGACTATAAAAGTTTGGAATTTACATACATTAAAAAGTTTCTACCCTTATCGCTCCATTTGGGGTCGGATAGACGACAGCGATAATAATAGTTTCTACTGACATGACCGGTCATGCGAGTACGTGTGGTGGTGTGTTATCTTTTCAGTGTATGCAAATAGTTCGAAAGAGTAAAGTTAGCATTTTGACAATTAGTGCGATTGTTAATCGGTGATAAGAATGGAAGTCGTGCAGGTAATTTATCACTCGGTTGACAGCCGAAACTTGCAAGACCGGAAGCTACTTCATTCAGTCGAATAGTAAGATAGAAACTGAAAAGGTAGCTATGAATATCTTAAACTCATCAGCTTTAGGGTCATGATGACTTGTTTTATCCGTCAATGTCAAAGTTGTCATTCTGACAAGTGTCATCCTTTCGGTTGACACTCAACTCCCAAGTTCATTGCCTTCGCTTCCAAACCAAGACGGCCGAATCAGCTGATGATCTGCAACGTTAACGAGATGGATGATGCCTAAATAAACACAGCTAAAGCCCAACGTACTTTTCTCAGAACCAACGTCCGGAGGGGGGTAAGACAACACAAAAAAAACGCCCGTCGTTCTTTCATTCATCGCCGCATACTTTATCTACGGTCCCGGGACCAGCCCAACTTTCGGTGCCTTTCTTCCTTCCTGATCGGAGTCTGTTTGCTTGGCTGATTGCAGACTTTCAGGCAGCGGCAGAAAATTCCACGGAACGCACCGCAAAAAAATGCTGAAGGAAACAAGAAACAACAACGGAAAGTGCTAAAGTAAACAAAAGCTAGCGGTTGTGGTGAAGGTGGAGCTGGCGGCGGCAGCGTTGACGTAAAACTCCGATGGCAGAAGCTTCTTCGCTCTGTGAGGTTCACACCGAAAATGTCATTGTCATTTGCGGGATACCTCACCGACCAAAACCCAAAGTTAGAGTCGCTCGTTCGAAAAGGAGAAATTATTAAAATGTAATAAATTTTTTGATGGCTTTATTATTGTATCAACATATTGGGTGCGCTCAATAAAGGGAAGAGCTTTTCTGCGTGACGTTCAGACAGCGAGGGGTAGGGCAGTGAAGCGGCCCGGAAAATAAACAAATGGCGAGACAGCTGACGGGGTTATTGTCACTCTGTCGAAAACCAGCTGAGCAGCGAGGAAGATAATTGGTCGATCGATGTGCACGGACATAAAAGCAAAATCGAACGCCACGATTGACGGATATGACAGATTGATTTTCGGGGCGCGATTCAATTCCCTCAGAAGGATATCTTACAATCGTTTTACATGACAAATTGTCGCATTTCTTATAATAACAAGGAAAAACTAACGCCACGACATGACAGCTAACAAACCGTCTACTGCCATGCCATCTTTCGGAAACATAACCTCAAACACTAAAAGAACATGAGGTGAGCTGAGAACGGATTTGACTAATCGCATGCGGGGGAAGTCGACCTTGAATCGTCATTCGCATACGCTCCGGAACTCTCCGGACAACAACGGAGGGCGACGTGTCCCAGCATAAATTCCCGCTTTTTTGACAACGTGCTCCACAGTCCTACCGATTGGAAGCAGTAGGTGAAAAATGGCGACTAATTAACATCGTATTAAGTGTGTTCAGTACGGTCCTGCGAGCGTGGAACTGTTGGTTTGGGAAGAACGACATGGAAGGTACGTGATAAATTGTCAGCCGAATTAATCACACACATAGACAACGGTGGCAGTCACATGGCTAGACAGTAGGAAATTCTGCTCCGACGGGAAAGTTGCTGCCCAGACAAACAAACGTAACACTGGTTGAATTTCTATGGACCATATTTTACACTACCGTTTCAATGGTTCATGACTCACAACTAGAGGCGCGCACATCGCTTTTCTTCGCGTTTGACGTTTTACGCTAGCGCCATCTGCACGTCTTGTTGTGCAATCCGTGTTTGGATGATGACAGCGTGAGCTGACGATGGATTTCGTAGGAAATTATCCTGAACGTTACGTCTGATTGTCTGTGCTGGATGGTTATTTTCGCTTTCAAACGCGCGAATGACAAATGGAGCGTTACTCAATTCTGAGCTCCGCCGGTAGTGTTTTGCTGTTCGTGACTTAATCCGATTGAAATTAAGTTGCCTAAATTGCATCGAGAATGAGCTTCCAGAGCTTCGTTCGAGTTGGATGACGGAGTTGGAAGGGTTTTTGTAAGAAGTTTTGCAGCAAATAATAAATCAAGCAGGACTACTGATTAAGAGAATACCTGCTGTACTAGATATGGCGGTCGTAGAAAGTGTTTATTTAGAAATGCCTTAGGCGGCTTCAATGAGGAACCACGAGGAAGCACCTAGACGATGTCACAGGACCTGAACGAGGAGGCAGAATCTCGCTGAGGAGGTAGATTCAGGACGGGAGGTGGCTTGGACGAGATGCCGAACAGTTGGAGGCCAAAATGCTGAGAACGAGGCTCAAGGCGCGGATGCTGGCTGATCGGAGAGAACGAGCTAGGAAGAGCTGGAGGAATTCGAAAGTCAGGAGGAGCTCGGAGGACGGCGCGGTTTGCCTGGAGGAGTTCAAGACTAGAAGAAGTTCGGTAGCTAGGAGGAGCTCGGTGCCAGAAGAAGCTTAGGACAGATGGAGTTTGGTGGCAGTAGTGCGGTGCTATGGTTGTTTGATGAGGAGGAGTGTTGGAGAGCAGGTACATCTAACACCCTGCAGTGGAGATGTGTATGGGTAAGAATTGTAGAGGTAACGCGTAGCGAATAATATTGTAACTATATAAAACCAGACATGAAATAAAAGAGAGGAGCTGACTGGTAGCGATATCAGTCAGTAGCCTGCAGTTAAACGGAAGCCTGGTTATTTTTTGTAGTTTTATTTTAACAAACCTCAGCAATCTGTTTTCGAGATTGCCGATCAACAACGGATCAAATGATTACCCTTTCGTCAAATCCTAGATAAATTCCTGGAGTACAACTTGCAGACTCATCATCTGTTTGTAGATTTCAAAGCAGCGTATGATTCATTTAAGGGAATCGAGTTGTGACAAATTATGTCCGGACATGGCATTCCGACGAAGCTAATTAAACTGGCTTGCGCAACACTTGAAGGATCGAAGTCAGGTGGTGGACGAGATTTCGCCATCGTTCGTAATCTCAGATGGATTGAAACAGTGTGACGCTCTTTCTAGCTTGCTGTTTAACAAAGCGCTCGAACGTGCTATCAGATGAGCCAGTGTGCAGAGAAGCGGGAGCATCATCACACGTTCTCGTATGCTCCTTAGCTTTGCGGACGAAATCGATGTGTGATGAGGATGAGTGTTTTAGGTCAGGTACACCACATACTCTGCAGTGGAGATGTATTTAAGTAGAGGTAACGCTTAACTCACAAGATTTGAAATATGATCAATTATGCTTTTCGGCTACGCAGTCTTAATTTTTACAACGGCTTATTTATTTGCCCGACGTTTCGACACGGGAATTGTGTCTTCCTCAGGGGGTAAAAACGTCGGGCAAATAAATAAGCCGTTGTAAAAATTAAGACTGCCTAGCCGAAAAGCATAATTGATTACAACCATACAGTCGATTCCCCACCAGCTCATTGTAAATATGTTTTTTCTCAGACATGGAATCAAAAGAGATGCTGACCTGGTAGCGATATCAGTCAGTAGCCTGCGGTTGGAACAGAAGCCTTATCGGGGACATTGAAGGGAGTTGACCGGAGGCTTTTGAACAATACTCTGCGGTAAATTAGAAAACGGCATCTGGCAGCGTCGCAACAAGCAAAGAAAATATTCAACGGAGAACCGCCGTCTTTGTTGTAGACCGCGCACATGATGGTTTCTCGCAGTTGAGGGGGCCTTAACGGCACTTAACGTTCAGGGCGACTGGAAGCGATTGGCCCAGGACCGAGCCCAGTGGAGAAGACTCATCCATTCGGCGTAGATTCATCGTAGCGCATTGTAGCCCATCAAGTATCAAGTAAGTAAGTGAGCTTAATGGGGCCCCTCTTGAGGACTGTTGAAGCACAGTGAGAACGGCCTTTTACGATGCAACTAAGAGCAACGTCGAGTACGTTGAACAGAGTCAACGAAACGATGGGTTCGACGTAAGAAAGTTGTAAAACAAGGAGGCGCATCCACTGCGGTCGAAGAAGATGCATACGTCACTAATTGCATCATATACAAACGTGGACTGCTCTAAGAGGATGTGCAAGCGGAGCGTCTGAACGCCGTATGCTTAGGACCATCTCAGCACCTGTTGGACCTGGTTGACTGCCGGAAAATGGTTGGGTAGATCACAAAATACAATCGGAAAATAACCATCGGAAGGCGTCTGACAGGACCGATCTCGGTATCTGTCCGGATAGCAGCGCTACGGGAGGTCTTCTATCACCGAATAAATCTTGGTTGGTGTGGAATAAATCCACAACCTAGAAATATATTGAGTAATACATATCGGTTCTAGACGTCGGAGCAACAGTGAAGCAATTCCTCACTCGGAATCGCTGGACCGACTTCGGCACTCTGCCGACCAGTTTAGGAGCAAGAAGAAGCACGTAGTGACAACATCGGTTAAAGAGATACTGATTCGAACCGCCGGACTAGGCTAGCTCCTTAGCCGGGAACGAGACCGAGTAGCACTAAAAGCATAACAAATCACCAGTTTTGGTCGTCACTGGAACCGAAAGTCATCCTCCAAGCAGTGTTGATAGACTCACACTCAAAATCTCAATCAATACGCTCTCCCGTGAGAGCAAACTCATTAGAGATCTGCTTCGCAAATCTCACGCTTGAGATTTTGATGCAAAATCAACTCAATCAACTCAAACCGTAAAAAATGATTCAATCGCAAAACCCGGCAAAAGTTCGTGAAACCCGAATGTTGTTGTTTACGTTAGAAAGGATTAACATAATTTTACCAGACTAACAAGAAATTATTGCCGTGTGTGAGTAAACTGTGGAAATATGAGACAATGAGTTAAACAGGTGAGCCAACTCATCCATGATTTTTTGACTGCTGAGTTACATGATTGACAACTCACACATGAAAAATCTCAAGCGTGAGTTGTGAGAAATTGAGTTTTTCACAACACTGCCTCCAAGTAGAATCGCTGGACCGACCTTGGCATTCAACTAGTCAGCCTGATAAGTTCATGTGGCAACGAATCGGCAGCAAGTTGTTGCAGAGCATCTAAAATCTGTCAGCAAGCACAGAAATAACCAGTAGAAGTAGAAGCGGCCCTATTGAACGTTCGTTGCATGCCAATTATTGCGCTGTTCTGTCCGTAATTAGTGCGTTGAAAAGGTAGTCTTAATAACGAATTATTTCGAAGCGTTCTAGGACGAACGTTCAAGTTCACCGCCCCTAGAATATCAGGGCAGTCAATACGGCCTTGTAAAGTATCGGCTACAAATAGAGCTCTCGAAACGTCCCTTCGCATTTGAAGTGTGTCGATATGTATTAATCGACATCGACTTTCATAGCTCGGTAGATGGAATGGATCACGCCAAGGAAATCGACGAAGACCGTATGAAGCGACGTTGTACTGATTCGATCCTGTCTATACCATTCTGATAGTAAGGTTGCCATACGACCGAGCAGTATTCGAGAATGGATCAAACTAGCGAACAGTACAGCGATTTAACACAATACACATTCGTGAAGTCCTTTGTGATGCGAAAGATAAACCCTAACGTACGGGATGCCTTCTCTACGACATATGAAACATGCCGTTTTAATGTTAACTGGTTGTCTAAAACTACACCTAGATCCTTCACATGATCTACTCGCTGAATTACGGTATCATGCAGCTTGTAGTCAAAAACTACAGGATCGCGAATTCTGGCAAAAGAAATAATGCTGCACTTCTTGTGGCACTAGTCATGTCTTGAAGAGCGTAGCGCCATCAAAACTAAAGTAAGTGTAAATATAATTCATGACATCCAGGATGCATTTCTTAGAATTCTTAGAATCTGGCTTAGGATGTATACCTGATGGCTCTTGTTCTAGATAAATTGGTAAGCTCGTTCCATACAAGATTTGTATATCAAAATTTGCTTTGAACTGACTGAACTAAACAAAACAGCTTGCCCAAAATAAGCCTCATGAGCAGCGCATCTAACACCTGTTTTTCCAACGTAGGACAGTTCTTTTTCATCTGTAGAATCCTTTTCACCCTGTCGTTGTCTATCCAACCTATCAAAATCTCCAAACCCAGCACCCCAAAACGACCTTCAAGAAACAATCAATTTCAGTTTTAGGTTATGTTTTGATTGCTCAAACCACCCGTCTCTCAACCCCTTTCCCGGAATCCTAGCTGACAGCCAGATGAATAATGATAATGGCACTGTGTGATTACTGTTTGACTCCCCATCAGCCACAGCCTTTTCCGAAAACAAATCCATTCCTTACAATCAATCGAATCGAAAGTTTTCCTCTCGGTCGGCAGACGATGAAGTCGTCATCGACCACCCTTCCCCCCTTTTCGACGGTCTACTACTATTGCTCGTGAAAATCTAAGCAATCAATTTGCTTTTGGTTTGTCTAACAGATCGATCCCATTCCAGCAAAGTTGCCGTCGTTTGACTTAACCTCAGTCAGTTCTGTCCGCCCCAAGCTCTTCTCCCGAATCGTTTCTCGAGTGACATTTCAAGATGTCGCACTGCCGCATAGAAGTAGGAAACAGTTTGGCGGCGGTAGTAGACACCTGAGCTTTTGTTCTAATGGGATCTAGCGGTGCGAGAAAGAGAAGGAAGGTGTACGCATTCCTCCGGAAGAGGTCGCTGAACTTCCGAGACGGAGTCTGAGAGATGTCAAAAACGTGACACGGAATCCCGGGGCTGAGGGCAAAAAATCCAATGCCCTTGTCGCCGGAAAGTGTTGTTCTTGGAGGGGAAATTGAGGGGGTGGGGGTGGTCGTCGAAAGCGCTGCTCGAGGAAAAAGGTGTTTGACATTGATATTCATTGAATATTAATACCGATAAAGTTGCTTTCGATTTTCCGATGATGCCCCGTGTGCGTTCCGGGGAGAACGAGATGGGAAAGTTCGATTTTCTTGGTGGAAAACAATTTTTAAATTTATTTCGATCTGGGTTGGACCAAACAAACTATATGGGAAGCTGTGGCTTCGTACGTAAGACCGATGATGATGGAGGGTAGGACAGTAGTGGCAGTGCCATCGACTTGAAACGTGCCTCTAACGAAAATCCTTCGTACGTGATTTTATTAAAATGAAATTAAATCCTCCGCCAGGAGTGTCTGACTGCGAGGCGGTCGAGTCTTCCCAGTCGAAACCTTATTGAGAATCGAAACGATTCTTCCAGTATAGACGGAAAGGGTGGTGGTGAATTTTGTTTATCTTTGAGAATCGAACGATTCTTTCGGATCCTACGGAGTTGGCAGCACTGGATTAAGGCGAGTAACGCAAATCGTGCTGCTGTCAAAGTCGTAAAAACGGATTCGCCTGAAGGAAATAAATTGCCGTAAATTGAAAACGAAGCTTTTGCTGTTTTAGGTGTAAATAAGTATCTGGAAAATGAATGATTTAAAAACCTGCTGATTTTAAAGTTTGCAATTCTGTGGAATCTTGCTCAACGAGTGACCAACTTCACCAATGAGATAACCGGTTATCGGCGAAACGGTCGTGGGACTTCGCTGGACGACGCGACGCACGGGACGACTTTTCCGCATAATTTCTCCGCACTTAATCCGGCTTAACCGCGGAGGAGAGCAAAAGGATGAATTATTCATCTTTTTCATGCGATAACACGAGAAACTCTTTCACTTCAGTCTCCCTTCAAGTAGACTGCAGCCCAAGGAGACATGGTTTTCTGGGGTTTTGGGAACCCGAAAATTTATGATAAACGAGATCAATAAATAAATTAGGTGGAGATTTATGCCAGCAGTATCCTATCCCTCCCTCGCTCGACCGTTTACCAACAAGACTAGAGTCGGAGTCATATGTTTGGACACATGGACATTCGATCGGTGGGAGAAACCACCAAGATATACGAACTCCGGAGTCCCAAACGATGCCTTTACGAGGAAATAATTGAATTTTTATGATTTAATTGGAAACCTAGCTCTTTACGATTCAATTTTACCTTCCCAAAAAAGAGGACCTTCTTCATACGAGAGTCACATTCCCATTGTCCATGGTCCACGGCGAGATAATAAAAGTGATGAACAACGACGGGAAGGAACCGATTTCGGATTAAAGTTTAATTGGTTTTACACCACCAGAACCGGACGGCGGCGGACGGATCGTCCTTTGAACGGGACCGCCCGGACAAAAAAATAGCGGAAACTAAATTGATTGCTTATCGATTTCGGGCGAGAAAAAAAAATCGGCGGCGACGGAAAAAGCGAAAAAACTTTTATCACTGTCGAAACAAAACTTTCTTTACCAGGTCCGAGCGCCCGGGTCCAACTCGGTATCAAACACTAATAAATCACCATCCGAGCGAAGGAGGATGACTGTTCCGTTTGGGTTTTTTTTCTGCTGCTTCGGCCATTGTGATTGGCGGAAAGCTCTCCGAAGTTTCTGGGTCCGGAGGTCCGGGCGGGGGAGAATACCACTAAAAATGCACCAAACAATGTGGAAAAGTTTTTCCCAGCTGCTTCCGAGCAATGTTTACAAAGTTCTGACTGAGGAGACATTGTCCGACGGCATTCTGGGCGATTGGGTGTCGAGAACGGGATTCCGGGGCGAGGGTTTGGACGGGGAACCGTCTGATCCTATAAGAAGTGCTTTCACTTTCTTTAACTGGGATTTAAAATGAACTCTGGAAGAGCGGTGATTGAACCGGATTCAATCTATTGTTTTCGAAGATTAAGCTAGTGAATGTTTCCAAAGGTGACCGCTAATCCCAAATTGCCAAGAGTACGCTGTCTTAATCCTTTACTGATTTTGGTACTTAAATTAATTGTGTATACAAAAAATGCACTTCGGCTCCGTAAAGTGTAACACGCAATTGAGCCTTAAACAAAATAGCAAATCAGTGTTTCCAGAGATTGAACGTTAGAATCTAACAAAACAAACAAAGTTACTTTCAGAACCGGATACTGGTTTACGACACAAACCAGAGACGGATGTCAACCAAAGTAACGGCGGAAGTTCCACAGGGATCCATACTTGGTCCAACACTGTGGAATATGATGTGCGATGGAGTGCTAACCTTGACACTGCCGAATGGAGTCGAGATCGTCGGGTTCGCAGATGACGTCGTTCCTGCGGATAACTGGCGAGACTGCGGAGGAGGTGGAGATGCTGACGGTGGAATCGCTAGACACAATTGAATCGTGGATGACTCGAGTCAAGCTGCAGTTAGCTCATCACAAAACGGAGGTGATACTGGTCAGCAACTGCAAGGCGGTTCAGCAGCTCAAGATCAACGGCGAAGGACATCCAATCTCATCGAAGCGGTCCCTAAACCACCTTGGAGTAATTGTTGAAGTCAGGCTAAATTTCAACAACCACGCCACAGACCATGCCTGTGAAAAGGCAGCGAAAACATCTAACACCGTAGATCATGCCCAACATTGGAAGACCAAGAAATAGTACGAGGCGTCTTCTGGCGACGGGTACGGAGGTACAGAGTCCCGGCTTGGGCAGCAGCGTTGAGAACCAAACGAAACCGATAGAAGCTGGCAGGTACGTTTCGGCTCATGGCTATACGGGTGGCGAGTGCCTACCGCACTATATCGTCGGAGGCAGTGTGCGTTATTTCCGGAATGATCCCCATCTGCATCACTCTGGCTGAGGACATACGATGCTACCAGGAATACCATTACAATGGAAAAATGGCGCGGTGGCAGCAGGAGTGGAACAACTCTGAAAAAAGAAGTTGAACCCACATGCTAATTCCTAACGTGTCGGTGTGGACGACCAGAAAACATGGAGAAGATAACTTCTTCCTGATCCAGTTTTTGTCAGGCCATGGTTGCTTCCGGAAATATCTGTTCAGATTCGGATATGTGGAGGCTCCACATTGTCCGGCCTGTCCAAATATCGAGGAGACCTCGGAGCATGATATATTCGACTGCCCTCGATTCAGGGATACACGAAGCGAGATGATGCCAGATACTGTAAGCATGCTAAATCCGGACAACATCGTGCAGAACATGTGCCAGCATGAAAGCACTTGGAATGCGATGAACAGGGTGATAACGCAGATTTGTCGTTACTGCAAAGGAGATTGCGGGAAGAACAGAGAGCTCCGGGTCGCGATCGGAATAGGCCAGATCCTAGACCGAGTAGAGCCGGCTTAGCATAGTAGCGATAAAAAGTCGTCGGTACGTCTGCAAACCGGAAGTCTTACTCTAACCGGGATTGCAGAACCGCCCCGGCACTTGACCGACTAGCGTCGAGTCGGAGTAGGCTGAGTCCACAGGCGGGGTCTAGCTGAGTAATTCGCGAAACAGCACCGGCATATGGTCGTCGGGGCGCCTGTGAACCGGAAGTTGCCCTCCACCGGAATCGCAGGACCGACCTCGGCATCCGCCCGGCCAGCTTCCGAGTAGGCTAAGTCCACCGCTAGTTGAGTAGATCGCGTTGTTGCACCAGCAAATTATCGACGAGGCGCCTATGAACCGGAAGCTTCCCACCACTGGAATCGCTGGACCGACCTCTGCATCTGCCCGGATAACATCGGTTAGGGAGATCTTCCGCCGCCGGGGAAATCTTCGCCGGAGTAGGATAGATCTACCGCCGGATTTGAACCGGATACCATCCTCCAACCGGAATCGCTAGACCGACCTCGGCTTCCAACTGGTCAACAAGGAGAACACGAACAGCAGCAGCGGAGAACGAGTCGTTGTAGAGCAACGAAGTGCACGTGAGCGTCCAGTAGAAGCCCTGGCAAGATTCTAAACCACCAATTGGGCAAAACGAGTAGTCGCAGAGATACAGTAGAAATGTCGTAGTGAGCAGCGTTTTTGACGACATAAAGCAGAACGGCTAGTGGCTGAGACTGACGAAGTGCATGAGCACAGCCCTCCACCGATGAAGTTGCGTGATGTAGTTCCGGGGCAGATCGAGGCACAGGAGCTTTGGAAAGTATTTTAGTGGTTAACCACGTGAGTCCCACACCGTGCCAACACACAACAGGCCAGGCTTTTCAAGCTTTTTTGTACCCTTCTATAAATCTAAAAAAAAAATACTTCAACTTTGCAGATTTACTCCTTCTTAGTCGGATTTGGGCCTGTTAGAGGGTTAACTTAAATACCTGACCGACCAAAAACAAGTAATCAGTTTCAGGAGTCCTTCCGTCATCGGAGAAGTTTCATGTCAGGGTAGGCTAGGTCCACTATTGGGAACTATCGTGATGTACCACTTCAAAAAGGGCACCGTTGCTCCGGAAGTCACTCCGAAAACAGTCCTAGATATTTGCTCAAATAGCACCGGTTTGTAAGTAGTTACGCCACCGAGGAATTCATCATCGAAAAAAGATAAATCCACTACGAGGGAGTAGTTTGCGTCATCCACAGCGTATTACCGATTTGAATTGCCAAGGCGCCATTGCACCGGAAGAGAATCTTCCCCCGGAACCGCTATACTCACTCCGGCATTCTAGCGGCCAGCAACGGATTAAGATTTAGTTCATTTTTTGAAAAGATTCCTCCGTCGGAAAACTTCTCATCGATATAGGTTTTCTATACCGTCTGAGGCTGTGCGAGTAGTAACGATCGTGACAGACCGGCAGCTTTGAGTCGTCAGGGTGACAGCAAACAAGATGACATTCTTCAGCCGGAATCTCAGGATCCCCACCGGAATATAGGTATGTTAAGCCATGTTAAGCCATGCGGAAGGTGTCTTGGTTTGATGGCCGGATGGTCCACGATAGGGACAGGATACAGAGGAATTCCAAGCAGCAAAATCGGAGGCACGAAAGGCGATTAAAGAAGTGAAGGAGCAATCGTGAGAAAACATCGTAGGAAAAATCTACCCGCACAGTACGACGACAAAACTGTGACGCACGATTAACACACTACGAGGAAATCGGCAGAGACGCTTGTTCTCAAACGGCCGAAAGGTTTTACGGATAACCCCGAAGAAAAAGCGGAGACATCGTCGATCTTCCGCCATAGTACGTCGCCAGTTCGACGTACTACGGCGGAAGATCAACAATGTCTAACTACCCTTCATCGTTCCAGATGGGAGAAAATGGCAGCTGAGAGAGATTCCATAGATGTTTCATCTAATAACGGCGACACGTACAACGTGGATATTACCCTAGGGTACTTCTGTCGAATCTATTACTTCTGTGGGCCCTTGATAAAGAGCGAGTGCCTCGACAAGTACTGAAATGATTGAGTACTCGCTGCTTGAACGTCTTCCCGTGGTTCCTGCCAACTGGCGGTGAAGTTACTCCAGCTGATTGTCAAACGCCGTTCAATCGCTGAACTGGAGTCGAATGGACGACTTGACAAGCGTCAGCACGCTTTCCGTGTGGGACGTGGTACCGATACGTACTTCGCCGAACTGGAGAGGGCAATGCCAATACCATCGACGAGCACTGTTTGATAGCGTCTCTGGATCTGTCAAAAGCATAAGACACCATCTGGCGTCACAGTATACTTCGCAACCTGAAGCCATGGCGGATACGTGGTCGGATGATTATTCTACTGCAATGCTTTCTCTCGGAGCGGACGTTTCAGGTTTCGACTGGTGGACACACTTCCATTGAACACAAGCTGGAAAATGGTGTGCCGCAAGGATCAGTGTTATCCGTAACGCAGTGCATGGTGCCGATGCAGTTCGTCTTCCAAATACTGCTAAATGATGTCGACATAGTCGTGTATGCCTCCTCGTCGTTAAAGGGGCAAAAACCGAAGGACTACACAATAAATTGCAGGCCGCCGTGAATGCTGACTGTAAATGGGCGAATAGTGTCGGCTTCGCAATGTCTGCGGAAAATTCGCATGTGTTCTACTGCAGCCCGTCGGGAGCCGACGCGGAATATCAGTGTAGACCAAGTTTCCATCCCGAAAACCAATCGGCTGAGGGTTCTACGAATCACACCTACAATTACTCCAGATGATAGGAGTCAAATTGTCGCGATCGGCTGCAAAACTGATGCACGGAATTGGATTGGCGAGCCGAGGAGGACTAGCTCCTCACTCCGGCATATAATAGAATGGTTCGGTTTGCTTCCGGAGGCTTTGTTACCAGCCCGATAATTCCGGTCATGGCCGAAGTGGGCCACCTACCATTCGAACTGCTGGCGGTTCAATGCGTAGCGAGGACAGCCATCCGCATTCTAGCTAAGAACAGCCGAAACAACTCTCTTTCCTTGATTCGGCGCGCATCGGATCGTTTGGAAGAGCTCACAGACACGGCACCCCTGCAATTGGTCAATTTATGAGACAAGGAGACCGTGCTTGGAACGGGCATAAACCCTCACCCAGTCACTTCATTCGACTCGCTTCCAAAACTCGACCGTCGTCTGCACTGACGGGTCAAAGTGCGAAGACACGGTAGGGGCCGCATTCTATAACAATGGCCTTTCCGGGACGTGTTATCTACCGAAGAAATGCTCTGTCCCAGAGAGGACGTAATGCCACTAGGAAGATGCTCCCGTAATGGTCTTCCAACACGTCAGTGAGTCGTCGACCGTAGTACCATGTAAGATATCCGTAATCATCTCTCTCCATATCGGAATCTCGATATGAAGGTATACTGCTCCGGTAGCAAGTAGCCACCAATCTTGAGAGAGTGCAGCTGATGGGTTAGCCACAAAAGTCATTAGGAAAACTGTGACGGACTTCTAGTGAAAACTTCGTTGAACCCCTGACCTGATCCTCAATAAACCACTTGTGAAATCCTTTGCAGATGAGCAACAATTTCTGGATGAATTTTGTGTTGAATTCTTGAAGAGATTATTACCGAATGATATAAAAGGTTTCACAAACCGAAGGCTTTCGTATAAACCCTAGGTGAACTTCAATTGTCTCTCGAAAAGTTATACCATTACCCAGTAGAACCTAGAGTAGAGCTAACTTCCAGTCACATGCAATCTATGCTTTTCCCCTCTATCCAACCGCAAAAATTCCAGTTAACACATCGCTGACCTTTCCGAATCAGTGGAGACCAATTAATAACCACGACGACGCTACACTACTCCGTCATTGATACCGCAACATTTACACTACAAGTTTATTATTCATTTGCAAACAGACACACGCTTCGGGGGTGACTTTCACCCACATCACCGCGAGCGCTGCTGCGTGCAAATACAGCTGACAGCTCGGATGGGTGCGGTTCTACCGCGGGTAACCAGGAGCAATGCACCGCCTTAACCGCCTTTTCCACGGCACCATCCATCATCCGTCGACATTGCACCCAATATGGATCGATTAAAATTGTTCAAACATCCCGCCTTCGGCGGCCGGCCGGCGACGACCGGTTCAGCCAGCTGCAGAAATCAGAAATCATTTGCGCTTTCAGAATGCAAAGCATCGCGCGCCTGTCTGCGGCGATTGCAGTTGCAACAATGTAATCGATCGCGAATGCGCGGGTGATACCGCGCTTAGAACGACACCCACTTAGCTAAACGATGATAGATTTTCACGCTGTGCAGTGCAATCGAATGCAACAAAGTCACGCGCGCGCTCTAGCCATTGCACATGCGATCTCACGCCTACTTAGGGCGCACTATGTGACGGAAATCGAAGTTTTGCGACAACATTCTTAGCTAAAAAACTCCAAAACCAAAAATTATGAGCTTTGTTTATAAAACTGACTGCGATGGCTTTCTCATTATTGAGTACATGTTCTACTGTGTACTAAACTAACCAACGATTTTATTCAATTTATTGTCAGTGTTTGGGATTCTGTCACGAAATTTTGCTTCCTAGCCCATAGTTTGCGGTGCAAGGGTCATTCGTGAGACATTTGAATGGGCGGCAAAGCGAGGGTGCGACACTTCATCCCTGGACCGAAGCCGGCACCTAGTGTATATTCTAAAAATATTCATTTCCACCACTAGACTACGCTAGAGAGAGAGAGAAGTAATCACATCGGCTGCTAGTACACGGGTGACGCGACTTGTGCGGCGTAGTAAAACAACGTGGTAAGTGGTTGTAAATAATTGTTGGCCAGCAGAGGCAAATAGTTTTACTGTTGAGGCTGGTCAGGCTTTCATTCCGGTCTATTTCTAGTTTGCGCCGCGCCGCCGTCAACTGGTCTTCGGCGATAGGTTATGCAACACTGATTCGGTATTTTCTGAACTGTGTTTGTTTACTACGATGGGGGCCGGCTAGAATCAGAGAGAGATACTTCCTGATGCTTCAGATTCTGGAAGCGGCCGGCAAACGTCTGGAAGGTGGTTTCCTTTCACTTTAACCGCTGATCACGTGGTGTTGCTGACTACTATCAGATGTTACAGGTCGACACTGGAAGTTACTCAAATGGACTTCCTGAAGTGTTGCGACGCGATTGGATCAGTCGAGCTGACTGCTGTCGGATTGCATTTTCCCATCCCACCTTTCGCTAATAGGTCGCGAGGCAAATGAATTAAACGCCAAGTCCGACAATTCCAATCTAATGCCGCTTGTCAATTGACATAAATGTTTGCACTTGAATAGAATTATTGCCGACGGTGACGGCATGCTGCTGCTGACAGCGAGAAATTCGATATCACGACAACACGGTGTGAAGAGAACTGTGACAAGGGAAGCCCGAGTAAAAACTTGCAACTGATTCTACAGCTTGTGGCGTTTGTAATAACATAGGTAACTCTCCGCAATATCAAGAGCGCAAGAGATTCTGATAAGTTGACTACTCAGCTTAACAACTTTTTATCTAGATTTCAGACTGTGGATTTGCGAATGAACTGAAGAAATAGAACTCTGGTAATCGAATAAATCCATCGCCTTGTATATTATTAGTTTTGGTGCAACAGTTTTGAACCAAACGCCTAAAAATGCTTATTCTATTCTTTAAATATATCGTACATGGGGTTCTAAAGCAAATGGTTACTAAAAGGGTTATAATTCAGATACGGATATAACATTCAGATTTAGATTTCAGCTTGAACTTCGTACTTGTCGTCAGTAACAGTACTAAAAATCCTAGTTGCCGTGACGTTCAAGATTTTTCGAAAAAGATAGACAGGATGTGATTGTAAGCGATCCGGTATCTGACGTGGATTACATGATCCAAGCCTTAGATATGGACGTCAATGAGCGTTGCCGATGTGAAAAGCATGTTACAGCAATAGCTGATTATTCTATAGAGTATCTCTCTAGGATTCTTTCACAAATTCTTTTGGAATACTCCTGGATTACTTACGGAATTATTTCTGCTCTTCCGTAAGTCTTCTGAGATTCATTCGGAAATAAAATATCATTCAAGAATGCTAAAGGGAATTTTCTTAGGGTTCTACCGTGAATCGTTCTGATATTCTTCTGGAAATACCATTGGGATTCCTCAGGCAACAATTATATCTTTCTGGAATTCTTGTGAAAATCCTTTGGGAATTTCTTTGGGATTGTAGAAGGATTTCCGGGAGAATCGTGAGATAATTTGCGAAAGAATCACAGAGAGATTTCTGAATGAATTTTCGGAGGATTTTTGGAAGAATTTGTTTCGATGTATTTCATAGTGATATCCAAACGAAGCCCAGAAGTTATTTCAGTAGATTCTCTTTAGATTTTCAGGAAATTCCCAGGTTTTTTGGAAGAATTCACTAAGACATCTGGAAGAATTCCTTGAAATTTTTCGGAATAATTCTAAAGCGATTCCCGGAAGAACTCCAGAAAGATTTACGGAACAATTTGAAACGAAATTTCCGGAACTATTTCAGAGTAACTTTTATAAGAATATTAGAAAGATTTCCATAAAAATCTTAGTGATATTTTTGAGAGTCCCAGAGGGAAGATTTCTTAAGGGATTTCCATTTAAATTCAAGATTGATTTTCTGAAAATAAATTAATAAATCGAAAATGGAAATTATCTAATAAAAAAAACGGATCCGTAAGAATCATAGGGAGATTGTATCAAAATATCAAATTTCCGAGGAATATTTGAAATTTTCCCAAAAAGATTTCTGGAAAAACTTAAACAGGATTTCCGATAGAATTGAGGAAGAAATTCTAGAGACGTGTCAGGAGTATTTCCAAACAATTTCTGAGGAATTTTCGGAAGGATTTCTGCGAAAATTGTTGCAAAATATCTTCATAGTAATGTTGTTCTTATTTTATACACACAATAATAAATTGTCTAATCAATCCTTAAGAGACATCTGGAAGAATTTCAACATGATATCCTGAAGTGTACCGTAGAGATTTCCGGAAGAATCCCAAGAATTTGAACGGGATTAATCTGACAGTGAAAGAAAACCCCAGAAGAATCGGTATAATTCTGAGAGAATCTAAGAGGGACATCGAAAAAAGTCTCAGGGACATTCAAGATTTAATTACTGATAGATTTATGGAAAAAAAAATCCAGAGTTTAATTTAATAATTTCGAATGAATTGCGGGAAGACATCCTCGCAGTAATTTTTGTAAGGAATCCCGAAAGATTTCTGGAAAATCTTCAAAAAATATTCAGAAGAATCCCAGACCTTTTAAAAGCATTCCATCCCTCAGGAAATCAATCACAGGAACATGTTCAGCAGAATTCCAGGGAAATTTTACGGAAAAAAACCAGGAAGGATTTCCATAAAATTCCAAGAGGAATTTCCACGATAATCCAAAAGAAAGAAGATTTTCGAAAGTATCACAGAGCGATCAGAGAGATAACTATAGTAGTTTCAGAAGAATTTCCGAAAGAAACTCAGAAAAATTTCCGAGAAATTACTGGAAGAATCCCAGAAAAGTTTTTATGAAGAATCCCAGAAATTTTTTTATGAAGAATCTCACAGCGGTTTTTGGAAGATTCTCTGAAAGATTTTCTGTAATATCATAAAGAAATTGCAAGAGGTATTTCTGGAAAAATCCAAAAGGGATTTTTGCACGAGATAGGTTTATGAAAGAACTACAGAGGGATTTCCTGATAAATTTCAAAAGGATCTCATATAAAGAATTCACTGAGGATTACCGGAAGAGTTTCAGAGATTTTTGGGATAATACCAGAGAAACTTACGGAATAATTGATGTTTGTTCCAAAACGAATCTCAGGGAGATTTTCTGATTACTCTCAAGAGGATTTTTAGAAGAATCCCAGAGAGATGTGGAATTTCTTGAAGAAGCCTAAGGTTATTCATTTTCTTAAATGAACTTCCCAGAATTAATGAAAGAATAATAGAAAAAAAGCTCCACATTGGCGATCCTACCAGTTTTCGCTCATTTTCGGAGGAAGACTACCCTCGAGAATGTCTGCTGCAGAAAAGCTTACCTGTTTGCCTTTTGGGAAAACCAGCAAATGTCAGATCCGATCACAAGGGAAGAGACTCAAGAAAAACAAAAAATCGACATTAGGGTCTTAAAATGTTTAATGAAACCTGGTTTTATTTAATAACACGAAAGAGCATGTTCTTGCAACCACCTTAGCAATTTTTCCTGTTAAAATAACGGCTGTATGTTATTTAAAATTATAGATCCAGGCATGAAGTTTGACACTTTTGATCATGTTTAACATTCACTTAGTCGACAAAAACGCCACAGGGGCTCAACTTTTTTACACTGGGGTTGTTTCTTTTTGACATTTCGGAAGGAACATGGAAAACGAAGAACACCAAAAAATTTGAGTTTAAACCAAGGGGTCTGACAAAATATCATAAAGAAATGTTTTGACCCTATACCTGGAAAAACCTGGAAATCCTGGAATTATCAGGGAATTTTATTCAACCTGGAAAACCTTGAATTATTAATGAATTTCGACTACACTCAGAGAAATTATTTTGAAACAGCAATAGATGGTAGAATATGTAGTTTTGTGACAAAAAATCTCCTCAACCATAAAATTTGTCGCTATCAAAACGCTAGTTGGCATATTCAGTCGTTTAAAAGATTTCTAATTTATAAGTATAAAACATATTTAGACAAGGCTTCAGAACTTAAGATTGCCAAATTGGTATAGGCAAGTACAGTTCCAGTTGGGTGTCGTACCTGAGCAGTTGATAAGTTGAAAACTACAAAATTGTTTTTTCGCCTATTATACAAAATAAATAAACACCTGGTGCAAAATTCTAGAGGTTCCTGAGAAACCTATAAGGCGACTACCGTGATGCATCAATACCCGGACACTTAAGCTGCCATAAATGTTCAAAATCCGATATGAAAAGGTTTTTTTTTTAAATATCAAAGTGTTTTTATGCAACGAATACTTCCATATTTAATCTAAGCGAAAATGATCAATTTTCCGATAAAATTGAAGATTTTACCATAAAAATAATGAAAACAATGAAGGTTGTCTTGTCCTTAAATCCGGACACCTGCAGTAAATCGTGTCTATAAATCCGGACACTTTTGAATCAAAATGCGGACAGCTCTGAGTTAACGTACAATTAATGAATTCTAAAATGTAGAACTCTTTAAAACAACTGATTATTCCACGTTCTTACAAATTTGAGCAATGCAAAGGTTTCTTAATGGTAAAAACACATTAAAATGTGAGCAAATGTGTGTTGTCATTACCTGAACTGGGACGGCTGTGATTTGAACTGGAACAATCACTTTGGGGGCGATCCATTAATTACGTAAGACAATTTTCGGGGTTTTTCAACCCCCCCTCCCCCCATGGTAAGATTTTTTGTATGAAAAATAAAAATAAATTGTATGGCGCGTAAGAAATCTCAACACCCCCCCCCCCCTGCCTCCCCCCATAAACCCTTACATAATTAATGGACAGCCCCTTGGTTCAATTTTTCTGCATAAAACAAAGCTCTGTATATTTTTCATCACTTATCCCACATTTATTGTCTGTTTTGAAAGTTTTCCTACAGTGTTGCTTGTAACTTATGTGTTTACACCTTATAAATAAAACAGTTGATTTCAATGTCCGGGTTTAAAACACTTGGCTCCAAGCATCTTTTTGTAGACCTTTTCACTGTTTCAAACGTTTGTTCACTGCATATATCTGCAATATGTTTTAACTAATCACTCGAGCAACAACTTCGGGCACAACTATTTTAAAATCACTACACGAACCGTATAATTTCACAGCCAAACGTTGTGAGTACGTTCGTCGATGCTATCAAAAAAATCACTTGCACCGCGTACAAATAACGTTCAACTCGAGCAACTTTTTTGTTTTGTTAGTTTTAATCAATTGTAAATGGTAACTAGATAATAAATAAATGTCAAACGATCAGCGTTGTTCAAGACAAAAGTTTTAATATAAATTTAACATGTTAACATATAATGTTTTACTTCAACTGATGAATATTATCAGAGTGTCCGGATATTGATATCGTCCGGATTTTGATTCACCACGGTATTCCACAAGTTCTTAATGATATTTTTCTCAGATCTTCAGAATGTTTCAGGAATTATAGTAACTTCTCCAGTGATTTCTTCATGAATAATTTCAGAAATTGCAATGGATGTTTAGAGAAATTTCTTCAGGATTTGGTCCAAAAATCTAAGAGCGCTTTGACGCTTCAACAAAAGTTTTTTTCGTTTCGACACTTTTCTATGGAATCTTACAATAATTCCTAAGCCGATTTTTTCATTCATTCCAGGCATTTTCACAAGGATTTTTTTTTTCAAATATTCATCCACAATTACTTTCAGGAATTGCGTGGCGTGGCGGAATAATTTTAAAAGTAATATGTCACAATAGATTGCCTCAATAACCTCAATGTACTGCCAGGAATCTTGATTGTCATGATTTCGCCGAATGTGCAAAAATCAGTAACTGACGTTCTACCTCTGATGCAGTACAAAATTTGCACGGTTAATCAATGTATGATTGTTTAGATGTTTACCACATCGTATGGATAAAAACACCAAAATATTGTGCAAAGACGGAAAAATGAACAAAGATTGAATGGCCATTACACATTAAGTATAACAAGCCGAGTTTTCTTTTGAAAAAATGCATCACATCAATGTATGAGATAATTGCTGCAGTGAAATATAAGATATGAATAGTTTGATTCAGAAAAGTATCACTATGTGCGGTGGTAAGCTCGGTGTGTCCATTTGGGAAGCAAGATTTTGAAATCTAGTAGACTTCACATAGGGAGACTTATGGCTTGGACACCATTCGACTATTATTGGCAACAACATTTTAAACGCCAAATACACAGTTTTTTTTTATCAAAACACATCAATGAAAACATCCAGATGATTCTATGTTCTGTCCGCTTCCCACTGACGAGATTTCCGAGACTGAACAAACAGTTTCGCCAGAGATGTCATCAAATTAAATGAACACGCCTTAAAATGCGACTGATTATGAGCAGCCGAACAGATTCACCTGCAGTTCTTATTCGAAGCGCTGTAAAAACGTTTCCAAAAAGCTTCTGACAAATCTGTCGATGTGAATCAATGAAGAATTGAGCGGCTCATAAACAGACAGACAAATTTGTCTGCACGTAATTTGTCTGCTGATGTCCAAAAATAAATACGAAAGAAGCGCAGCATCGGCTTAGACTGCCGATAATACGTAAGTTCCCCTACGTATCAACAAAAGTCTCTACATACATTTGCACAGAAGTGCGAACAGAAGTATCTAATGAAAGTTCCACTGAAATCTTCACAGGTTAGTCTCCACTAAGGTCTTCACACAATACAGTAGAGTTTCTTGAAAACTGATACAGAAACTTTGACACAAGTAATTGTATTATTTTGGTAGCAATTATACCATAAACTTGAGCTAAAAATTAATCCACGAGTTCCGAATACACTTTCGTTGGATTTTTATTCCAGTTACTCTGCGTATGATAATAATTGTTTTCTGGACTTGACAAAACCCATATAACCGTTATGTTCTTTTTATTTTTATTCTAGAGTAGTTCAGCTTATTTTTACCCGGGTTCACTTTCGCTCTTCCCGAGTAGGCGTTGTAATACGATCTGTGCCGACCTAAATTTGTGCTACCACCACCCGTCTCGCACCCACCCATCTATAGAGCGGATCATATTTAGCCGTCGAAGCAATCCGCGCATTTTTTTTTTCTGCCGTATCAGCTCCGATAACTAGACCTCGTGGCCTACTGAGCCCTCGCAGTGCCGTTCTCAAGTCCAACTCAATCTCCGACGGTTCTCGTAGAAATATGCTAAACAAGCTTACCTTGATCGAGTAGGAGTTTATCCGCTGCCGGGGTAGCATGTTGAAGGAGGAAAAGTCCAATCGCCGGGAGAAGATGCCATTGGCGCCAGATGTCGCCCTGTTCGAAGGAAAAAAAAAAGAACATTTTAGAAAGGGTTAATGTATGTGCGTGTGTGCGTGTGGGTGAGCGTATGTCGTTGATTTATTCATGAACGATAAACTTGAGCGATGAGTGAGTGTTTTGGACACCGATATCAATTATTCATTGGTGGAGTTCCAACAGAGGTGTTTGGTAATTTGTCTCTCTCTCTCCGGTAGATAAGCGGATTGTTTGGTAAACAACACTTGGTCGCTTTATCAGTGATAAGTATGTGATGGAACGTTTAAACCGAGCTGCGGCAATGTCAAAGTTTATGAACTGTTTCGAACGGGAAGTTTCAAGGTTTTCGAACAGCTGTATCAATACACGGTGAACATAGCGGCTCTAGCTGGATTGACCTGATCCAGTTGTACCCAGACGCCTAATTGTCGTCACGAAGCGACGCTTGATTGTAGATCTCAGACCAGTCCTGGGTCAGTGAGACAGCTTTCATTGGCGGCCATCTTTCCCGCGCAAAGCTGCATCTGTGTGGCGTTGAGAGTCTGTCACGATCGAGTCTCGAGTCTACCTTGGCATTTTTCCAGGCCACGACCACGAATGTCACTTGATTTACAACATTATTTAGCAGCGTCATCACCGAATGAAACCAGGTCCAGTTGACTGCAGTTTATGAAGTTGCCACCGGTGCAATTATTTCCATTTCATGAGCCAACAGATCACCATTTCAAGCTGACTCCGGTGCAAATCGATCAATCGGTGACCGGATCCGATTGTCACTCCGTGCTTTCCGCCTTCTTTAGGAGCAATTCGGTAGAGCCATCAGTAGAACATTCCTGGAATGTTAAAGACTACATATCAAAAAGATTGACTGCTTCTTGCAGTTTCAGTCCAATAGCTTATGCTTGATCTTGGGGCAGTGTTGCCAGTCATAATCACTGTGTCATTTTCGCATAGACAGCAAAAGCGGTGCTCTGTTTACACAACCCTCTCCGCTACCAAGAAAAACAGCACAAAACCGGCAAGTTCGGGTGCAAAAACCAAAACAGTGACAACCAGTCGATTTCCAATTCAATAAATTTGACTTTTCACACTTGAGCTGATTCCGGAAAATGGAATCCGCCTGATTCGTCTCGTTTTTTTTTCGGCCTTCGATTTTTTTTTTTTGCTCTTCGCTGGCGTAGAAGAAGCAAACAACGAGTAGCGTCTGCCGTTGCTCTTTTCAGCTGTCATCAACAACGATAACGACAACGTTCAGATGTTGTATCGCTTGTGTGTATGGAAGCCATGGGGAGAATGTTGATTTTTCCACGCTAAAATGTGGTTTAAGTGAAATTTGTTCACACTGCTTTACTAGTCTATGCAAAATAAAAAAGAGATAATTTTATTCAGTTTTGAACAAAAATTTATTAGAGTGATTGATTGTCAGTTTTGCCATACAAGTTTTATTTACCAAATTTGAACATATTTGAAAAAAAAGCAATCTGCAAATCACGAAAGTCTGAAAAAAATAAAGTTACCTTTCAAAATGCCAGTAATTGCACTAAAATTTACCACTGTCCACGTCTTTGACGCTGTTCAACTTTCGAATCGGAACGTTCTCTCCATGAAAAACGTCGTTCTTTTCCCAGCTGGTTCTGTTGCCTTTTTTTCTTCTGGGGGATAACGCAACGAAAACTGAACTCGCCGGAGAATATCTAAGCGTAAACAAGAAGTTGGTGAGTATGTGCCCCATGTGGGAACTGCTACTGGTGGCAGTCAGTCAGATTTAAGAACATTCATCATATCACGCTTTAAATGCTTAGCCGTGAAGAATATATCGGAGAGGGCTGCTACTCTGGAAGAGTTAGGAACGGCTGGAGATGTTTGAAGATCGAATCGAGAAAGAGGTTATTTTTCTCTACGTGGGTGGTTTGTTTGATCAGACAAGTTCATTGCCAAAGTGAAAATCCATTTCGATGTAGTAACTGGTTCAAACTTTAATATAGTAAATATTGAAAAATAACAATTAACTATTGAATATTCATTAAGAAATAAAGCAAAATCCCTAAAATTGAACAGTGGGTTGAGATATGCAAAACTAGCAGAGAGATAACAAGTAAACTTTATTTTACTATTACCATTATTAAGTTAATAAACTATTCTTTCAATTCAAAATCTCTAGGTATACCCTCTCATCTCCATGCTACAGTTGAGAGAACTCAATTTTGCGTAGAATCGATGCTAAACTCGAGTAATGAAAACCTTGCGTTGTACTAAAGGATTGCAACTGTAAAAAATAAAGAAGATTGTTCCAAAGATCCAGCAATGATTTTTTTTATAGCTATTCAGCCAAAGACCAAATCACCTCCATGCTCTTTGCAGTTCGCGCACAACGCGTTGATGCTGTTTATGTACCACCTAATCCCACCCATGTAACGAACACCAAACTAACCTCAATGCGCCGCGAGTATTTCGGCTACCACCACTAAGAAACGACCTTTTCCTACCTAAACCTCTCACACACTACTTCACGCAACCCGATCAAATAGCTTGAGCTCTCCATCATCACACCACCCGATGCCTCGCCAACTGTCTTGCGCTGATTGGTTGGCAGTTCCACACGAAGAAGTAGCGTCAAGTTGATGAGAGACAACTTCCGTGAGACAATCTTGTCGCGAAATAGGTACAGCACTGGCAGAGCGGCTGTCAACGATAGCGACTTGGCGACGCACCAGATGAGCAGCGTGATCCGCCTGTAGAAATTTCTCCGCTGATGGTAAAGTTCGTCGGCCTCAGCAAACTGCAAGCCACCATGAAGGTGCTGAACATCAGCGCGATGTCTAAGCTATGTCGAAGTAAAACTGACTCTTCACTGCAAGGGGGGCTACCAAAAGGCCAAGGCCTATCTGGTCAGAAGCAAAGCCGAGTTCTACAGCTTCGACATGCCGTCGGAGAACCAGAGGCCATCAAGATGGAATTGTAAAACCGCTACAAACTTTCCAATGAATCACCATGACAGGAAGAAGGTATATCGAGATGCCTTGTACTTCGTGCACTTCAAGAAAGGATCCGTGACACTTGGAGCTCTGAAAGCAGCTAGAGCAGTTAACGACGTCATCATCACCTGGTATATGGTGGAGCGAATCGAGACGTTACTAAGTGTATGCGTTGTCTGCATTTTGGTCATGAAGCAAGAAATTGAAATTTGAAACCAAGGTGTGGTATCTGCACTCAGCAAAACGAGACCAGGGGCTGCTCCTGTAGTCGACTACAAGTGTGCCAATTGTGGCGGCAACCACCGAGATCGATCGAACCTGCGAAAACCGAGCGGAATACAAGCGGATTAGAACACAAGCAGCAATCCAAAACCAGCCTAGACGCCGGATGAACGAGGCACCGCAATTCAACCTGGAGAATGTTCCCCAAATTCCATCGTAAGTCGGGGCCACGCCATCCGACCATCAAGCAAGCATGAATACTTCACCACCGGGTTGGCTCCTATCGGGATCGACTTTGCCAGCGTAGAACGTCTGGCTTCCAGCCTCAGCAGAGCAATGCCGTGCCGCACGACAACTCGGCTCCATTGCTCACGCCTGAGCAGTTACTGACCATCTTCTACGATATGTGGCAACAGTGTCGCACCCGTGTGGACCAAATCCTCTGTCGTCAAGGCGAAGGGCATCGAGCTTCTGGAGCTAGCAACTAGAAAAGACGTCAGATTAATCGTCATAACGGAGACGCACTTGAAGCTGGGAGTCAACTTAAGCTTGTCCGGATACACTACGGTTAGAATGGATTGAACATCGAGCCAAAGGAGGAGGAGTCGCTATCGCCATCAAACAGCCAATCAAGATCACAGTGCTACCTCATTGCAAAACGACGATAATAGATGCCATCGATGTTGAGGTGTCCACGTACAACGGTCCACTCCTAGTGATCGCCGCGTACTGCCCCAGCAGTGCGTCGAACGTCAAGGGATAGCTAGGCAGCTCAAGGAATGCTGAAGGCAGTGGATCAAGAAGTGTTGATCCTGACGTTCTGTCAGTATGGTAGGACAGAATCCAGTCTGTTAACGAATCTGGAAACCCCATGTGACGCATCTTTTCAACGGCATAACGACACTGTGCTCCACGTCGAACGCCTTTGAGAAATTGAATCAATTTGTTTTCGCTGCTCAACCTCACGAAACAGCACGTTTGTGCAGCATCGAACGATGAGGTAGAAATCCATGTAGGTACCCAGAAATGACCGAGTTAGCAGCAGACAGCACCATTTTGTGTACCATGGACTCCAAAAGTTTTCCGAGGCTACAGAGAATTGGGATTCCACGCCTTTGTAGGTGCTCCATGCTAACATATTCTCCTAAGCCCATCTACCAGCACAAATTGATTGAAGATTGGACTCAAAAAAAAAAATGTGACACTTGGTTTAGGGTGTAACTTTATATCGCGTGGGTAAAAAAAAATGAAATTTTGAGTAATACTAGTTTAGAATGCTATGTTTATGTGTGCAAAATTGCGATCTGTCAAATAGTTTTTAAGGTGCATTCAAAACAAGAAGAGCGACGCCAGCATTGGCGGTGATCGATAATCCTGGTCAATCGGCACAGATGGATCGGTAAAAGGCTTGGAATCCTCCACTCTACCGTCTCCCGCCTTGTGAAGATGTTCCAGGAGACGAATGCCATCGAGCGGCGCGCTGGAAGTGGCCGAAACCGGAAAACGGACTACCCAGAGAAGGCGCGGAAGATAAGGCAGTACTTTACCAATAACCCAAACCTTTCCACCGAAGACGTGGCCAAAAAGGTCAATTCATCGAAGTGGTTCGTCCAGCAGATCATGAAGCGGGCTGGGCTACGTTTTTTAAGCCCAGGGACCGCCAAACCGGACTAACAAGCAGAACACGGTGGCCAAATTGCGTGCGCGGAAGCTGTACCGTAAGTGGCTGGTCAATCCAGACTGTCTCGTCATGGACGACGAGACATACATCAGTACGTCCCGCATGAAGGTGCCGTAAAATTTCCGGAAGAGAAAGATGGACGAATTCGAGAAGAAGTACCTGTTGTGGCAAGCGATCTGCAAGTGCGGACGGTACAGCGAGCCGTTCGTTACAAACGGGCAGATTTATCGAGGGAAATGCTTGCAGAAGCGTTTGCTGCCCTTCCTTCGCTCTCAGCGTGGTCCCACGCTGTTCTGGCCGGATCTCGCTTCGTGCTGTTACGCCAATCCTGTGATGGGTTGGTATGAAGGAGGCGAACCCGCCAAATACACCAGAGCTTCGTCCGATCGAGAAGTTTTGGGCGATAATGAAGAAGAAATTGAAGAAAAGCGGAAACACATTGAAAACCGATGAAGCTTTGAAGAAAAACTGGGAGAACTTGTGTAAGAGAAATGGGCAAAGCCTCGCCCAAGATCTCATGAGCAGTGTTAAGGTTATAATGCGAAGCCACACCGCAAATTTTCATGAGCACAAGCCTTGAGAACCAAACAGCGCTCCGCGTTGAAAATCTATCCCATTGGTCACCACCAGCACACAAGCTTTTTTATTGGTTTTCAACGCGAACTGTTGTCAGATTCTCTCGTCTTGTGCACTTGAAAATTCAAAGTTTGGCATCGTTTTATAATCACCTAAAGGGAAATGTACGAGCAAGGGGAGGAAATTCATATAAATTATGCCAAAACATAGCTAAAATATACTTTTTAAATCCCTGAAATTTAAGAAGTACCCGATTTAAAATGAAATTCTCAACTGCATCCAGTCAGACACTGATGCATTAACGAAAGACAAAAAGGATACGGTCGTATCAAGTTGAAACTCAAGAACCTTGACGATTATAACGTGTTTTTACATCCACGGTAAAAAATAAGCACCATGCTATCAATAGTTCTGCACTTGGATTTGCACTACTGTTGAATCTTGGCAAAATCAAGGTAACATCACTTGAATTCAACGTTGCATGTTTTGATTTGAAATAAAAAAAAGTTAAAATAAACATTTCCGCCTGACCCAGATTTGAACCACCAATCTTCGGAGTGCAAGTCTAGTGTCTTACCTCGACACCAACTCGCATCTGTTGAAAGGGGTTGAATTGATCTCAATCACTTTCTACAACGAGCTGTCAATGATTGCTTTCATATAATAGACACGATGTTCAAAATCAACGACTTTTCACTTCAGAGTCTAGTTCTAGAGACAGTAGAGCAAATCCAAAGTTAGAACTCTTCAAATCATGGTGATTGGTGTTTTGAATTGAGTCAAGTGATCAATCTATTCAATCGAACGTGCTGATTTTTTACCGTGATCCTTATGAAACTCGTGGTAAATTCTGCAGTTATAAAGCAAAACCATCCTGAAGGTAAATGCTAAGTAATGCAAAGAAATCACTCAGTTACTAACTGTAGAAGTGCACTCAGAATGCAAAACTGAGCCGCGTGCTCTGTTAAGTGGAAACGTTTTTTCCAAGAAGCAGAAGATCATCTGGTTTCAGCCCTTGAGTTACCTTTGGACGACGATCGCAGGCTACTTAAGGGGCTAAAATCCACTAGCAGCTAAGAAGACTAAGGCCAATGTATTTCATTATTACTGACCCGCTTGTTGGGCAACAAGATTAACGTTCAACCATCTAGTCATTTGCCAGAAGCCTAATGTGAATCGGATAACCCAAAGTCAAATCTCAACCATAAGATGATCTGATTATACCCAAATGGATCTTGTAAAAGCCAAGAAAACGACTATTCTGTAACACCAAACCTCCTAATCCGAGGCAGGAAATTATTTCCACCAAGCCACTCCATCCATCTCTTGACATCTCATTTGCTAGCATAATCTAATACCTCCGAGTCATGTTACCCCCGCTGGATGATCGCCCATAACTCATCGAGTCCCTCCCCTTCTTCGCAGCTCCTCCGATCCCTAGCGCTAATCATCACCTTCAGCATCGAACTCTGCGCTTCGAATGGCCCAAATCACACGACGACGACGACGATCGGCGCTCCATAAATTACAACGCTTACCTTGCACGTGTTGAAGACCGTTGTGGCCCGTCGTCGTCGCCGAAGCAGTCGCCAAAACAAATTTCCGCCGATTTGCTTCACAACGCAGCCCAACGCATCTATGTCACGGTCAGCTAGCAGCGCCAAGTGCTACGTGGTGCGTGGAAACCTAACCCCAAAACCCTTCAAGGTCACACCCAACCAGGTGGTGCTGCCACCGGATGATGCTCAGTGGTTGAAGTGGAACCCCTTCGAATGTGGTTCTTTGTTCTTGAAGGAGGAAGTGGCGAGCTTGGATGGAAATTAGTTTCGTGAGAATTGCTAATGTTTTCGAGTATGAGCAGTGGGCAATCAGGAATTCAGGGCACATTATGGGCAGCATGGGGGAGAGCAGTCGTGACAACCGCCGTCATCATCGCACCCTGGACAACAATAGTTTTGTGCTCTGAACTGGACAGGACGTGAGTAGGATTCCAGATCGTGGTCCGCGGAATGACTCCGCAATTAATAAATCGCCGGTGATTGTGGATTCTGGACGAATGCCGTTTGATCTACAGCTGCAGAATCGGTTGAAGCTTGATTGTGTCAAACTTCGAACAACGTTGGATTGGATCCCATCGAACCGGATGAGTAAGTGCGCGGTCGGTGAGGAACGTTCCGAATTAAGCCCCAAAAATAAATATTATTCAATAAAAGGAACACGAAATAAACAGCACAACGGAGAGTAAACAGCGCAAACCGGCCAATTCGTCAGACCTGCCAAGCGGCATCGAGGAAAAAACTTCGAGCAAACACAGGAAAGAACGCGAAAAGTTTGCATTGGTCTGTGTGAGTGCGGGGCGAGCTGGCAAAAATTCTGGTTCTGAACGAAACAGCAAATGACGCTGTCGATTCAGAACACCACCGCCGATCCAAGCCGGCAAATTGCCATGAGAAATATTATCTAATCGGTTTCATTACTCGGCCGGGTGTTGTATTTTTCTTCTGCTTCGCACTTTAAAAACAAGCTTCCTCGTCGAAAAAAAAAAGAACCATAACACAAGCAACATCTCGTTGCCCGGCTTCCTCCATTGCCGTATTCGTGGGTAGCACACCGTTTGGCTCGCAGTTTTAAGCATGTGGCTATTTGTCTACTTCCTCCGTCGATTGAAGTGCTTCGCGCTCACGCTGACTGGTGTTGCCTTTGCTCGCTAGCACTTCGTATTGGTGTGAGATTGAACGACGAATAAACGAACGAAACGCCGAAAAAAAAACACAACAAACATTTAACCTTGACATTGACGACTGCTCGCGCGATTTCTTGTTTCCCTCACACACGCTCTTCGCCAGTTACCTCTTTTGCCGATGGTTCCTCGCCGATTACGCATTCGCCCTGCTTTATTTTTTGTTATTTTCACTTTCCTTCTGTGCCTTCTTCTTCTCGCTAAGCTCGCCTTCTTCTCACCGATTTCGCCGCATATACTGCGATAATTAAACTACGCAAAGTGCCTTTTTGCATTAGCATTCCGCTGGATTGCGTGATCTGTTTTTGGCCGGGGGTTTCTGTTTTTGTCGCCTGCCTAATGTGTGTGTCCCCCCATCGTCGTCACAGGATAGCGATAAATGTCAAAGCCGTTGCCGTGTGTTTGAAACAAGCAACTCAACTTCTTCGATTGCGATCAACTCGACGCTCATAAACACAAAACACGCGCTAACGTGTGGCGAACTGCGAATGGCGGAATGACAGATGTCATTGGCGGCGGCGGTGGTTTGTGGCGATGCGGCGGCTCACAGTTGCCGGCCTTCGTCTCTTCCTAAAACCCCCGAAAGATGCAAATTTTTATCTCCTCTCGCGTTCGCATTGCTCCAGTTTTCGGCGTTCAAGTTCATCTCGGCCGTTCCTGTTTTGTTTCATTGGTTGACGGCGGCGGTGAGTGACGCTGCTCGGTCTGATAGCAGCCGCGTGTGTAATTTATATTTTGGCGAACAGCCGTCGCGTCGTTATTTTTAGCGTGGTTCATGTGTGTCCATTAAAAATTGAGAACGTTTAAAAGGCTGTAATCTCTCTCTGGCGTTTTCGGAGTTTGTGTCGGCCGACTTCTAATGCATTTTTGCGGCATGTCGAGACGAGATTCATGACTTTGACGACAAAGCAAAGTGTGTGGGCTAAAGCGACTGGATGGTGCCGACCTTGGTCGTAATTACGACGCGCCACTCAACGGAGTGGCGTTAATTTCCAACTATCAATCTTGAACTTGTTCCGGGCTTTGTGGAGTGGTTCTGATCCTGCGGGATTGGTAACGAAATTGACTGTTGTCGATTGGGCGCAATTATTGGTGGTTATTCTCTCGAGCCAGCTCTATTTGAACAGCACCAGCTGTTTCGCACTACCGGCTTTTCCTAGACTGGATTGAGTACATACAGCTCGGTCGGCGTTGATTGAACGGCCTGCCGGCATTGGTCAGTGTCGGTTATTGAATTAACACTAATTTGATCCAATCAGCAGCGGCTAATGACGATGTGCCGAAGGTAGGCTTCAGCGATTCCCACGCAGGAAGACAGGAAGGAACTTGAGCTTGAGGTGATACATAGTCGTCTACACTAATAGTGATGCCTTCAGACTACACGGGATTGCAGTATTTGTTGACTTTGCTGAAAAGCGTGCAGAACACTCGCGGTAGACTCAGGTATTTTCTGAACGTCCCAGATTGATATGATGGATCTATCAACAAAGCATAGATCTTATTCTACAGAACCAAGACTTAAAAGAATACAAAAGACTTCTTCAGTTGTTATTTCCTGGAACATAGGTACGTGCAACCAGAGTTAACCTGGGGAAAAGAGGCACTTCCGGTGAAACTGTTTTGTATCGCCATATTTGTTTTTTTTTTTTTGCAAGTGCGCGAAAGAAACCTGTTTTTTGGTGAATTATTATCAAAAAACAGCTAAACCTCGTTTAAAACTTTTAGTAGGGAAGTGGTTTTCTGAATCATAAGTGGTAAATTATTTCTTACGCCTATATCGTGAAAAAGTTATCGAAAACTACATCTGCTGACGTGGAACGTGCTACCAAAATGGGGAAGCCGCCGGACGGCGGAAGAACGTACCAAGTGTACGAATACAAAAAATCCGACTCGGCCCCTTTTTGCGTCATTGTTCAAGTACTGGATGGCACGGATGGATCCATCCGCATAAACAAGCTGACGTTCTGACCAGTGGCTTAGATTCTCGCAAAATAGTCATGAGTTCAGAAAATGAATTTGTTTCGGTGTAGTCTGATGTTTACAAATTAGAACCTTACGATGACCTCTTAGTTCTTGACATTTGCCTGATAGTTCATTCAGTTCATGCCATTGACAAATGAACTTCTTTTGTTATATCAATGAAAATAAGTTCACGTAGGTATCGAACAGCAAGCTGTCATTGTGATTTTGATCGTGAATGGGTAAGCTTGATTTTCATCTATGGCAGCATGAAATTCAACTTTAATGGCGACTTTATTTTCACAGACGTCGGCGAAATTCTATCCTGTTCCGAATCATGGATCCGCTTCAACTTGGCACGTCAGGAAGAGCACAAAAACGACGTAGTGAGCAAAAGCGCACATTGCAGGAAATCGCGCTACAATTTATTGACCGTGACGGAAACAGTGGTTCGTGCCGCATTGACCCGAAAAGTGGTTGTACCTACGTTCAGGTAACATGCGATATCGGCAACTTCGTGCGGCATTTCCGGACGCAGCACGCTGATGCTGCCAGAAGAAACGGACTTTTCAAGGAGCAGGATACTGTCGCCAAGAAACCCAGAACGATCGCGAAGCGCCTTATCGCGATTGATAAGCGTTTGCTGTTTGAATCACTGGCAAAATTGGTGTGCTATCATAATCTCCCTCTCTCATGCATCGAGTGGGAGGGGTTGAAGCAACTAATCGACCCAATTGCAGTTGCAGTAGGCGTCTCATTGAATCGGAATAAAAATAAGGCATTCATACATGCCATAGCCAACCGGATTCGTACGGCACTATCCAGTGAAATGAAGCATAAGTTGCTTTCTCTGAAAGTCGACTCCGCGTCTCGATACCACCGACATGTCCTTGGAATTAATGTTCAATTTGTTCTGGATGGGAAATTTGTGATTAGAACATTAGGTAAGTAGCATATTTCTTATTTGGTTCTTACTATCTCTTCACCTTAAACATATAAGTAAACATACAGCTATCGATTTATTACGTAAAGCTAAAAATGGAAATTTTAGATACCCTTTTCGTTCCGTAGTGCGTCTTTCATGAAAATTTTCAAATTTTTGTCCGAGCCTTAGCGTATGAGCCTACCCCCTTGAGCATTAAGTAATTTGTGGCGGTGCCTAATAGGGTTTAAAATATGATTTTGCCCCGAGCTACTTATTTTCTACTAAGTCAGACTTGAGATATTCTGAATCATTCAACTGAAAATCATAGTAGGATACGACGGGACTAGCGGGTCAGTGTTATTACAAACGCATTTTATATTTTTAGTGAAATGAACAACTTTGTTAGATGCCAAACATGTGCTACTCGAGCGATCCGTGCTGGTTTTATTGTTTCGTACTTGTAAAAAATAGTAATATAAAGTCGCTTAGTATGTTAGTTTCAAAAAATCCATAAATTTCATGTTGCCTTCTATTTGGGCAACGGAAATCGTACCGAATTCGAATGGTTTTGTATGATGCATTTTTCTAGCACAATTCATTGTGAATTGAACTACAAAGTCATCCAACAACCTTGGTTTTTATTAAATTGTAGCAATTAATGATAATGATTGCAAAATTACAAAAAATGGAAATCCGTGCGATATTGGCACGGTGTCAAAATGTATGTTGCCTAAATTGAATGGTATGTTACCAAAACCACACGGGCACTGTATATACGAAAACTGCTCGTCAAAGACGGGTATTAAACTTTATGACTATTCATTTACCTATTATCCTCAGAGATGAAGATGGGCCAGTCTCGGGATACAAATATCGTTAATAAAGACAATAATAATAATTTGCCTATAATCATAGCTTATTAGTGTGTCAAAGGCTTAAGAATGAAAAAAGGTAAATCCTATTTGTATAAGAGAGTACTTTCCTTAGGTGACCCATCTTGCCCCTCCGTATACTATATATCAGTAGACCCTTGATTTTTATACTAATTATTGAAGTACGATGGCTTGGAGGTACTTAGTATCCGGTGAACCGTCTAAACTATAGTTTCCAAAACCTCTGGGTCGCGTTCCACAGGGAGGTCGTAAGCTAGCCTTTGGTGAGTCGCAAAAAAAATCTCATTTTGTATCTATTTTCTACTTTCTACGCTAAAACAATGTGAGGGTAATGTCAAAATAGTATAGATGTTGCGTTAAAATTTATTTATTTTTCAGACAAGAACTTTATTTCATGATTAATGTTTATTTGTCCCTTAATTTGAATCATGATTGTTTTCTCTAAAAGTCTATTTACTGCTAATTAAAAACTGATCATTTCCACGTTTAAAGTAATTGTAGAATTGAAACTAGTATCATTCATCACATTGAGAACGTCTCAAATTCTGTAATTCGAACCTGTTTTCGTGCAAGTCATGCAATGTCATTGAATCCCATATTAGACAAGGTATAGAAAGACCATAAATTCTTCAATATAGAACTCATGCTTTCATGATTTTGGTCGTGAGGAATATGTCTGACGGCTAAGTGGTAGAGATGGTCGGGTCTCGGATTTTCAAACCCGAAACCCGACCCGAACCCGAACCCGACAGGTTCGGGTTTGAAAATTTAATTTTTTTCGGGTTCGGGTTCGGGTCGGGTTTGAATGCTACAAAATTATCGGGTACGGGTTGGAAAGTCGGGTTTTGTCGGGTTTGGGTCGAGTTTGGTGGTAATGGTGAACAGTAGACTGATGCAAATTTTGAAATTTTGCTTCCCTATGCATAAACGATGATAATTGACATGAAGTAGTATCCTCCCAAATTTTGAAGTGATTCGGAAGAAATTTGGTTGTGCACATGCTGTTTGAAGTTTATATGGAAATTACTATGGAAAAGGCAAACCTTTTGTGTTCAGTCCTCTAACTGCTCGTCATAATAATCTATGGAAAAGTAAACACACTCATCTCATGTGAAATCTTCCCAGCTACAACTTTGCCGAACACCACATTTTGATGGGACGTAAGGATAATTTGTTATCATTAGCTTAGCTTTAGCTTAGCTTAGCTTAGCTTAGACTGACTACACATATCAATGGTTGCTATTCCGTGATTGACCGAAGTCAGAGAAAATGCACAAAGAATCAACTAGAAGTTCGGCTGAGATTGGCCATAATCTTCTTCAATGTGCATAATTCAGTGCCTCTAAACAGGGTCAATAACGGCGCCAGCCACGTCCTTGCAGTCAGGTGGGATTGGGGGAAGGAATGTTAGTGTGTAACCTTTGATATTTGGAGACCGTGTTTGCCTCTGCATCTCCACAAAGGTTACTGGGAGGGATGTTTGTCAATGGGAAGGATCGTTGGGTCACAGGATTCACTTTGATAAGCGATTAGACCATGATAAATAATGATTTGTGAGATATATACATGCTTATTTTATTTATTTTTTTTTTTTTTTTTTTTTTTTTTAAATCTTTATTTGAGTGTATTTTAACGCACGAGTACATGCTTATTTGTAAATATAATATTTTCATTTGATATGAACAATTTCTATGTAGTGGAAAATTATGCCGACACTTGAGGTGACGAACCATTCAAAGCCCGTTGAACAAATACCTAAATGCAACATTCCTACAGCTGTCAGGACGAAATCATGTGTTATTATATTTTACTTATTTGAAAAGAAACAAAACACTCGATTGGTTGGAACATCATAGAACACTCTTATTCTTATGCCACCACTTACAGTGGCGAACCATCCAAAGTTTGTTGAATAAAGTGAACCTTTCGCAAGTCTACACTTGTAGTGTCGAACCATTCAAAGTTTTTTTTTAATTACAAAAATAAAGGTAAAAAGGGGTGTTCTGAAAATAAAAAAAAATGTGAAACATAAATAATTCATGAATTAGAGTTTGTGTCGACACTCACAGTGACGAACAATTTATAGTTTGTTGAAAATTCATATTTACGTCCCACAATTGTAACGATTAAATGTGCAGTCATACATATTTTATAGATAAGAAATAGTAGCATGAAACGAGCTCACCAATTGATCCTTTATCCTTCACTGTGCAGCCACAATCCACTCTCAGCCTCACTCGTTTGCTCGGCTATATAAAAGCACTCAGAAAAAAATAGGCGCGCGACCCGAAAAGGAAAAAAAAAACTTGGCTTTCTTGACGCACTGCCCAGCAGTAAGCGTCAAGGTCAAAGGATCAAAAAGAACTAACCGATCACGCCACTTTTTCACTTACTAGACCGACGCGCGACATGTTTGATCCTGCCTTCGTCGCTCGCCCCCGTAGGAGCAAGCGTCAAGGTCGAAAGATCCAACAGAACTCCGTAAGGATAATTTATTATCATTGATAACAAAGTCTAAATCATGCTGAGATGATCGTTCAATTACTTTCAGAGCAATTGATTTATTCTACCCGCCAGGAGCACCACTGTTGCCTGTCGAGCAGTTGGTTAAGCATGCAAAATGCAAACCCACTTTATGATTATGAATAGCAATTTATCCTGACGTCCAATCGAAATGTTATCTTCGGCAAAGTTCCATAATATAAACCGCATAGCATAGGGGAGCCAAAATTTAAAAATTTGCATCACTCTAGTAAACAGAGTAACAACCTAAAAGCTTCCCTATGCATCAGAAACAATGAATTTATCATCTTTTCAAACTCGGGTTCTAATCGGGTTTTTCTTAGAAAACTTTTTCGAATTTCGGGTCGGTTTCGGGTTTGAACAGCGAAAATTGTTCGGGTTCGGGTCGGGTCCGGGTTTTATGAAATAATATAAGTCGAATACGAGTCGGGTTCGGGTTTGAAAAATGTGAAACCCGACCATCTCTACTAAGTGGGTCTCGTATCCAAAACAGTTTGGGAACCCATGCCTCCAACTATTCCACACATACTACCCGAAACTACATAACTGTCCGATATGTCTGGAAAATCAATCAATGATAGGACTGATAAGTGATTACAAATGAAACATTTAGATCATTCTAAGTAGGTCGTTCAAATGGCTTAGGTACAAAATGTCGAAAGACAAAACGTCGAATCCCAAAACGTCGAAAGGGACAAAATGTCAAAGGGTCAAAACGTCGAAAAATGTAATTTTTCCAGCGAAGTTGTTTGGACAACTAGCGTTGCCAAGAAAAAAAAGTGGTAACGATGCGCACGGCGTTGGAAACAGCAAAATTTACTATTTTCATCACAGTAAGCATGGAACATTTTTTCTGAAAAATGTCAATCTTACATCCATTACTGACGAGAAAGGAAGTAGCTCAGCACATTGCGAAGCTAATTGAAGCGTGAGATGGGTATGTTGATTGTATCAGATGTGATGTAGATGATAACAAGATTTAAAATGTAAAAAGACTAATAAGTATTCTTTTGATTATTATAACATCCTGTTCTCTTCGTTTGAAGCAGTAGCACATTCACAAATTTTATTACGCTGAAGGGGGTGGTTGGGTGTCCTGAAGTTGTTACGACTCATGTATTTTTTTTTAATTTTCATATTAAAAGCGTTACAAGGAGGTGAATGGGTGCCAAATATGCCCTTTTTTAGCGATATGAAACATAGGAATAAACCCAGTCAGGACTAGGGTTAACCATAACGCACCACGAAAAGGTGATCTATTCGCGTTATAGGTTTCGCAACCACTAAAATGTACTCTTTGTTATTAGTATTCAATAACTGTTTCATGATCTGAAAATTAAATTAAAAAAATTAAACTATTTCGACAAGTTTCGGCTTGTTTGCATATACCTTCCAAGACCAACCAAAAATTACGGTATCGCGGCAATATCATTCGGAAACATATATTGTTCGCTGCTTTAACTGTTCGAAATAGTAGTTTACGGAACAAGTTGCAGAATGATGATTTTTACAGCACGAGTTGTAAGTTTATCCTACGAGGCTCGCCGAGTAGGGTAATTACGACGAGTGCTGTAAAAATCGAGTTCTGCAACGAGTTACGTACAACATTTTTTGCAATTTCGTGGAAGACCACTTGAGGGTATCAGAAATCATATAGGAATGCATTCACCATCATTCTACAATTTCTGAAAAATTGTTGTGTAATGATTCATTACGCAACTCAAAACAGTTGCGTAATGAGAAAGCGTTGCGTAATGAATCATTACAGCACTGGTTTCAGTAAGGTAATGACTATTACCACTCTGCATACTTCAGTGCAGGAAAGTAGGCCGTTTCATGACAGATTGGCGTGATGAAAAACAGCCTATTACGATGAGAAATTGCAAAAAATATTTTAATCGACTTTGTTTTTCAACTCGATATTGAGATACGAAATTTATATAATCTGTATAAATAAAAATGAAATGGTGTGAAATAACTTGAGAACGGAACAACGGATTGATATAAGTTTTTCACCGTTGCATCCGACAAGGGATGCGACGTGTTCGTGCGAACAAAAAGTTTGGGAAAATCTCTGGAATAATCGGGAAAACGGGAGATGATTAATGTGTCATTTTGTGTGGGGGAACACATGTCGTTTTACAACAGCCTACTTGATGGTAAGACGAAGTTTGCCGGGACCACTAGTATAATATGAAAATCTTGGACATTAGTAAGGAAGTACTGGAAAACAATTAAAAACCTTAACGTTTTTGCTCCTTTGCACCAGTAATAGTGAGGCGTTCCTATAATTCAATGGGAAATCAATGCAATGTAAACCACTATTATAGGAACAGAAGTTAGCAAATACCACTACCGGGTACCCCCGTTGGTTTGACCACATTTAATCTGAACACTTTTTAATCTGTACCCCGCTAATTTGCACATCGTTCAGATTAAAAATGGTTCAAACGTCATTTAGCTCATGGAACGGAGTAAAGTGAGATGGAACGCTGTGGAATGGAACGCCGGGTGTGTGAAAGAGGTAACCAGAAATACGTTTCTAGGGTGACTAGATGATCAAATTAAAAATGGACCCCGATGGTTTGCATGAGGTACCGTTCAAATTAGCGGGGGTACACGATATTACTGGAACATGTTCTAGTACTGGAAGAAATGCGTTTTTGAAAGATTCAAAAATTTTATCGTTCTAAGGTTATTTTTTGCGTGAAATAGAATAGAAAGGCGACGTATTCAGATATGGAAAACGAGCTTCCGTATTTATTTTTTTCGATTTTTTTATTCCTTAACTTGTTACTATTGTCTCCAACGCTGATACAGACGCCTTAGGCGGCATCCACTAATTACGTAACGCTCTAGGGGGAGGGGGGAGTAGGCTCATACGTTACGGCTCATACAAAATCATAAAAAATTCCATACAAAAAGCGTTACGGAGGGGGGAGGGGTTCAAAAATTTCCAAATTCAGCATTACATAATAAATGGACGCTGCCTTATTGTGATTTACTTGTTAGCTGATATTCGCCAATTTATTCGATGGATTGTGGATCTTCCTCAACTTAGTGAAAATGCCCGTGGCTACAAATCAAAGCCATGCTAAATTTGTCTGGATTGGATTCCAGTCAACATATTCCAAACGTACATATGTCAATCCATTATTATAATGTTCTTTATTTGCAAATACTGAAATGCATTTGATTAGCATGATTTGAAAATGTTAAATTTTCTGAGTTGTTATTTTTATTTATCGAAATAAACAATGGAATAATTAATTTTCGTAGGCTTTAATTTTAATTTTGCTTGGGTTTCAAATGCCTAGGTGCTCTGGAATATTTGTAGTGGTCTTCATCAGCTTATGTGTAGACTTAAATATTGTAAGAATATACAAGACTACACTCAAAACATGATCTAAAATTGAAGACGATATTTGGATCAATATCTCTTCAAGACAATCAAGACCAGTTATGAATATTGTCCAACTCCTAGTTCAATCTTAAAAATTTGGAAAAACCTGCCTAACCAACATCAATCGAAGAAAGTTACATCGTCAAAGATTTTTTTTCAGGCATGGTGGAAATCAGAGAACGTCAAACGGCTGCTTTCCTCAAGACGAAGATCCTGGATGTGCTGCAGTCATATGGTGTCTCCCTAGATCAAATTTTCTCCGTAACTGTTGATAATGGCGCGAACATGGTGGTTGTAGGACAAAAGGTCGAAGGACAGAAGGTCGAATGACAAAAGGTCGAAGGACAAAAGGTCGAATGGACAAAAGGTCGAAGGGACAAAAGGTCGAATGGACAAAAGGTCGAATGGACAAAAGGTCGAATGGACAAAAGGTCGAATGGACAAAAGGTCGAATGGACAAAAGGTCGAATGGAAAAAAAGGTCGAATGGACAAAAGGTCGAATGGACAAAAGGTCGAATGAACAAAAGGTCGAATAGACGAAAGGTCCCAATTGTACCGTTGAAAGGATTATCGTACACTCAGTTCTTCTTCTTCTCGGCATGACCTCCTCCTGGGACAGAGCCTGCTTCTCAGCTTAGTGTTCTTATGAGCACTTCCACAGTTATTAACTGAGAGCTTTCTTTGCCAAAGTTGCCATTCTTCGCATTCGTATATCGTGTGGCAGGTACGATTATACTCTATGCCCAGGGAAGTCAGGGATATTTCCATTACGAAAAGATCCTGGACCGACTGGGAATTGAACCCAGACACCTTCAGCATGGCTTTGCTTTGTAGCCGCGGATTCTAACCACTCGGTTAAGGAAGGGCCTGTACACTCAGTTGCTAACATTTTAACCACAAATTCCTCCCTTCTCATCTGAAGTTTTTCCTTCTTTTAAATGATAGCTGTTCTTCAGAACTATCGTTTGAAGCAATAATTTGTATTAATGCTATTATTTTCCAAACAAAAGATTCATTTTCTGAATGTCGTTTGTTATTATTTTGATACTTCAAAGCATAAATTAATTATTATTAGCTTTTTATTTCATACATTTTCAATAGAGATTTGTCCTTCTTTTAAAACATTAGCTGTTCTTTTGGAGTTATACATTATAGTGATTTTATACTGTTGTAGACACTTGTATCGACGATTATTCCTTCTTTTATACATCGGCTGTTCTTCATGGATTTCACTTTTACATCTTGCCTGTATTTTTTTTAATTGAAATGTTGCCTTCTTATAAATATCGGCTGTTCTTCATGCTTTACAGTGTTTATGAGCATTTCAATTGCATTTCTAACAAAGGATTTTCCTTCTTTTGAAATTTTGCTGTTTTAGGGCTATGTATTAGAGTTTTATCTGACTGTTGGTTTCGATTTAAAAATTGAAATTAGCTTCCGGGAAAAATAATCATCTTTTTTGTGGAATTAGGTCCCAACTTGGGTAGAGTCTGCTTCTCAGCTACTCTAGCATTTACTGAGAGCTTTTCTGATAATTTGATCATTTTTGCATTTGTGCATCATACAGAAAACACATACATTACTCTTGGACTCAGACTCATTTCTCTTCCGAACCACCTGATGGGTTTAATACGAGGAGAGGCAATTTCATATAGCACTTCAACATATGCAGCAGAAAAAGCCTAGGAAAACTGCTACTCCTAGCCGCCTTGAACATTGTTACAGGGAACCAGCCTCGACAGAGCGAACCCTCTGCTCTGCAGTTGACTCATGGCGGCACGCAAGAGGTGCTATAATTCCAATATAATCTGAATGACAGTCACAGTTACTGCATTCCAGCACTCGGCATCCCAACACATTGCACATCGAGTGGCATGCACTTCGATGCACTTAGAGTTACATAATTACCAGGAGAACATAAATGAACTAACGAGTCTCCAACCAAACCGCCTTTCAACGCATCAGAATCGTAGTGTGCTGCGCTAGCCGGAGGTTAACGAAAATTCTGAAAGCGCGCGCTAGGGGAGATTCAACACATGCACTGCTCGGTGCTACGCTCGCCATCGGTATCCAAGTAGTAAAACAACTGCTCAGTAACGAAGAGTCTCTACAGCTATTTTTACCTTATTATGCAGGTGTCTAGATGGTCTACATGATACGGTCGAAGACGCGCGATTCGGAAGCTACAATTTCGATTCTCGTTTTAAAATTTTGTCTTCACTTCAATTATTGTGCTGTTTTTGAACAACGCGTGTGACGAAGCGCATGAGACGCATTGAGAAATTACCCTAAAAAAAGCGAAGAACACCAACATTGGTCTCAAAATGTGTGCACTGTACATGTGAATATGAAAGGGTTGTGGCTCTTGCACATAAGGCTACAGCACGTACACAGTAACTCTGGATGCACTACGTCCTGATAAGTCTAACAAAATTTCACCCCAAAAAAATCGTTGACCAGCTTAAATTGAACCTCCCTCAGTATGGTCTTTCTGAAAATATGCACGTATTTCCACGTCTATTTGAACTGTAGTGCTTGTGATAACTTGCTTTTTTATCTAAATAGTATAGCCTTTTGTTCTTCCTAAATTGTTGTCCATTCGACCATTTTTGTCATTCGACCTTTTGTCCATTCGACCTTTTTTGTCATTCGACCTTTTGTCCATTCGACCTTTTTTTTCCATTCGACCTTTTGTCCATTCGACCTTTTGTCCATTCGACCTTTTGTCCATTCGACCTTTTGTCCATTCGACCTTTTGTCCCTTCGACCTTTTGTCCATTCGACCTTTTGTCCATTCGACCTTCTGTCATTCGACCTTTTGTCATTCGACCTTTTGTCCTTCGACCTTTTGTCATAGATTCAACATGGTTGCGGCGGTCAATGGGTTGAAACATGAATTTGATGTGCTCATTACTCAGCAAATGTTATCTGAAGATGGTGGCGAATGCGAATCGAAAATGGTTGATGAAATCGACAATGAGGCAGATATTGAAAACGCGGCTTTAGAAAGTCAGGAGCTATCGGATTCTTTGTCAGCAGAATTTCAGGAACAGCTTAATCTAGTACGATGTGCTGTACACACTTTACAGCTTGCTGTATTAGACGTTGTTGATAAAAAGGATGAATCCGTTAGACAAATCACAGAACTTGCAAAAAAATGCAAAAATGTCAAATATAATATGCATTTCGATCGCAGTGATTCAACCATTCCTCCAGTTTGGGCACCAACCAGATGGGGTGGCATATTCAAAATGCTTAACAGCTTCCACCGGCAGAAAGAGTTTTATGTTCAACTTGGCCTGCAGTTCCCAGAACTCGGTAAGAAAAAAAGTATAACTTATTTTCAATGCTCGCCCAGTAGGGTGCGGCTTATTTTTCAAAAGTTCACAAAGCCAAAAATTCGTTTGCTCTACTGAATTTTAATCACATTAAAAGAGAAAATTTGAGCCAAAAATATTAACATTTAGAGGTGGCGCAAGCGTCTTGAAGGTGATTTTTCAGGTTATGAAAAATGACCTTCAGTGAAATAAACAAAACTTCATTAATTTTCAACCGATTTTTAAACTTTTAGCATCAATACCTTAATACCTTAATCAATATTAAATTTATGAAAACTTTATAGAACATAAAATTTGTCTAAAATGTTTTAGTTAGAAGCAATTTATTCCAAATTTTTCCTCATTTTTCTAAAAATTTCAACTTCCTTTGACCATAACTTCATGCTTACAGATCCGATTCCAAATCTTTTACATGATTTTGAAGGTGATTCAATTGTTTTCAAACCTTTCATACATCACATTTCACTTAAAAAATCTCTTGACCAAGTTTTTCAGCAAAAACTGAACAAAAACATGATTTCTCGATTACTTTTTCAAATCGACGTAAGTAACTTTTATACGGTTTTGAGAAAATTAATTAGGAAAAATCACAATCTATCTTCTAAAACTGTTTTAAAATGAATCACTTTTTTTACATTTTTTTGCCGTGTACTTCGCTCAAATTTTGCATACACTCAGCTCACGTTCAAAAACTAGGTAGTTTCTATTATTTCACACAAACATAATTATAAGAAAATGATAAGCCGTTTCATTCAGTTACTTTCGACGTTTTTCTACCAGTGTAAAATCAGCTCAAGTAGTGTTTTGTTTTGATTCGTGGTTAAGTCACTTTGTCTCTCCATACAGCGGGGCGGCGAAAGTAGTGGTTAGGTTGCGAATGTTGAAAATGTTACTTTCGTCGTTCTGTAAATCCGGAAATTAAACGTTCTAAAAGTGAAAAGTTGAGTTGGTACAGAGTGGTACGTGTAGAATCCCGCCTGCTTAACACGTAGGATCGATAAAGTAAGTTTGTATACTTTTTTGACTTGAGTCTGTATGAATAAGTTTTCGAGATTTTTTAACGAAAAATGCCAGTTTTGACAAACTTACAAGTTAAATATTATATCTAAAACTGAAACTGGTTTTTCTCATTTGCTAAACATTTGTGAATGACTTTGCAACAATTTTTAAATAATTTTGAATTAAAAATATGTTTGCATATGTTAAAAACTATGTGCACTATTCAACTCGTAATTAAGGCAAGATGCTTTATAAATTTAAATTTTATAGAAAAAATGCATTTTCCGGCGAAAAAACTTAAATAATCAATAGAAATTTGATTTTTTCATTGAAAAATCATGTTTCCGAATAGTTTTTGTTGAATAACTAAGTCAAAACCATTTTTTGGAAAAATGTGTTGCATGAACAGTTTAAAAACAACTAAATTTGCTTCAAAAACATGTAAAAAGATTTGGAATCGATTGAGTAATTATGAAGTTATGGTCAAACAAAAATGATTTTTTTAGTGAAATGAGGAAAAATTTGGATAAAAGTTTTGATTTTAGACAGATTTGAGTTTTTACAAATTTAATTTTGAAAGTGTTTGTGCTAAAAGTTTCAAAATCGGTTGGAAAATAACAAAGTTATGTTTATTTAACTGAAGGTCATTTTTCATACCTTGAAAATTCACCTTCGAGACGCTTGCGCTACCTCTAAATGTTAATATTTTTGGCTCATATTTTGGGGTTTCTCTTTTAATGTGATTTGAATTCAGTAGAACACACGAATTTTTGGTTTTGAGAACTTTTGAAAAATAAGCCGCACCCTACTGCCCAGTGGTGAATGGAATATGCAAGTTCTTCGACTACACTATGTAGCACTATGGAGTTTTTTTTTAAGGCACAGATTGGCAAACCTCGAATTATCAAGAGCACGAATCTAGAGATGCGGACAATCGTTTGCACTGAAAATTTGATCGATTTATAACCATCAGCAAGTGACCAACCGATCAACTTTTTAGCGCGAACGGTTGTCCGATTCTCTGGGAGTGCTTCGTGAAGCCCAAGCAGGATAGTTCGGTTTTGCGTCGTCCGATTGATTTTGCTGATGGATTCGCGCGTTTTTGTTGCCGGAGAATTTTTTCCCCCTGTTTGGGAGCGTCTTGCTGGGTAGTGCTTCGTGAAGCCCAAGCAGGACAGTTCGGTTTTGCGTCGTCCGATTGATTTGGCTGACGGATTCGCGCGTATTTTCGTTGCCGGAGAATTTTTTTTTTTTCCCCTGTTTGGGAGCGTCTTGCTGGGCAGTGCTTCGTGAAGCCCAAGCAGGACAGTTCGGTTTTGCGTCGTCCGATTGATTTTGCTGATGGATTCGCGCGTTTTTGTTGCCGGAGAATTTTTTTCCCCCTGTTTTGGAGCGTCTTGCTGGGTAGTGCTTCGTGAAGCCCAAGCAGGACAGTTCGGTTTTGCGTCGTCCGATTGATTTGGCTGACGGTTTCGCGCGTGTTTTCGTCGCCAGAGATTTTTTTTCTCTGTTTTGGAGCGTCTTGCTGGGTACGTATTTGGGAAGGCCCAAGCAAGACGGTTTATTTACGGGACGCCAAGAAGTTTTGCTGTCAGTGTCAGTTTTGTGTTCAGTCGAGAATGGATTACCAACTGGTGAGTTCGTTTCATGCTTATGATAACACATATTTTCTTGAAAGCGTAACTTTTATGTAATATTAAAACAGACTTTGAATGGTTTGTCACTGTAGGTGTCGGCATTACGCTCTTTTCTTATACAATTTGATTATACATTTATTTTTCTCTTTTTGACATTATTAAAAATTATCTTTTGAATTGTTCGACATTGTGAATGTTGACGTATTTTCTAAAACTTCTACCATATCGAGGCAAAATACACAGTAATACTCATATGTAATTTTCAAACAAACTATGTATGGTTCGTCACTACAAGTGTCGGCATTATTCCTGTTTCATATAAGTTAAAATATATACATGTAATTTTCAGTTTTCGTCATTAATAAAAACGTCTTTTGAATTGTTCGACATTATAGATGTTGACGTATTTTTTTCCAAAAACTTCTCGAGACAAAAATACAAAACTAGCTTTAAATACAAGTCGTATATTTCCCCCTTGTCCATGGATCGCATCACCGACCAGAGGTGACTCCCAGATCTTTTCCTCCCTCACTAATAAACACCCTTCCCGTGGTGATTGTGGAGATGCAGAGGTATTCTCGGTCTCTAGAAGCAACAATCATTACACCCTAACATTCCTTCCCCATCCCAACTGACTGTAAGGACTTGGCCGGCGCCGTTATTGATCAATAATATTAGATCTGCTAAAATTGCACTTCGAGAGTAAGCGGAAACTCCCATCCCTTATTCATTTGGATCGTAGTGCAATTCTTACCAGTTCCGATCAATCACGGAGTAGCAACCATTGACATGTACAGTCAGTCTATGCTATGCTATGCCATGCTATGCGAACGGTTGTCCGATTCTCTGGATTTTTGCTTTTGAAAATATGCAAAAATCCTCACCTCAAGTGCTGATTTATCGGCAGAGCGTTATATACTGTTTTATATCGACTTTGAGAAAATTTACAGAATTATGAAAATAACAGATAAAAGTGAAACGATTGAATTTTGAAATTTATTACATTTTTTTAAATATGTTTTGGTGCAACAGAATTTAAAAAGAAAAACAAAACTAATTACTGAAAAAAAAATCTAATCTGAAAAATTATCTGATTTATAGAAGTAACCTCAAAAATCTGGGAGTTCATCGAACACTATGTGCAAGCCTTCGAGCCCTTGGACATCTGCACTAAGAAACTGCAGGAGCGTCATGTTTCGTTGTCTGACTTCTACATAGCGTGGCTGAAGACAATCAACGCAGTGCGGAATATGTTTTCCAATCCGTTCGCGCAGAAATTGACCAAAGCCTTAACCGATCGTTTGATTAAATTGAAGATGTCACAAGCATTCCAGATGGCCCTTTATATGGATCCTCGTTTGAATTACCTGAATTCAAAATTATTCAACGATGAGGAGAAGCTGCATGTTCAGGTATTTTTATAGTTCAACTGATTCCTATTTGTCATTACAATATTGAATAAATTACCCAAAATAAGTGAGGTATCGTTTAATGCCCATACATTATATTACAGTATGTACTTTGAATTGTTTAGCATCAAAAATAAATATTTCTTGATTTTTGGATGCCAGTCAATATGACTTATGAGCTTATCTTTAAAACTGCTCCTTGATATCTAAGTGGCTATTTTATTTTAGTAGGAAGAACTTTTTCATTGCGTTTTGAATGGTGCTAAACTAAAAAATATGATATGTAAACTCACAGTACTTTTGAAGATTAATGTTTACATGCACTGCATTAATGTAAGATCTTTCTACATATCTTCAGGCATGCATTAAGGACACATGGAACAGGATTCGCAAATTGCAACCATCATCTGGTCCTGGAATATCGACCGAAAAGAATGCCAACGTCAACTCACAATTCGACGATTTCGTAACAGAGCTCTATGGAGGCACTCTATCGAAAACCGATAATGAGGCAACTGATTCATCATTTGCTCAACAACTAAAGGCATTAGATGCTGAACCTCGCCAAGACCATACGTACGACGTTTTTAAACATTGGCTAAAGCGTAGGGAGACTCATCCTGAGCTCTTTGAGGTTGCCATGGTTGTTTTGGCGACACCGTCAAATCAAGTTTCCGTCGAGCGAGCCTTTAGCGCACTTGCTCTAATCCTGACGTCCCATAGGGTTGGATTGGGACCAGATGCGCTAGAAGACATTCTGATTATAAAGCTTAATCGAGACATTTTTGAAAAGGAGACTGATTCAATCGATTGGGATGATATAGTCAATAATATTTATTCTTAAGCTTTCAACGAGATTATGCTTAGCATTACCAAAATTGTCATATAAGAGTAAAAGTATCGAACCATTTTTAATTTGTTATTTGTTAAACATGTTGAATTGTTCATTATGGAATGTTATAAACATTCATAAAATTACATGGATTGTATTATTTAAAACAATGAATATCATATCTGATGTAGCCTTTATTTCTAGTCTTCTATATTCACCGCATATAGTAATTCGTCAATTGTTGAACGGCCAAAATGCTTGCTGATAGTCAAGCACGCCATTATCTACACGGACTATTCAACAATAGGCTGGATTTATATCCGTTCTTTGTCTTCTTCTAAGAATTACGTCGCCACTGAGACAGAGCCAGCTTCTCAGCTTTGCTTTGTAGCTGCGGACGTTACCGTTAGACTACGGATGTTCTACAATACTGCCCATGTTTGCATAGTCGAAGTCAGCGTCACTGATGTTTTCAACATATCTTCAATGATTTAAAGACGCATGATGCGTAATACGATATGAACCACGCAGGGCTCTAGATGAGGGTTAGAAATCACTCTATATTAATATCAATCATAGCATCTTCAATTGATTTCAATAAGGCAATATAACATTCCGTAAAAAATTATTGACAACACTTTCAAAATAAAATACCATTTTTTTAGAAGGGGACGGACGTGGTGTAGTGGTTAGAATACACACCTCTCATACCGAGGACCTGGGATCGAATCCTATCTCCGAGATAGTTGCTTATTACTCAAAAATCTCGTTAATAAAGATAGAAAAAAAAACTTTGTTTTCCATTCCCAGCTACAAAACCTTCCCCCAACAAGACACATTTTGAGGGGAGGTGTTGTCAAATACCCCGGGTCTCTTGATCAAGGGGCCCTGACCATTGTAAAAAAGTGAAACATAATCTAAAATTTAAAATACAAATTTGATACGATTTCCAGAGGAGATATAATTAAATGCGATTAGTTCATATTGTAAGAAGTAGGTTGGGTCTTCTCGTAACACACGATCTCCCATAGTTGCAATCGTGGCTTTTTACGGTCAATTTGTTTTAAATCGTAGTATATAGTAGTCGAAATTTTGGCATGGTATAAAATTAGGAATATTTCACGAGGGTGCCGAATTTGTGGTTAATCCAATCAAACATATTAGTAAAGGCTTAAAAAGAAATATCATGATCTCCATTTTGATGGCTTTAGAAATGTTTACTAAAACTAAGAATTCATTATGACTTTAATCCGGAGAATTTATTTCCAATTATATTATTCTGGTAGTAAATCGAACAATTTACATTCAATGAGATACATTGATAGGTTGGCCAGAGTTCGACTGAAAACCTCTTAAAAAAACAAAACAAAAACAAATAAAAATAAATAGATAGCTGATATGAGAAATAGTGTATAAATAGTGTTCGATAACGACTATCATATTTCAATATAGGGTAGGTGTATCGATATTCGTTTTATATTTTTCCTGCTAAACATGGATTGAATGCTTTAGTTTAACGTTTGTACAGTAGGGCGGTTCAAAATTTAAAAATGTTTGAAAATCCAATCTCCCATATGCTCCTTACTATAGAAATAGTGTGCTGTGAAATTTTCAGCTTTCTAGATAGTGATTTAAAGGTGGCCCAAAGACAATGTAGGTTTATATGGAAATTACAATGGAAAATTTTGAGAAATGATCCAAATAGGCTAGTACTGTAATGTAAGTACAGTTAACTCTCCCTTACTCGATATTCCGTATCTCGATATCGAGTTAGAGAACCATAGTAAAAGTTGGTTTTCATGGCTAACTCGATGGCCCCTTGGATCGCAGTTGCACTGGTTTTGTGTTCTGTAACTCGATACCTCCCTAACTCGATGGTCCCTTCAATATCGAGTAAGGGAGAGATGACTGTACAAACTTGTTATCCCATAGTTAAAACTTATTCTTCAAACCATAGTAAAGAAATTTGCCGAAGAGAGAAATTCAATCCGACGGAAGCAGATATTCATGAGTTTGTTTGCTATTATTTTGCTTAATATAGAATTATACCCTTGCAAACATATACAAAAATCCCAAACTAAAATTAGCTACAAACGGATTTGTTTCTTCTGCAACATCCTTCATTAAGGTTGGAAGAATGATTTTTCAATATGGGCTGATAAGTTTCTACTTAGATTACAGTTCTAGCGTGTTTGGAACATACCTCAAAATTTCTCCATAGTAATTTCTATATAAACCTACATTGTCTTTGGCCAACCTTTAATTCACCACCTAGAAAGCTGAAAATGTCACAGAACACTATTTTTATGGTAAGGAGCATATGTGAGATTGGATGTTCAAACATTTTTATAATTTGAATCGCCCTAATGTACAGTGTGAGGGGCCCAGATAGCCGTAGCGGTAAACGCGCAGCTATTCAGCAAGACCAAGCTGAGAGTCGTGGGTTCGAATCCCACCGGTCGAGGATCTTTTCGGGTAGGAAATTTTCTCGACTTCCCAGGGCATAGAGTATCTTCGTACCTGCCACACGATATACACATGCAAAAATGGCCATTGGCATAGTAAGCTCTCAGTTAATAACTGTGGAAGTGCTCATTAGAACACTAAGCTGAGAAGCAGGCTCTGTCCCAGTAGGGACGTAACGCCAGATAAAAAAAAATGTACAGTGTAAAATCATTTGATTGGTTTTAAAACATATTCTTCCTTTGGGTGGCGAATACTGGTACATCTACCCTAGGGATGCAAATTTCCCATTTGATTGACAACGATTTAGAAAATCACGAACAAAATCTTTGAAACTATCAACTACTATTTACCAAATTGTGATAATCACAATAGAAATAAATAAATTATTATATTATGACGCCGTAACTCCTCATAAACCCCTCTTGTATTTATTTTGACTCGACGTGTATATCAAATGGAGAGTCACTTCACTCGAGTCGAGAATTGTCACTTCGCTATACGAGACCGACAATACTCACCTCACCCTACTCGTAAAATAGACCCATGAGAGTCGTGGGTTCGGATCCCGTCGGTCGAGGTTTTTTTTTGTAATGGGAAATTTTCTCAATTTTTCATTGTATAGTGTATCTTTGTGTTTACCACACGAAATACAAATGAACAAATAATATCAATTGTTGAGGACAGCTTTCGGTTAATAACTGTGGAAGTACTCATAATAACACTAAGCTGAGGAAGAGGCTCTATCTCTGTTAGGGTGTGAGGCCAGGAAGAAGGAGAATGGTACAAAAGCAAGGGTTGTGCAAAAAAGTAGATTTTTGTGAATAAAATGTAATGTAATTGTATTATAATCCCTGGATTATTTTCTTTATAAATAATAAAATACAATTTGTGTATTTTACACAGTCATCGAGTTGACTACAATATTTTATTTTTTTAAATTATCATGCAAACTCATTTGAGAGGATTAGAAGCAAAGGGGTGTAAGTGACAAAAATCTTCGTTCGACAAAATCGAGTTCGAAGGTTAAGAGCGGTACAATCTTTCAGTATACTTAACTCAAAACCGACCAAAATGTCACTTACACCTCTTTGCGTTCCCCTAGCAGAGTATGTATCTTCGAATTAGACTTTTCCCATATAATTTCTATCTCAAAGTATTCCGTTGTTTTCTATGGGCTCATGTTTTATCACCCTCTCCTCTGCCTTGGACCGCGTACATCAGCTTCTGGCCACACACATCCAGGCGCTCAACATAACTGATTCTCAAATCAATCCGGTTAAATGCTTAGGAACGAGGGATAAGTACCTAAGCTTAAAATAGCACTTGTTGTGGCAAACTGCTAGCCACAAAGAGCGGAACATATTTTTTTTCTGAATGGAGCTATTATTCCAATTTTGCCAATCGATAGCGGACGGGATTAGTTCCTGCCACCTGAAATAAACAAGATTGAAAACTAGATGTTGCTGATCGCAGATAATGATTACTTACTGTTTTCGAGTTGATGCGGAGATTGTTTTTTAATTTGCACAATTAATTAGTAATATTTGGTACTGCGGACAAAAAAAAAACACTAACAGAAACTCAGATTCGTTCACTGAGACGATGAACGATAATCAAATCTAGGCTATGAAGATCATTTTGACAGTTGTCAACAATCACAATGAACGTGACGTCTGTATGGTGAATGAACTTTGGAGTGATTTGAATGGCAGTAGTTCACTCGTTGGGATTCATCGGTTGTCGGATTTGGTCGTCTTGATTTTCGATTGATGTCCATAGGTTTTCAATGCAAAGTAGATTGAATGTCTCAATATATGAGTTTTATGAAGATGAATATTTACAGGACTGATTATAGGTACATAGCTTTTCGCTATACAATTTCATTGGAACGTGGCTAGCCACGTTGGGTAAGCTAGTCATCATATATATACAATCCCAGAGTTATCTGTCTGTCAGTAACGCTTTGAAATATTTCATCGAAAAGTTTCATGGAACACTACAACAGCAATTTAAGAGCACTACAATAGTCTATTAGAACAATACAATTGAAAATTGTGAGTCGATAGTCTTTTCATCACAACTGTGATATTAAAATATGACAATGAATCATACTACACTGCAACAGCTATTCAGGAAAATATGCTACAATTTTTGGAAAGATTCTATTCTCTGTTTCATAGAATCTTCTGGAACTTTCAAAATATTTCACAACATAAGAAACACTATAACAGCAAAAAAGGCTGAAATAATTTCAGACTAGAACACTACAACAAGTCGAGCACATGAAGGAGTATGGCATGAGCATAAATTTAGGCGATTTGGCGGTCATTAGTACCGTAATCCGGGGGAAAATTGATCACTGGGGCGAATTTGATCAGTTCGGTAAAAAAAATATTTCCTCCCAAGGATGCTGAAGGTTTCGTTGGCACCACAAACATTCCATGTTTTCCAGTTTATAGATGTATTATGATGATTTTAAAACTGTTTCATTTTTATTAGGGTCAGTTTGCATAGAAATATTCACACTTTCTGAAGGTGTAAGCAATACAGTTAGAAATGTCGGTGCTACACAATCCACTCGTGCTAGGCCTACATGTGAACCTAGAGTGTTAAAATGTTGTATAAGCTCAAGTATGATCTACTGAACTCAATTTTGATATCATACAGCATATAAGGTATAAATTTTTCCTCATAAAACCGTTCAATTCCAAATAATGTATTGATTTCAAGGGATTTGCCTACATTTAGGTGTATTAGGCAGATTTTCAAAGTTTAATTTTGCAATAAAATGATCAAATACTCGAGTTGTAAAAATTTTGACATCATTTTCAGAATCAGGAGACTCAAATTTGGCATATAGGGTAATATTTCATTTTTAAACTTGCTTTGCAATAAAGAGATCAATTACGCCCCAATGTGAGGGCCCCGATAGCCGTAGCGGTAAACGCGCAGCTATTCAGCATGACCAAGCTGAGGGTCGTGGGTTCGAATCCCACCGGTCGAGGATCTTTTCGGGTTGGAAATTTTCTCGACTTCCCAGGGCATAGAGTATCTTCGTACCTGCCACACGATATACACATGCAAAAATGGTCAATGGCATAGTAAGCTCTCAGTTAATAACTGTGGAAGTGCTCATAAGAACACTAAGCTGAGAAGCAGGCTCTGTCCCAGTGGGGACGTAACGCCAGAAAGAAGAAGAAGAAGTGTCATTTTATGTTCTTGATGTTAAAACTATTTTCATGATATGTTAAATATTATTTCATGAAAAATCTATTATTTAAATTGATAAAGATCAATGAAGGACTGGTTTTAACGAATTTTTTTTGACATTATTTGTACAAAACAAACAGTTGTAAATTGATGATCAATTTGCCTCCGGATTACGGTATCATGCGATTTGAAAGATTCGTTGGAACGTGGCTAGCCACGTCGGGTAAGCTAGTCATATATATAAAATCCCAGAGTTGTCTGTCTGTCAGTAACACTTTGAAATGTTTCGTCGAAATGTTTCATTGAGCGCTACAACAGAGCGTATTACAACAGTCAATTTGAATACTAGAGCACTACAACTGGTAATGATAAAATATTTTGGGGTTTTCTGGAACATTACTTTTTCCAATTCGTAGAATATTCTCGAACTTTGTCGTTTTCTCTTTTAGACACTTGGTAGATAATCAATACCTAAACCACCTAACTTCAAGTAAATTGTAGTCGGATTTAAATCGGGTTGCGGTTGAATATTTGATTCATAACAGTAATTTCCAATTCTAACCTTGATTCAAAGCCGAATGCGACATAAGCAATAGCCAAATAATGAGATGATGCTTCTTCGCTCATTCTTCTTTTTCGGGCGAGTTATTCTTGCTTTGCGTTTGAACACGCTTCTCAGTTCAGTTTGGGACCAAAGTAATTTAGAACACAGGTACTGGATTTCCGATAATTGGCTCACCAACACATCCGCGTTAGTAATGAAATGTTTTCATTTTTATTCTGTAGTCCGATATTTCAGCAAAATTTGCTCAGTTCAACAGTTCATGTAAAAATTGATAGTCTCGCATTTGGAACTGGTTTGAAGCAAAAATCAGAACCGGTTTGAATTGAAATCAGAAACTATCAATATGCAACAAATAATGTGGCGTTAGTTGACGTCAAGCGGTCGGTGAGAGTCGAACTCACGACTTGTTCGCCAGATAGGGCGCGTTACCCCTACGCTACGAGAGGGCTCATGGACGCATAAGTTAACCTGAAGTCGATTCTAACTCAATAATCACGTGGTCCTCTTTCGCAAAGCGCACGAGATTCGTATAGTGCGGACTTCCAATTGGTCGCGACGTTCTCAAACAACCTGTTATGGAACGTGAGTCCGTAGTTTGATAAATACTTTTTAAATTATGATGTATCAAACTTCAACTTATTTAAGCTTCCATTCGGCTAAATTACCGTAAACATCAAATAATTAGGTCGAAAGTCAACCGAATATATTCCAATAATCCTATACTCCACATTATGTTGACTTGAATACGCTAGACATTTGATACGGTGAATTTGTGGAGAGTTGAACAATTATTTTCTGAACTTGTGGTAACCCAAGTCTGATTGTTTCGTCCATAAATATGTAGGTTTTAGGAAGCAAATAACCAACGTTGTGCCTATTGATTGTGATATTGAAGGATTTGACCTCCAGTATTACACACTACCTTCTCATTCCATGCTTTTAAAGTCTAAATCGGGAGACCCATAACTGCTTTTTGTTTATTGAATGGTGAGACTCACCATTAGCCGACTCTGGAACGTTTACTTCTAGACAACGTTTGAACTTTTCCGTCCGAAAATCGTTTTCCGAGGTTCAAAGTGTTATACTCCTCTGGGTATTGTTGATGAACGTGTCAGATACACTTCGTGATAATGGTTTTTTGGACGTTAATTGTATTTTCACAAAATGGTACAAGGCAGTCCGGTCCCCTGTTTTCGAAATATTTGAAGGCTTTTTCAGATATGTTTGTTCATACGCATCTTTCCACGATGACACTTTGTCACAATTTGCTACCATGTCCGATAAACTGATAGTACCCCAACAATTGCAAACGTGATGCTTGACCAACGAAGAATAATTAATGACAATTATTGTCATCTTTAGTTGAATCGCGTGACCAAATTATACAGTTTCCTCAGTTATGGATAGCACACAGATATGGATCACTGTTGGATTAAGGTGAAACATCTCGGAGTTCAAAAATGGACGAATTGTGACACTACTCGCGTTTTCAAAGGCACAAAACTGGAGAAATAGTATGCTATCGTTCCTAATCTTCTTATTTTAAGCTTTCTGCTAGTGCACAAAGCCAAAATAAAAAATACACTGTTATTGGATGCTTTCTTCGCGAGATTAGTGCTTTTGAAGTTATAGTGCAATCCTAGAAGTATGATTCCAAACTGTTTCACCTTAAACTGAGAATATCTCATGTTCATGAAAATCTATCATTACATTGTACTTGCCATTTGTAATGCGATGAAAGATTTTCACGAGGTTTTCTTCAAATTTGAATGAAAAACTATAAGGGTACATCCCTAAAAGGTTGTACGAACTGGTGACGTAGGACCACGATGGTTAATTTACAGTGGCTCAATTGCATTTTCGTACGGGGCACTGTTTTCATATCAAGTTGGTATAAAACTATTAAATGGTGCATGGACTTCGATATACTTTATCAATAATGAAGGTTATAGGTGTCATCTATTGTTTGGCAATGACAAACTGTATTCATTTGCTTAAATCTTTGGAATAATGGAAAAGTATTGAGATTGTGTCTATAATTGACCCAATTCCATATTCGTACAAAAAAGAAATATACAGCATTCAAAGCTAATTTTTAATGGACTAGATGACTACTTAAGCTCTTCGTTGTGTTGTTCAGATGCAGTAAAATACATTTGGAAAATTTATAAACGGATATATTTGAAACTTAAGTAAATTTAAGAAAAATACCAGTTTTCCCATGTTTTTTGCTAAAATATTCGGTAAGTCGAACAATAAATTGCATTTTTTTCATCATCACTTCCTTAAGAATGATAATTGCGAATATTGCACAATTTTCAAAAAATTATAATCAGTTTTAGAGTAGCTAAGAGTGGATATCGACAACTTATACTTTTGAATCTTAGGTAATATAATATTTATAACAAATCCAAAACCAAAAATTTTAGTCAATTTCTTTATGTTTGGCCCCTAAATGTATATTAGAGATGGGCGAAAAGAATCGGAGCCGTTCAAAAGATCCGGATCACTCAAAAGAACGAGTGATCCGTGGCTCTTTTTTGGCGAGAGTCGGTTCATTTGATCAGCACAGATCAGATAAAAAGTGATCCGGTAAAATAACAAATTGATTTTTTTCACCTATTCTCCTTCGTTCGTTTCTCGCGTTTCTCGCCTTTATTATAACGCTTGACACGTGCCTTGCTCTGCGCGCCACGACACACATGCAGGGTAAAATGGTCCAAAATGCCACTTTACGGATTTGTGTCGTTTTCTCCTAGTGAAATTCACATTTTAACGCCATCCGAAGTCTTAACAGTAACTTTACAATATTTGATAGCTACCATAGTCGACCAAAAACGACTCGACTGGAGTCACTGTCGATCAAAAATTTTACTCAACTCGGCTCTGTCACTCGAGTTTATCGACAGTTGTCACTCTATGTGACTGGATTACTATGGACCAATGCACGAGTTCACTAATTTGACGTTTGAGAGGAGCCGAATTCACTCGTTGTCATGGTCACGTAAATAACACGGCACCGCTCAAACATCAGATAGTGAACTTGTGCATTGGTCCATGGGAGTCGATGGGTGACATCTGAAATTTGCATGCTTACTTTGATCGACAATTACTATAGACGAGTCACATGAATCCGTTCGATTTACAAAATAGACCCCTTAGGGGTGGTCCATTAATTACGTAAGACAATTTTCAGGAGTTTTCAACCCCCTCTCCCCCCATGGTAAGATTTTTTGTATGAAAACTAAAAATAAATTGTATGGCGCGTAAGAAATCTCAGAACCCCCTCCCCCCATAAACCCCAGCAACCACGTTTCTTCACGAGTTTGTTCTATGGCATGGAAACGCTTATTCGTTAATAAAATCATCGGAAAACCTTAATATTTAGGAAGAAAAGTGACAAATGTTGAATTTCACCGGGAGGTTAAGGAAAAATCTATGAGTTGATGTCCAAGGGTTGTAACGGTAACTTTTGGGTGAATATATTTAAACATCGTTTGGCAAAGGAAGCCAATTGAAACGTTCTAGGAATGGCGAGCCATTTTACCCCATTTTGGTGCGTATTGGGCCATGTTCCCCTAAACACAGTGTGCTGCAGCTTCACACTCTCAGCATACACAGCCAAACAACTAATTAGCCCCGCCCACTAGCATACAGACAGATAAATATAGAGAGAAAAAGTGCCCATTTGAATGGCAAAGCACATTATACTTCTTCCTTTTGGTTCGGGTAGTAGAAATCTTCCAAGTAGGATATCGTGAGTTTCTAGGGGAGAATGTACGATGAATGAGAGAGCGGAAGATAAGAAAGGTACGTCGCGTAACACGGAGTGAACCGCTCTTCGTTCGCTCGGTTAAGTTCGCTCTTCCCTTGTGTGTCGATGAGCTACTGAACCGTTCAAAAGATCCGGTTCACTAGAATGAGTGATTCGGATCGGATCCGTTTAGTGAAATAAGCCGATTTGCTCATCTCTAATGTATATACATAATCCATAGTTAATGTTCCTATCAAAACATTGCGTAATTATCATTTTTAATTTACATTTTACTATCAAACATGATTATAGAGATTTATAGAAAAAATATTATTGCCATAACCGCAACACAAACGTGTTTTAAAATGATGAAAACAACAGGATATATTCTATTAAATAGTGTATCAATGCTTTCTGCTCATTCAAGTTATTTTGTATTTTTCTTATAAAATCAATAAATTGCAAAATAGGGTGCTATTTTGAATATAATTTAAATATTATTTCAAAGATAATTGAATATTACGATGACATCAATTATGTGGAGGTATGTACAGCGTAGTTTAGGGTACTTTATTGTAAAACGAAGTTCGTAGTTCAAATTATTTTTACAGACAAATTCGAAATTAACATTTACCTGTTGTTTAGAATGAAAATTTGGTTTACATTGATTAAAAATATCATTTTAGAAGAGTTTTGAACTTATGGCACAACAATTTTCTGAACTCAAAACTGTTTATGATTTCTGTAAAGTGTAGATATTTCAACTAAATTTCTATCAGAGCTTACGAGTATAATCTATAGATTGGATCCAATGACAAAAATAAACGTAATTGTTCGAATTATTGGATTTTATAGCAAAAATCATTGGAAAACTGGCATTTCTCATAATTTTACCTAAATTTTATATATGTCCACTAATAAATTGTCCAAATGTATTTCACTACATCTGAACATCACAATAAAGCACTTCAGTAATCAAATAGAGCTTCTAAATTTAGTTTTGAACGTTGTGCGTTTGAATTTTGGTAGGTGTACGAATATGGAATTGGGTGAATTTTAGACATCAATTCAGTACTTTTCTATTAATCCAAAGATGAATGTAAATGGAAACATTTTGTGATTGGCAAACAATAGATGACACCTATTATCTTCAATGTGGATAAAGTATTTGTAGCTCAATACTTCATTTAATAGTTTTTTACTAACTTGATGTGGAATTAGTATCCTGTACGAATATGAAATTGGGCCACTGTAACTGAATTTGATGTCGTTCTTGTTGCTCGTTTTGACTTCATACTGTTTTCAGTGCTCGAAACTTTCGTTAAAATTTCTGCATATAACGATTTGCAGCCAAGTGTGCGTTTAATCATGTCCCAAATATACATTATCTTTATCCGATGAATTCGTCATATTTATTTATGAAAATGTGAAATTTCACTTCAGGTTGTATGATCATTTTGAAATTATATTAGTAACCTCCTATGAAATATATGGTAGCATTGGAAAGAACAGTAGTGATTGAGGTTTGTTCAGTATGCTGAAGCAAAATCTAAATAATTCTAATTAAAGAATATTTAACAGCAATGTGTCTATAGGAAGTTATTCGAGGATTATTGTTCGGATTAGAACCAATTCCTTGTAGCAAACACCTTTATTTAGTGGCAGCTCAAACTAAAAGTATAATTTTATTAGTTATTTCACCAAACTCTTTTCCAATCTTACTTACAATATTTGGTTTCTCCTTTACGCCCTAGACCACTTCCGTACAGCTTATCTTCACTTCCAACTTTCCAACTTCTTCGTCTACTTTCGCTCCTAATACATCAAATTCATGATTAATATTTTCCTTAGTTCTATCTATAAGTTTACTTACGACTACCACAGAGTAATTTACTTAAATTTTCTTCCCTTCTAGGATACCGTCGATGCGAACTGGGTACTGGATACAACGATTTGGAAACCTTCAACGAATTGAAACAATGTTAATAAACTATACCTGTTTCATCTAGCGAATTCAATTACTGTGTCCGAAACTACTTCAATTTACGAAATTCACTACCAAATCTGCTTTAAATTTAATTAGCCGGAGCAACCAACTTCTACGGGTATTTCCCAATGGCCGTTTGTCCTACTCTTATTTACAATAGTCTTCAATCCATCTTTTTCTTATCACTACTATCTCTCCTTCCCCATTCAGCCTTAGAAGGCGAACGATGCAATTCGCTAATAACAGAAAGGTATGCCCAAATCGCCTTTCTGCTTTTTGTGGTATTGGTCAGCTACACTGGGCAACACGCGGTGTTAACACGCCCCAGCCCGTAACATCCTGTAGTTCCTCGGAACTTCTGGTTTTATCTTCAAATTTCCAACACCGCTACGTTTGCCACCGCACGCCTGTATACACCATGAGCTGTTCGTATAATCGCCTGTCTAACTCGTCCATCGGGTCCAGGCAACACTTCTTCCACGATTCCTCTGCTCCAGTTCTTTCGATTTTTCCCGTCCACCAAAAACACTAGATCGTTCACTTGTAACTGCTTCTTTTCTTCAAACCACTTGGTACGTCTGTTAATCGTCGGCAAATACTCCTTCAACCATCGCTCCCACATTTGGTTTGCTAGTTGTTGAGAACGCTTGTAGGCATCCCGAAAAGATGCTGCCGTATCCACCGTCCCGTCTACTATCAAATCGGCATTGACCACTGTTCCACGAAGGAAGTGGTTTGGAGTGATTGCTTCTTCGTAGGCCGCTTCTTGTGACATGTATGTTAACGGACGAGCGTTAATCATATCTTCCGCTTCAGCAATGGTTGTGAACAGTACTTCATCTGACAAAGTTCTCCCGTCATCTAACGCCTTCATTGACTCCTTTACGGACCTCACCATCCGCTCCCAAATGCCGCCCATATGCGGCGTAGCTGGTGGATTGAAGTGCCACGCTGTTGTAGCACTTACCAATTCATCTGCGCATTCACAGTGAATTCTCTGCATTTCATTGTTAGCCCCTTTGAAACATGTTGCGTTGTCTGAAAATATTTCACTCGGCACACCTCGTCGGCAGCTGAATCGTCGAATGGCCATTAGGCAGGATTGAGTCGACAAGCTCGCAACGAGTTCAAGATGGACGGCTCGAACAGCAAGGCACGTGAACACCGCAACCCACCTTTTCTCCTTCCTGCGTCCGACAGTAACTTCTATTGGTCCCAGATAGTCGATACCTACTGAATGGAAAGGTCGGATGTACGCCGCCATTCGTGAAACTGGAAGAGGTGCCATCATGGGCGATTGCGCACGACATCGATGCACTTTGCACCAAACACACTCATTAACTGCTTGGCGAACTGCGGTGCGGATATTCGGAATCCAGAATCTCTGGCGAAGCTCGTTCGTTACAGTCTCTCGGTTTGCATGACCGAACTTCTCATGGTAGAACTGGATTACTTTAGCTGTCGTTGGATGTTTGCGTGGAAGAATGATAGGAAACTTCTTATCAAACGGTATTTCCTCTGACAATTCCATTCTACCACCCAGCCGTAGAACACCATCGCTATCCAACATTGGGGAAAGCTTGTATATACAGCTCGTCTTCTTCACTGTTTCTAACTTGTCTCCTGGTCTCTTTCCAAGATTTTTCACTAGAATATTAATTTCGTCGGGAAAACTTTCGTATTGCGCTTGTTTCCATAGTATAACTTCGGCCTTACGAAACTCTTCTTTTTCTAGAGGACGTTGAGTTGTCGGTAGCTGTGCGAGTATCAGGCGTTGTTGATTCCTCGTAGCTGGTATTGTCACTAATTGCTGGACTGTTGCTTTACGTTTACAATTATCGATGAATCTGATCACGTACGCTGTTACTCTCAGAACTTTTGTCCAACGAGAACATCGATCGAATCGATGAACAAACAATGAAAAAAGGAATACA